>NC_054060.1:7138576-7440764 GCF_017639655.2 Falco naumanni | reverse complement strand
ATTACAGTGCCCGATTCTGTAAGGATGCGTAAGAGTACATCCCTTCAGGTACCACAAGTGGGGAAAACATTACTCCGTGGTATACAGCGGAGATTTTTAGTATAGAGTGCTGCAGCCTTGGAATGGCGACATGCTGCTGGTGTTGCAGAGTGGATGGCAGGCAAGAGAGAGGATCACCCCCGTGTTAGAACCCTTTGGTAGCGGAGTGTTACATGTGAATGTTCATATGATAACAGCAAAACTATCATTGTTGCCTTCAATACAAAGGTATATTAACATAATTCATTGCTCCTAATAAGACGCTGTCTATAAATAGAAATTCCTTATTTTCACTGGTGGCTTATTTCCATTCAATAGTGAACAGGTAAGCCCAGTCTCTGCCTTGATTGTTTCAGAGGCCTGACTTGAGGCACCTTCTTACCATGCTTAGTTTGTTATTCTTCATTCCATTTCAGTCACTGAAGTCTAAAAGTTCTTGCTCTTTTTCCTGTATGATACTTCAGTTCTCTACCACGTTACCCGTAATTTAAATGCTTGTGTCGACAACAAACCAAAACCTAGTGGTTTGTTTTTTTTTTTTTTTTTACCAAGGTACAAAATGGAAATTATAAACTAAGTAGACCCTTGAGGAACAGCACCACGAGTAATTTTTTTCCATCTGAGTAATTTGCCATGAGATGTGATACTTAGGTGTTACCATTAACCAGGAAATTGTATCACAGAAAGATAAGCAAGTACAATATGATCTACACTCAGAAAGATTCAGGTTGCACTTAAATTCTGCTTTCTGTGTTCCAATCATTGGTTACTCTGGGTTGCTCTTTCCCCTGAGCGCAGTTGTTGTGCTGAAGAGTGCCAAGTTCAGGCTTCTTTGAACACAGGTTCTACATTTCTTCTCCAACCCTAGGCTGTCACCCCAGAAAATTCATTGAGAATCCTCATGCCTGAGTTTGCAATTTTGATATATAACCCATTTTTTTCAGTATTCTTGGATGGAAATTTTTTAAGCAGCCTCATTTCATTTTCATAATGGATGTGGTAATTTCCAGTGCTTTGCCCTTGTTCCTGTGAGGTATTCTGTCTCTGTCCTCTTATGCAGCATTATTCTTACAGGAAAAATGATGCAAAAAGCTGATTTAATATTTGGTCTGTCCTCCAAATTTCTACCCCTTATTGACACCAGTTCTTCATTCCTTGGTCTTTATTTCTTGTTGAGAAACCTTTTGTTTGTGAGTTCCCATTTTCTTGGCCTTCTGGCAGTTTTCATTAAATGTCTGCAGCCTGACCTCTAAGTGCCAGCTCCCTTTGCTGATCAGTCCCTTTTTCCATTCCTTGTAGGTTGTCTGCTTACTCTTAATATCCTGCTTTGAGGTGCATTCTCATGCAGGTAGGTCTGTAGCCCTTTCCTCTCCCCCTTTTTTCCTTTGCTTAGATGGAAAGACTTAGATAGCATTTGATTTAAAGTAAATCTATGCCTTCCATGCACTCAAATCCAATTGTGTATGTGTTTCATATATCTTTGGATGAAATTTTGGGTTATGGCCCATCAGGGAAAGGTGGGATTGCTCTTGAAATGTGAAGAAAACTGTTAGTTATTTTTGAGTCATGCAGCTGGTGAGGCCTGTGCCCCCAGAAGGTTAAGGAAGTTTGAATTGCCTTTGGCAATTACTGTATGTTGCATAGGCTGCTTACTTCCAGATGTGGTTTTTTTCCTTCACATAAACCCGTGAGAATTAATTTTAAAAAGTGGTGCCTAAACCACCTGAATCAGAAATAGATTTTTTTTTTTTTCCCCTGATGCGATGCTCGGTATGTTTATACAAATACATTTAGTTTTGTTGGAAGGCCAATACTTTTGGAAATTTTCTGAAATTTGAGGTTTCACTTTATTTTTTTTTTAAAGGCAGTTTTTCTTTTTTCTTTGAGTTGAGAGATAGATCTATTTGGCAGTTATTTTTTGAAGACCCAAACACATAAGATGACTGTTCACTTGTCCCTTTCTCCAAGTGGTTGGGAAAGCTGTTACAATGAATGCAAAGGCTGCTTTTTGGAGCCACGGTAATTGGTTCTGAATGTTCATGTTACTGAGGATGAAAAAGATAGAATTAATTACGCAAGCACTGGCAGTTTTAGAATACAGCTTGAAGTATTTATATGTATGTCTGTGTCACTGAAACTACCTTCAGAAGGCTGTAGGAGGACTCTCACTATAAGCCTGTATTTAAGTTTCTATGAGGTAAGGTAGTGTGTGGATTTACAGTCTGTCAGCCACTTTGTGTGTACTACGCCATGAACACATTTGTACCATATGGCCAAGCCACAGAGTTGCCCAGCTATATGTGAAGGCAGTAATCTGTGCAGATGGACACAGCTGAAATAGTTGAGTCCAAGAACCAGCACAGGAATTTCACATTTGGACTCTGTGTGCCTCCACAAACCTGGATCATGCTGAGTTGGGGGTTTAGCAAAGCTACTGAGGACTTTTTTTTTTTTTTTTTTTTTTTCCTGGGCTTCTGGTACCAAAATGGGGCTGAGTGCTCTGCCATGTTGATTTTGATAGTGTTAATCCTAGAGCTAATAGAAGTTTAAAATTACACATATATGAATTTCATTGAAATTTCATTGGATCTCCTCAGTTTGTTTTAATGGTGACGTATAATGATTGTCTCTTTCTTATCCTTTTTTTTTGGGGGGGGGGCTGTAGGAATCTGAATAAAAGCCCCTTTGTCAGTTCCTTTTGTCTGGGAATAGCTGTTCTCTTTTCTGGGTATGTCTGAAATTTCCAAAGTCCACCTCTCATGTGTCTTGGTGCTTGATGAGGTGATAGCAGGAGAGGGATTTGTTAGTCTGTGTTTGTTAGCTAAGGCATTCTTCAGTGTTTATGTTGCAAGGTTTTTAAAGCATGGATAATAGTATTTATTAACTAAAAGCTTGAAAAACTTATTAATGGGCTACTTAGATTTTGTGTTATTCTTCTTTATGGTTTTCCTTTGCTTTAATGAGATTGATATCAATTTATTGTCATTAGTGAATGTCTGAGCATGTTCTTCAAAATGAGCTTTCAACACCATGGTGGGGAGTCTGGGGGTTATATCTTTAATCTGATGGCACTTGAAGTTGTTCAGTTTACTTTTTAACTTCATTATGGGTCGGTGGGTGTTTCTGTAACATATGGTGCTGTATGTTGAAAGTAGATGTTTACATCTGGTACACATTGGAAGATTAAGGTAGAGAGGATGAAGTTTTGGGCAAGTATGTGTTTTTTGGATGAAGGATAAAGCGAGAATACTTTTATTTCCGCTTAGATTTGAAACATATCATTCTAGCAATGCCTTTGAAACTCTGCCAGCTTTGCCAACCATAACATTTATGGGCTTTTGGACCTAAACTGAACTAGAAAACTGTTTTTAGTGGCAGGGAAAAAGGTTAGTGCATGAAAATAGCTAGGTCTATTATTGACTGCATGTGGTCAGTGGTTTGGCTGAATGTAGGTGGCTCTCTTCCTGTCACTGTTTTCAAGCATATGGCTTTGTGATGAATATAAAACTCTTTAAAAACGAGCTCTACTGCAGTTCTTTTGCACAGTAGTCTTTCACTATTTAGTAGTGATTATTTTCTTTTGCCGTTCATTTTCAAACTTGTAGTTAAAAACCCCCACACAACGAACTTTTAAAATCTTATGATTCCTCTGACATCAAAACTAAGGTTTGAACAATATGATTGTCTGTGTATAGCAGCTGCTTCTGTCAGTAATGTTTTATAAAAGGATGCGTATACTATGTTGATTCTTTGTTGTAGTTAATGCTGGGATTGTGGTGGGTAGAAACTCCCTTTAAAATGTGCACACACATTTTGTTTAATTAGTAGTTCGAAAATCTCTAATACTGAATTAAAACTTTCATTTTTTTCCTTTTTCAGTCTTGAAAGTAAAGTTTATAGCTGCCTTTCCCAAGGTCAACTTCAGATTGGCCATTTCTTTTTCCTGTTGTGTAGAAGACAGCTTGCAGTGAACCTAGTGTTTTGTTTTCTTCTTTGGGTGTAGTATACAAGGTGCTACCTCAGAGCTCAGGGAATAGCAAATTTTCTAGCTCCTGCTGCAGAGAAAGCTTAAGGGCACAACAGGTTCTATTTAGTTTTAACTTGAACAGTGTTACCCTATTTATATCTTTTTTAAAAATTCTGGATGATAGGTTGTAAATTGTGCAGATTGTCTGGTGTTTTCAGTGTAGAACATTCTAGTGAGTCTTGTTTTAGTAGCTATCAGATGCAAGATGCGAGAACTGGTTTCATTCAGCCAAGAGCCAAGTACGTTTGGCTCTGCGAGATGCTGAAAACTGTAGTAGGACTTGGGGGCACCCAAGCACTTAATGAGTTGGTTCCATTGCTGTAGAATATTTAAAAAGAAAGCAAAACTTTATAGTTTCCCCACGTTTGGGGAAAATAATTTATAGAATTACCCAATTTTTAGAGGAACTGTTAAAGAATAACTAAATCCACTGAGAGTTTCATGTTCTGATCACCCCATCCCTACTTCCAAGAAGGCTTTTGGGGGTTTTGGTGGTGGTTTTTTTTGGTGTGAAGGAGATAGCCTGTAAAGCTGCTTAATATATTTGTCAGTCAGTCCTTGAAGAAGTGCATCCTGGTCCCACAGGCCAGACACAGGGAAAATCACTCTGTTGTACAAGTGAGGCTACTTGTGTAATCACGTCTTGCAGACTTAAAAACTTGTTACCTACATAAAAAAACCCTATATAATACTATTTAAAATACAAAATCTACTTTTAAAATTCTCAAAATGTTAAAAAAGAAAATCTTTGGAAGCTGTAGTTATTGCAACTATAGGTTAGGACTTACTGTAGTATCTTCCTACAAATATAACATAACAATATAACTTACAGGTTATTAAGAATTCTTTTTCCTAATTTAAACTAGCCTTTTGAATTGTCTTATGAATAGAGAGCTGTTGTTTCGAAGTGTGCTTGAGTGAAAGACTGTCACTAAGCAAGAAATACTATGCATGTGTTTGTAAGTCTCATTGCAAGAGAATCTTAAGTAAGATGGATATGAGCAGTGCATCCTCAAATGTTTTAAAAAAAAATATTAGAATTTGCATGAGTTTAGGGTCGTGCAAAACACCATCAATAACAGCAAGCTATGTATTATGTTTTGTTTCGGATTGTTTTTTCCAGTTCTGATTTAGGACCAGGAAATTGCTTGATATTTTTGACAGTAGTAATTGTCACAATTCAGGAATGCTCTGTCTTGAGAGATGTCATATTTAAACTTACAGCCTAACTGTTCTTTGTCAAAAAGATTTTAAATATGAAGATGATGGAGATAATTAGTTTTGGTTCTCAACAGGGATTGATAGAACAGTGTCTTAAGAAAAAACCACAACAGCTAGGTGATGAACTTTGATTTTGATCTATGTGAGGGTTTTGGTTTTTTTTTGCAGTCATGTTTGTGAGAACAGTTACGTGAATAATTCTGAATGCCTTCTGTTTGGATTGTAGAGGTTGGAGACCTGAGGGAGCTGCAAACACTGGACATCTCAACCAACCGTTTGATAACATTACCTGAAAGGCTGCATATGTGCCTTTCGCTGCAGTACTTGACTGCAGACAGAAACCACCTGTGGTATGTTCCCCGCCACCTGTGCCAACTACCAAGCCTCAATGAGCTCTCCATGGCTGGAAACCGCCTTGCATTTTTGCCACTTGGTGAGTCACCACTGTTGCTGGGCTGGAGAGTGGGTTAGAGAAGAGACAGGAAAACAAACTTTCCATCACACCCCACACACTCCCCCCCACCCCACCCCCCCAAAAAAAATAAAAAAAGGGGAGTAACAAGTGATTTTCTTTGGCAGTCTCTGCAAACTGTTTATGGAGTTGTCACAGTGATCATATTGTTGGAAAATATGTTAATTCAAAAAAAATTCAGGTTGAGGTTTCATGTCTGTTTTAAAGCAATAGGTCAGCAATCAAATTTGCTTTATTTTTAACTAACTGAGGGGAAAAAAGTTTAAACAATGTTGTGTTTAAATATGGTACTATGTAATCTGAATTGTACCACTTTGGGTAATGATCTGTTTCTGTTTGCTGGATCTGATGATTTAACTTAAGATTCTTCATCTCTGGTTTAAAACTTGTTGTGGAAGTCCAGTAATACCACATAAATTATTTTTCATCATTAGGAATGTCAGTAGTGAAAGTTTAGTTTGTGCTGTGTGTAGGCATCCATCAAAATTTCCATGGTAGTAGTCCAGGAGAGAATTTATCTGCCATTCCTCAATCCTTTCAAAGTTCGGAAGTGTTGAAGCAGGTCTTCATGAGTAGGAGGTGCAGTCAGTGTGTGGTGGTTTATTGTGGGAAATAGTTGTGTTGTCACTAAGTGTGGATTGTATATTCTGCTTGTGAAAAGCAAGTTCTCTTCAGTTTTTGTTACTTTTTAGCCCTGCCATGGGCTGATCTCTGCTGAAATATAGACATGCATACAGATCTGACATGTCGTTTGAATAGACATTAATAATTTTTCTGAGAATATAATCAGAGTTTGGTGTTAATTGGGTGCAGATGAAATTATGATAATCACGTTGAAAAGAAGCTGGAAATTGAGGTGGCTAAAACTGAGATAATTTCTAATTTAATTACATTGTGTGGGTTTAACTTAATTTTTTCAGTACTTGCAGTTTAGTCTTCAAAGAAGTCTATGAACTTCTTGATTTTTTTTTTTATTTTTTTTAGCACCTTAGTTTATATTACTGGAGAGTAAGTGCAAATAATATCTCCAGACATTGCGTTTTAGTGATGTCCCAACATATATCATTCTATAAATCAGAAAACGAGTTCCAGGATGCATCATCCAGCTTCCACAGTACTAACTAAAACAACTGAAGTAACTTCTGCTATGTTGGCAAATATTTCTAGCTCCCTTTCATGAGACAGGAAGTTGAATCTTTTTAATTTTGCAAAAATGAGATGCTGTTCAGTAAGATGAGATATGAAATATTAAAGGGTAAAAGTTTTTGCTACTTCTGCTCTAGTAGCTTATCTGTGAGTGAGCTATGACCTGGATGAGCCATAGATCTGCTGAAGTGTTTTAAGTTCAAAAGGAGGAAATAAATCTCTAATATAATGACACACCTTCTTTTTTCTTTATTTTTAGACTCAAATTCAAAACATTCAAAAGGAACTTTTAAAATAACGGGAAACATCAAAGACTGTCAATTGACCTTGTTCAGTAGTTCTTAATAGTGACTCACTGGTGAACATTTGGAGATAATTTGCTATCTGTGGATATGAAACTGAATCATAAATCCTAGAGTTCAGAGGAAAAGCAGCACAGTATAAATGTAAATGTTTAATCCTTCCTCTGAAGAATCAGGCAGCTTCAGAGTGGTCAAGATGTGATGAAATAAAGTAGAAGAGAGAGTTAGTGCATTGAAAAGCAAAAAGATTAAATCTGTCTTCTGTTGTATGGGAAAATATTTTTCTTGGAGTATTACTGAAGTTAAGGCATAATTGTAGCATTTTTTCTGCTAGCTGCACATGTTGTTGAAGTTTTTTGTGTGTGTGTGTGTATTCTTACATCCAACTTCACTTTACTAGTTAATGACTGAGTATGGACATAAAATAATAGTGAAGGATACTGTAGAAATAGTTATGATATCTATAAGTGATATTCAAGCCAGAGTTGTCAATTTTTTTCATGAGGGAGTTGATTTCAGAAGCAGACATCTTATTCATCTGACAGAATATGTTTTTTTTTCTCTTTCTCATCTCCATGTTAGAAGAAATAAGTTTGTAACATACTGCTTAATGTTTCTTAAAGTGTGTTTTATTTCATATAGTGGTTGACATCTAGTATGCCAAGGAATCCATTCTTCCTCATCTAAGTATGTCCCTTGTAGCTGCTAGTAGAACTTGTTGTTAAGTGTAATGGAAATCTGTGTTTTCCTTACACCTAGATTGATAGGTGTAAGATTTATTCCAGCGGTACACACGGCACTGCGGGATAAGGTGCTATTGTAGCATTTTGTCCTGTATGTTCTTCTAAGGTTGCAGGCACATGTGTCTCAGGAAAAAAAAACAACTGTAACACCATTAGCCAATTTTTACAAAATACAATAAAAATACCTGATCCCATACTATGACTTTCAGAACTGGTATAGAGACAAGGAGATGGGTAAACAATAATGAATTAGTGATTTATTCTGCAGAAAACACTTAATTCTTAGATATGCCAGTATTTTTTTTTTTTAAATATTATTTTTCTGCTGTTGAATATTCCACTCCAGTTTCAAAGAAACAAGACTGTGTGGGTCTGAGCCTTTGGACCTTCCTAATAAATTTATTTTTTATAAAAAAGTAATTTCTATGTGTAAGTTGAACTGGAAACTGCATCCTGGACAATCCTGTTATTGTTAGGATAGCTTTCGTGCTGCCCTAATAAATGGTCTTAGGAATTCTGTTCTTGAATGGCAGATGGAACTCCTGGTTATTTTATATCGATCTACTTAAAATATAAATTATCCCTTGACAGAAATTTAACTTTAAAATTTTACTGTTAGCAAATGCTTCAATGCCTGAAAACAAATTCCATTGCAAGCAGAAATGTGAATCTAATGACATTGCAGAAATAAAAATGATTTATGTAATAAAGTACAAATATAATTAAAATAGGCCATAAATTCTCAAGTGTACTGGCAGCACAGGGGATGTTATGACAGCAAATATTCAGTGTTATATCACTTTATTGAGGGTTTATGTGCACTTTTTGTTTAGAAAATGGGTCTAGTAATTATCAGTGCACAGTAAACAATGGTCTTATTCTACCTCGGTATATGCTGCTTTTGTGTCCTTGCCCTCACATTATGGTTAAAAGAGCATCAGTACAGACACACAAGAGCTTTTGTTCCATCTTCAGCCATGTGGAATGCATATGCCAGGCCCCCGAGGTTAAAAAAAAAAAAAAAAAAAAGAGAGAAAAAGAAAAAAAAAATAGAATTGGGGTTTGTTCAGGACTCATGGCATTTGGTCATTTCTGGGAGAAAGGTCTTTGATCTGGGAGCCTGGAAGGAGGAAAGTGGAAATGTTTTAGACACAGTACAGTGCTTGCAAAAGCCACATGAAAACCTTCTTTGTAGCTTTAGCCTTTTCATAGATGGACAGCTTCCTTATTTTACCAAGTTCTTCAGAAGCGTGTTTCCTAGAGAGCTTTTAACAATATTTGTTGACTGATACAAGACATAAAAATCAATGTGGATGTGATACAAAGAACTTTTTAAAAAGTGATTTATTTAAATTTCAACTTCATGGATAGTGTTTGAACCTGGAAAAAAATCTTTTGGGGACTGGAAGATGCTTGGTTATTTAATGCAAAGAAACTATATCAAAGGAACATTTATAGTTACAGGCTATTTGGCTTTGGGAGTTGAATTTTTCCTACAGAGATATTTTGTCTAACATCCAAAAATTTGCTTTAATTACCTAGGAAATGCAGTCAGCTCAGAACTTAGAATAAAACTTAGCATAAGATAAAGACAGAGGGAAGAGATGAGATGCAGCCTAACTCCCCCCCTCAATGTATATGAAAAGAACAGCTTTAGGGCTTTTTTTGACTTGCCTGATTTTCAGCCCATTTGCATACATCTGTGTAGACATTAGCAAGATGAGCCTCTTTTAAAAATTTTCTTCCATTCTCTAAATTAATAAGTTAAACAGTAGCATATGCAAGCTACCCCAGCAACCCATAGTTTTCTGCTCCTTTTGGTGTAATTGGCTTCTGCAACATGAGGAAATATTCTCTTAAGTGTTAGGTGTGCCATGCACATGCTATCTGCTTCAGATTTTATTGCCTGACCCTTTTCCAGCCTTACAATATTTTATGGTGTTATAGCACTTCAGTATTGCAATATTTTTATTCATTGTAGGATAACAATGATTTTGTTTCATCTAAAAATATCCCAGAACTTTGCTAAACTATTTTCAGCCTGCAGCACTGAGCCAAAATAAATCATCTTTTTGAGGTGTTAGCTCATAATGATGCACAGCAGCATCTCACAGCAGCGCCCATCAGTCAGCAGAGATATTTGTACTTGTTGGGGCAGGACCATTGATGGATGCAGCATGTCTTTGGGACAGGGTCAAAGAAGGATGTGATGGTTAAATGTGTCCCCTGATGTCCAGTGAATCTGGTTGGAACAAAGCCCAGATTATGGTCCCTGAAACCTCCATAGATGGTTGCAGGGTAAGGGCCTGTATTAAAAGAAAACCCCCAAAACTCAGTTTTTCTATGTTAACATTTTTATTTCAGAAAAGGAATCTATTCGTTTTCTGTTGGTATCATCATTTGTTCTTTGTATCAAAGATTTGATAATGTGACACCCTCTGAAGCTCCTTCTTGGCATGAGCTTTTAAGGTTTCTGGTGCTCAAGTGAGTGACAGCTGAAGACATTCTGTATATTCTAAGGTGGTCAAACGTTTTTTTTTGGGGGGATCACTCAAAATATCATTTGCTTTATCTGAGCTAAGTGATTTCCAGAGCTTTTGTGTACAATAAAACTGTTCAATAATAAAGAAAGGATTGTATTACCTATTGTCATAGTAGGGAATGATAAGAGCTCATTATTCGGAATAGAATTTCTGAATAGAAATATCATGGAAATTGTTTTAATTTTTATTCTCTTCTTGGCCAAGTTTACAAAAGGGACAGAACCTATGCTAATTTCTTTGTTTATCCTTATATTTATGTCAATCAAGGTAATTGACAGTTGATAAAGATAGGAAGTCAGCATTAGTTGATATTAGTATTGTCTTGCAATGTGACTGATGCAGCCAAATGCTTGATTATCTTGCCTAGTTTCTATAGCATACTCATAAAAGTTTTAAGAAGTTGAGAGGCATACAGATTAATTTATGTTTTTTTCATAATGCAATTGGTCTGGGTTGCAGCTATCCCCTCCCAGGCAGAAGGCTTTCAAACGTTGTTCGCTTGATTTGTGCTTTGTATTAAATACGTATGTCTTTCCCTAATCCGGCATCTTGAACAGTATAGGAGCTGCAGATGAAATGGCCTGCCCAGATGATTCTACATATCAGCTTTCTTGCCAGTTCAAAACTCTCTTAGACTATTCTTTTTAGTTCACAATTTGCTTTGTGGTTTTTTTTTTTTAAATGTCTTGAGCATGTTTTTCACTACTTCTGGTAGCAGGCAGTTTTACCACTGACTAGATCTTGCTGATGAACATCATTCTTGTTTCTGAGAATTCTTCCTAAAAGCCTAAATTTTCCCTTTTATTTTTTCTCCATTTCCCCACTTTAATTTTCTAAACAAAATAAAATTATTCCATACCTATATGCTCTATGTGGAGGTATTTTAGTGTGTTTCTAGTCTATGAAGGTGTTGCTTAAACATGCTGTACTTGCTGCTTTTGACTGCCAGCCATGAATATTTTAATAGAAATAATGTAAGAATCACACCTTCAGATGTATCGATCGTTTACTTGTACCAGAACTTGTAGTATAATATTCTGCACTTTATTGTATATTTTCCTGTGTTTTGTAGTTTACTGCACACAGAGACTTGTTTCTGAGTGATATCTGGTTGGGTTTGGTTATGGCTAATGTAATTGAACAAGTATCTTTTCTTGGAGAGTGGTACAGACTAGATTCTTGTTTGTGTCTTTACCACGTTAGCAAAGATAGTGAAGCTGTGATTTCATTGACATGAGGCCAGTTAATGAAAGCAGGTTTGACCTTATGAACTTGGAAGTATGCACTGTAGACTTGAAATCAATTGTCCCTTTGCTTCTTCAGACTGACTTCAGAGTTTGTCACTGTTAAAATTTAATTATTTATAATGGGATTTTCAGGGCTACTGAAAAGGGGTTTGGTTTTGTTTTAGTGGTATTTGCTAAACATCTTTTCAGCTCATCCATAATAAAACCACTGGCTGAAATTTTACAACTGAGAAGCACTAATTTGTTTGCTTACATTTGAGTCTGATTAGCTTATTTATAATTAAAGAGAATTGCTTTGCTTATAATTGTCACTGTCATCCCTTCTCGCCCTGACTTTTCTTGTTTTCTAAACCCAGATTTAGGTCGTTCTCGGGAGCTACAGTATGTTTATGTGGATAACAATATTCATCTGAAAGGCCTCCCATCTTATCTGTATAATAAAGTCATTGGTTGCAGTGGGTAGGTATGAATTAATTCAGATGTCTAGCATACCTGTTCCTTGTAAAATTTCTCATAAATATCTTCCTGTATGATACAACTGATTATTTTTGTGTGTGTGACTGATACAGAACTGATGTTACTTTGAGGGGATTACTGGAGCTCCCAGTTCTGTTTTATTTTTGTAATAAATCTTTTGTGTTAATTGCTGACATGGAGTATTTTAGTATTAAGTTGTAACAGTCAGTGCAGTTATTCTGAGGGAATTTGTAATGATAATGTAAGGCCTAAAGCTGAATCCTAGCTGCATTTAAAGGTTCTCCAAAAACGTAGCCTTAATAGAATTTTCAGGACTAGAGAATTAAAAAAATGTGTTTTTTAATGTGTTGCAGCATCTGTCTAGTTCATAAGTTCTCAAGTTTCTGTAAGTGATGGGCCATATCTTGGAATGTCACATGCAGCTGCTTCACTCATTTTACATCCCAGTATCAGCTTCTTGTAGGTCTTGGTACCTACTAACTAAAATAAGTAACTTTTTTTAGGAGTTACGGATTGACAGGTATATTTTTACATGTGGATTTTAAAAATATCCTAGGCTGTCTCATGTTTGTGGTTAGGATGTGAGAAAAAAGTGGTCTGTCTAGGACACTGGCTTAATTCTTTTTCTACTGACACTAGCATAAATTAGGATCAGCACCACTGATGAATGGAGCCTTACTGATGTAAAACTGATCAGAAGAGGATTGTCCCCGTTACCATCTAATTATAAATTTCTGGTACGCTCACTCTCAGCAAATCTTGCATTAAATATAAATTCCCTCTCTACAGCCTGCACTCTACTGCAATATGCGAGATGCTGAGTCTTGGCATTTTAAGGTTTTGCTAATATTCCCATGTCAGCTGGTTGTGTGATATTTAAATACTTGCAGTTGGATTATAGTTCTGATGAACTGTGTGCAGTCAGTCTCAAGATTCTACTAATTTTATTTTTCAGAAAAGAAAATCTAGTCTTTGTTCTTTCAGAACTGATTGTAAATTGTAAGACAGATATTAAATTGACCCTAAAGGTAATAACTGTATTGATTGCGACCAAAAACATTAGTGACAAGGCAGGAAATGTTCCAACCATTTGGTCCAATTGTCCTGCCTATTTCAGGTGGTTTTAAACAACCATGTCTTATTTTTTTTAATGTTTTAAGTCCTTATTTTATACTTGGTTGAAAAAAAATTTATCTTTGCACTGACCTTTTGTGAAGATGTTACCAGTTCTTTTGCTGTCATTACACGTACGCTGCTGGTGAGGCTAGCTGCTAGTATCTCTGATGGAGAGTATTAAAAATCTAGTAGAGAAGAAACCAAAAAAGTTGGAAGTGTTGCAATGAAACTGATTCTTGTAATGCTTCTGTGGTATAAAAAAATGATCATTTTTTTTCCTTAATAAAGTATATAAAAAAATCTGTTGTTAGTAAGCGAAATAGTACTTGTGTTTGTCTACCAAGCAGGTATTTGTCTTTATGATGTGAAACCATCCTGAAACATCATAGATTATAAAGAAAATTTTCAACATAGGAAGGGCACTATTTAAGTTATTATGTTGTTAAGAAACCAAAGGTTTTATTTTATAATGTGCTGAGTGATGTTACAATCGTGGACTAATGGTTATGTGAAGAATTTATGTGTTCTTTCCAAGAAAGCATTAGTAACCAATGCAAGGTTTTCGTGGGTCAGGCAAGAGTTGAAAATCCAGCCTTCAGTGCTCTGTCTGGTCATCCACTGGAGAATAAAATCTGACATGCTGCTGTTACTAACATAAAGCTAGATTTCTGAAAATAGAATATAAATTGCATTGTGTAAGTAATGAATCTCTGTCTGGGAATCCTGCAGTCAGACGGACTGAAAAAGTCTTTTATGTAAGAGGTGATGATCTCAGCACTCAAAATAAATTTTGATCTTATTTTTTGCAGATTGGATTTCATAGTCTCCAGCTAGGTATCTGTCAGTCTTGTTGAAGGCAGCAAATAGGTGGTCATGGATTTCCCCCACCCCACCCCCCGGTTATTTATTCACCAGAGTTCTTCTGCGGCTCCATTTTTTTCCAGCTAGTTAGACCATCCTCTATTCCACCCATTAACCTCAATGGATTTTTGTGTGGGTTTTCTTTTTAATTCTTTGCTCTTTTGCACCAAGCGTTACTTGTACGTTGAGATTCATTCCCTAATCCATCCTGATTTAAGACTGTATATGTCTTGCATTATTCCTCTTGGTGGTGTGTTTTGCTAGTTTACTCTATTTTTCAGCCTTGTGGTCTGGTGTTAGTAGCCTCACCCTTTACGTAAAATAGACCAAATGGCCCAGCTCTGAACTGCAGAAACTGTAGTGAGTTTATGGATGTGTTTTCTAGTTCGGTTGGTAAGGGGTTAATCAGCTTGAAAATACAACATTATAGATCTATTTGTTGATAGCTGATTCATTGGGAATGGATTGTTGGAATATCGGATCTCTGAATTTCCAATTATATATTAAACTTGTTAATGGTTTGTAGGAAAGTATTAAGTATTTAAGAAGAGGCTTATTGACTTGCTGTTTGATGCAGCCCTTTTTTGTTTTTCCAGGGAAAAACTCTAGGCTGTTTTTCCTTTAATCAGAAGAGATGAGATTGTTTGTTATCAGAGGAGTGCTATGAGATTTCTTTAATATCTGATAAGGTTGAGTGTAGTTACCTCAGTTTTAGGTCCAATATCTGGGAAGGCTGACAATTTTGCGTTTCTGTTCCAGTTGTTAAGACTGGCCCTAACAAGTTGCTCTTGGCTTCAAATTTAAGTTGTCATAAACAATTCCGATTCCCCTGTTGACTTCCCCAACCTCTTAGCAGAATTTTCCTATGCGTGTCTCTTTGGTATGATAGCTTGCAACAGGGATCATCTAAAGAGTTGTTATTTTTACTACAAGCTAAGTTTCTCTTCTTGGATGCAAATAACCTTCCTTTTCCTTATATGATTTGGGAAGGACAAGGCTAGTAGACTTATTAGAGTATTTTCTCACTACAGCTTAGTTGTTTGTTCTTATTTTCCCTTCACCCGTCCCCCTGCGCCCACCAAGGGGACTCTGTGGATGGGGAAAGGTGTACTACAGAATCACCCAGTGGCACTTAAATGATATTTTTTGGTGGTCGTATCTTGCCTCATGTATTACACTTGAGAAAACTGTTACCATTCTCAGCTTCTTGATCCAGGACACAAGAAGCTAACTGTTAGGTATGAAATGCTCCCCTATGTAAAAAATTTAGTAATAATAGTATTCAGAGGCTAAAAGAGATGAATATATTGGCAAAGCAAGGGACACATAGTGCACTTGGTTCACCTCCTTGGGATTGCGTCCTCATTTCTCCAGCTTTTGAATGTTGTTTGATAAGTAAAGATCTCCAGATGTCCCATGATTAACCTGTCACAGAAGATGGGAATCTATAGAAAATGTGTGTCAGCACAGAACTACCGAGCAGTTTGGGTTGGAAAGGACCTTTAAAGGTCATCTAGTCCAACCCCAGCAAGTATTGCACTCTGCAAAGGCTCCCTGAATGGTGCTGCACTGAAAAACAGTATCAGGCTTAGTTTGGGTTGGTCATCTAGGTTTCCCTGTAAAGCTACTTTTTACTATTTTTTTTCTAACCACTTTCTAAATGTCTTGTGTCCTTCTAGTTGTGGTTCTCCAATTCAAGTTTCAGAGGTGAAACTGCTCTCTTTTTCATCAGGCCAGTTAACTGTGTTCCTGCCAGCAGAGGTGAAATCTATAGGGACAGAAACAGATCATGTGCTGCCTTTGCAAGAACTGGCCATGAGGACCCTCTATAACACCTACTACAGGTTTTTAAAAGGTATGACATTTATGCATTCTTCAGATTACAGAAGGAGTGGAAGTGATTTTCTGGCAGTGATAATAGGAACATTACAAATAGCCCTTCAAAGAGCTTGGCAAGAATTAGTATTTTAAAAGACTTATTTAATCAAATTGTTAGAAATGCTGTATTAGAACAAAAATGTCCAATATCAAAATACAGAGATCCAAAGACTATTTCTAAGGTTGAGTGGTGCTTACAGATGGTTTCTTCTTCAGGACTGTATAAAGAAGGATGTTTTTTGCAGGAGAAGCTCTTTAATAGAAATATGAGATGAGAAATACAGTTCCTGAGGCGAGATTAGATGCATTGGCCAACAATGCAACTTCTTGCCAGGCAGCACGCTCCTAAACTGGCAGACTTGTTACACATAAGGCAAAAAAAATGCTAGCAGCCCTTGGCCATTTCAGTACAGCGTGACAGCTGAGCTGTTTTAGTTCTGCCCCAGTTCAGACTCTTTGCTGTAAAGAGGCCCTTGGCTCATCTGGTTATGCATCATGCAATCACGTGAGTTAGCAATACCTGATGATAACCTGCAGATTTGGATTTTGTCGGATTTAGTTGTGTTGTGACTCCCCCCTATTCACAGCACCTTGGGAATTCATCCGCTTTAGAGGTGGAAGTAGAAAGCAGAAGGGTGAAGAGTTACAATGGAAAGATTAGAGGGTTTGTGCTAAGGAGTGACTGGTGCCTTGGCCGCTAGAGTAAATCCTAACTGCTGAACCATTGCTTTGCCAGGAAAAGGTACAAGGAGCAAACATGCTGTAGGGAAGAAGCTTCATGTTGAGGGATGGGACAACCATACAAGGCTGTTTCCATAGGAAGTGGCACTGCTTCGTGGAGAATGTATTTGGTGACGTAGAGAACGTATTCATTGACCAGTTTGTGGTTGTGTAGTTTTTCTATTTCTGCACATAGTGAGGAGAGGGTTTTAGTTGTTTATTATCTGGATATCAGCTGCACCAAAATTACACGGTGCCAAATGCTGTTTTGTTTTGATTTGCAAAATTGTAGTCTTTGAAAAGGACTTTGAGAGCATCAGGTATGGAATCTTTTAAATGATCAGTAACTACTTTTCTCACCAGTTATAACTTGCACCTTAATTTCTGGAATATGACTCTATGAATGTGGTTCCTGAAGATACTGATGAAGTTTAGCTTGGGCACAGCAAGATAGTATTGCAAGATCAGTTTAAGAAATGGTTTGTAGATGGTTTATACAAGGCTGTGAGGGTTATACCCAGTTGCAGCCAAGGTGCAGAACCTGAAAAAGATGGTGAACATTTTTTTTTAAATGTCTTGCCTATTTCTAGTTTGCTACGCTGGACTATGTAGTCTTTTTTTATATTTAGATATACATACACACACATACATATCTATATGTAGATCTTATTCTGAGTGACATTATTAAACACTATGTGCATGACCACTGGTGACACCCACATTTCAGTGAGGCAGCAGTAATGCATAGTTCAGACAGGTGTAAGACAATGTTGTGCTGGGGAAGCAGGTGGCACATTTCATTACAGTAGCAGATTTGATCTATCACTGCCTAAATTTGCAGTTTGAAGGGTGCTGTTAAATACCTGGTGGCTGCTAGGTATGACAGAAGTGACTGGACTACTTTTCCTCAGTCTTCGCTTGGTTATAGAATGTGACCTTTTCTTTCTGACGCAAATGTACTAGTCATGCTTGTCATCTCAATTGAGGCTGTTGTGGTACATTGTGTATGGGGTTAAACCTTACAGTGTTTGAAAGCTGAAACCAGTGTGACATTGGAAAGCTGATTTATCAGGTACTGCATCTTGTCTTGATTACTCAGCACCTAAACTCATTCACCTGTCTTGGCTGTCTCAGTTTCTAGATGGAGATTAGCATGTTGGTTTTAATGTATAAAACACTATGTGGCTTGGGCCAAGCCTGAGAAAATGATTGCTCTTTCCCATGAAGTGACCCTGGAGTCTCTTTTGGTGAAAATGATGGCATCTTGTAAACTGTGGGGGCACACTTAAGAGATTATGAATGTATTGATCTTTTTAGAGTGGTCTCTTTGGACCTATGAGACTTATGCTGGGCTGGATTGTATTTCAAGTAATTTTAAGTATTTCCGATCCCTTTTTGCTGATGGTAGAGTTTGGGCTTTTTAGTGAGCTTAGCCAGCCTGCTGGATTGGGTGCTGAAAGATTTTAGTAAAATACTACTGAGGGCCTTTTCATAATATTGTATTGGTTTTAATTACTAAACACGTTTCTAGATCATCTTTGTGTCTAAAAATGCTTTATGATATATTGCTGGATTTTATTATTTGCTTGAGCTGCAATATTTTCACCTGGGTATTGGGGCTCAGTTCATCTCATGCCCACAGATGGTAAACTTACGCATTTAATTTTAACTTTTTTGAACTTAAGCATGGAAAGCACCATGTGGTTCACCCTAATTGTGGTAATTTGTATTACCTTGCTGTTTTTTTGACAAAGTCTTAAGAATGTAAGACAGCTGATTTTCTGAGTTGTTCATGGATCATGCTTGTGCTTGACTTTCTCATGCTATTGCAATTGTTTTGTTACAAGCCTTTTTTGTTTCTTTTCTTCTTTAGATTTGAACTTTTTGACTCCAGTCTCGCTACCCAAAAGCCTCTTGGAGTTGCTGCACTGTCCTTTGGGACACTGCCACCGTTGCAGCCAGCCTATGTTTACCATCGTCTACCCAAAGCTCTTTCCCTTGAGGGAAACTCCAATGGCAGGATTGCATCAAGGGTAATTATACAGGAAATTACACTGGGGTTTCATTTAGGAAGAAAAACACCTTATGATACAGAGCATATTTTTAAGTTGTTTTTTTTTTAACTTGGCAGCCTTTCAGTTGTAAAGCCCCTGTCTTATGATTGCATGTAAAAGTTGACAAATCTTTTATTTTACAATACAACCAGAATACTGCTGTTAGATAACAAGGGCTACCACACTTGCCTGTTCTAGGCAGCTGTAAGATAGTAAAGGGTTTTGATATGATGGGACTGACTTGTTTGTGGTAGTGCAGCACCCTGACTTCAGGAGAATGCCACCACCAAACAAAAGTGCTGTAGGACTAAAGATGGAGGAAAGCTCTAAAGCCACAGCTTAATTAAAATATTCTGCGGTAAAATTCTCTTGTTTTTCTTTCCACAGTAATTAACTTGAGATACACTGTGGAAGCCTTCTGCATTGTTACACACATTTTGTAGCAATACATCTTTCTAAAAGTGTCTCAGTTTGTGGTTGTAACAGTCGTGGATGCGTCTGCAGGATTCACAAGTCATGTAGACAAGCCTACACAGGCTTCCTGACCTGCTGGACAGTAGTGTCATACAAGGGACTCAAAACTGGGGTAGGGTTCAGGGACTATTGCCCTCATGTAGATAAAGATTTAAAATATCTTTAAGGTGAGCACTGATTGCTTTGCAGCTCTAACCCTTATTAGTCTGAGTTGATACTGTAGTGTGCCATGAGCCATAATAGCAATAAATCCATTTTCTGCAATGGAAAAGCATCAGCAGAGAAATTTCATCTGGCTCTACCTGGACAAAAGTACACTACTGTTAGAAACATAATAAGGTTTAAAGAAGAGTCAGTTGGAGTTAAGCAAGCACATGTGATGTGTAGGTTCTTTTTGGAGGATTCAAGTCAAGCCATTAGTTAACGAAGCATAAGCCTAAAGGTGGGGAGCGTAAAAGAAAGGTGCTTAAAAAAGGAATGTTTCTGAAATTACTTGTCAGTATATATAATGCACAGGAATTCCACTTAGTTCTTGTCCTGCTGAAATCTATTTATTTGATAGTTATCTTCCGTAAAAATAAGAAACTGCTTTTCAAGAGGAAGATCTTTAAGAAAAAAGATGAGACTAATTGGTGTTTCAGGTTGATGGTGCCTATTTTTCACTGCTGTATCGCAGGTTATTTTGCTGTGAATTCATGGCATAAAGGGTATCTGATTTGTAAGCAATTCAGCTTTATGAAATGAGAACAACTTAGGTATGCCAGATCTGGACAGCAGCCAGAAGGCTGCATAAATGCTATTTTGGAAGAGTCATCTTTCTTAGAAAGATGTGATTGTAGAGATAGCATACTTCAACTTGCCATTCCGTTACACTTTAGTCTTACGTTGAAATGCAATGGATTATATGTTGAGTAAAATAAATTGCTTCCACATTACAGTCTTAATATTCAGAATGGCATAAGATGTTATAATCGTGCTGTAAAGAATTTCAAGCATTGGACAGTATAATTTTCTAAGAGAGTGATGGAAAACTACTTGCTGGTCATAAATCCTTATATTATCTCAAGTAATCCAACAACAGGAGAGTTTGGACTAGAGAGTTCAACTTTCTAATTGCTAAGCATTACTCATTGTAGAACCTAGTTACGAGATGATAGACATGTCTGTAGACAACTTAAAGAACTATTAAAGTTACGGCTCAGCAGAAACACACTTCAGGGCTATTTTGGAAGAACACTATATTAATGTTCTAAAATATATTAATTGAAAATACATATTTCTGCATGGTTTTCACTTGTTTAAGAAATGGTTATCATTTCTTCCTTTAGGCAATAATGTACTGTTCTGCAAAATGCTTTAATGAATACAGTGTTAAGTAGCTGACATTTGATGCAAATCCACAAAAAATGAGATGTAAACAGGGTAGCCTGTCATCCTTACCTCTGTAGCTCGTGCACTTGACATGGTAAGATTATATGCAATTGTGGAGGTGTGATAGCTGGTTTAGAAAGACATGAAGGACGGGGTTTCTGTTCTAAAGAGCTTACAGTGACCATGAAAACACACGCAGTAGGGATCCAGAACGTTTGAACAGCACTGATTAGCACATGCCACATCCATGCCAGTAACTTCTGTCTGGATTTCCATATCACACTCTGTAGCCTCTTATAGGAAAGGATAGTTAAGTGTTGAAATGGATTTCTGTATCTGAAAAAGCACAGATGACATGAGCACTGGGTAAACTGTGCTTTCTGGGTTAGTAAAAAACAGATCTTAACTTTTTTAAAGCGGGTATCTAGGTCCCTGCCAGGATGGGGGCAGGAGGAGGGTCACAGGGAGCTAGTATCATGCTTTCATGTTGCCACCCCTGCTGCAGTACCTGGCACAATGCGACACGCTGCCCGTCGATCGTCCTTTCTGAAGATCTGGGCCCTGTTTGTTCACTTGGCTGAATCAAAGGAGGACACCGGACTTCAGTTATTTCATGCCTACAAGCAGTCATTTAAGAAACACATGAGCAAAGCTGAAGCAAAGAATTACCCAGCTATTTTCCTTTTAGCTGTTAAACCTACTGGCTGTAACACTCAGCCACACCCTCCACAGAAAGAAAAACCACATGCTGCTTCGTTAAACTGAATACAAGAAACCAGGAAGGTTTTTGAGAACCCCTGCAGCGTTTCCCTGCCTTTTTATCAGGCACTCATATAGAGCAAATGAACCTTCTTTTTCTGAAGTGGTGAGATCTGCTAATCCTGTACTTTACAAACCAGCATATTGTCTGCTGTGGAATGGGGCCAGGAGCTTTAATCTTTACTGACAACTGTTCCCCCCCCCCCCTTTCTTTTTTTCTAGGAGGACAACTGTTAGTTTTGTGGCATACTGCTGCTCCACCCAGTGTCTGCAGACTTTTGACCTACTGAGTTGATAAACATTTAAAACTGCTCAGGAGTGCTGCCAGTGTAAAGCTGCATTAGATGTCGTATCCCATTGGTACTGGAATACTCTGTGTGTGCGTGTGTGCCAAAGCAGCAGAAGTGCCCAGTCGGGAACACTAAGAGGCACTTAAATCATGTCCTATCAAATTTGGATGAACTGCAGAAACTTTTTGGAAGTGTAAATACCAAGCTTTTAAAAGTATTAACTTCTTGCTCCTCTACGACAGCATACAAACCAAACAAATTCACAAGCTCTGACTTCAGGATTTCCAGTATTTTTCAAATGTGGCTGTCTTCAGGTTGACTTACGGCATCATTGGAGGCAGTTTTCATTCCTCTAACAGGAAAACAAAAAGAAAGGGGGATTCAGTTATGACAAAGGAGGTTTTGCTTACCTCCCCACCATCCTCTTCATCCCTTCAGCTGGATTCAGGTGTATAGATCTAAGCCTACAGAAATCTTTGGTGGATCCCAGTGACTTTTCCATAGCATTTAGCCTTATTTTCTCCCTTTCATCTTCATACTTTCTCCAGCAGAGTTAATCCCAGTTGTATACCAAGTCTTTGACAGTTAAATGTAGTATTTAAATCTACATATTAAAAGCAGATCTATCTTTATGGTATCATTGGAAGCTGCACTGATTTATTTGGAGTAACAAGGATATGTCTGGAGACTAAAGATCCTGTTTCAGTGAGGAAGGCTGGAACTGATGCCTGCACTGAGTGGTCTTGCTCCAGCATGTTTGAGGGTGTGTTTTCTTTATTTTCATTGCCTGAGTTTTTTGTTTTTTAAAAACACTTCCCCTCTTGCTTCTTTGAGTTTTTCAGGAAGAAGATGATTTTGTGTCAATTTCACTTGAAAAGAATAGTAATATGGTAGTAAATATTTATCTATATTTATTATATTTTTACAGTTGCAGGCTGTAGATTTGCAGAGAGTTGGTCATCTTTTTCTAAGTTCAGCATTTGGCTGACTTGAAGAGATCTTATCAGTGGAGCGTCTGTCTCGGAGAAGGCTGGCAATACCAGGGGAGGTATATATAGCTCCATGCATAGGTATAGATGCATACATAGATCTTCACAGAAGAGCTGTAACATGCATTTTTGTATACGATTGGCAGATTTAGCGCAAATTTCCACTCGCTGTCATATTTGTGGAAATACTTTTTTCTTAGATCTTGTTCATTTCAAATGAAGGACTAAGGATGGAAAAAAAGCCCAAAATGCCTGCATGACTTAAAATTTTAATTTTACAGTGAAACAGTTAATAGAAAATTAGCCTCTCTTGACTTGTTTTGGAATATATAATTTTTTTCCTGTAATATAATGTGTTCTTTTTTTTACTTTCTATTTCTTAGCTATAAGCTACTTGTTGGTTTAGCACAGTGTGCTACTCTGCGCAGTAGGTAGTTACAAGCTGAAATAGATATGAATGAAACAGTTTGTTATAAAAATGGCAAGATAAAGAGACTTATTTGGTAGTATATTAGCATATGTTGTGGTGAGGTGTGCATAGTTTGAAGGGAGGAGGCATTAAAATGTTTTCCTTTTGCCAAAGAAGCATTTGTTCCCGCTGCAGGCTTCCTGGCATCTCTTCAATAAATAGAGTATCTTAAGAGCTTAGAAGAGTACCAAAAAGGCAGTTTTGAGGGTGGAATTTTTAGGTTGTGCATGTTACTTGTAAAAGCTCTGCTGGTTTTATTGGGTTGGTTTTAGAGAGTTGAATTAGCATTAAGAAATGTAGAACTTAATCCTTCAGGAATGCAAGTATCATCTGCTGTTTAAGAATTGTGAAACTTTCTAAAATAAATCCCATTTATTAGAACTGCTTTGCAGTAGGGGAAAGAGCCATGTCCAAGCAGGCTTTGTACTATTGGATTTCTGACTCTGTCATTTCACTAATTTGTTTCAATGTTGTATCCCCAACAGGCCTTCCCACCCAGCGGGGTTTACTGCTGAAGCAGCAAAATGAATCTTCAGCTTTTTTCTTTT
This sequence comes from Falco naumanni, assembly GCF_017639655.2. Lineage (NCBI taxonomy): Eukaryota > Metazoa > Chordata > Aves > Falconiformes > Falconidae > Falco > Falco naumanni. The sequence continues at coordinate 7,417,018 of NC_054060.1, read as the reverse complement.
CCTTCAGTAGCTTGCCCCTGTACAATTATGCCTATATCAGAAATGTGCAAGTATAGTACAGAATCCATTTTTTTTAAATGGTTGATGAAAGAACTGTGGTAGTGTTACAAACACTAGGTTTTGATAGAATACTCTGATCAGGAATTTTCAGTATTGTTTTTACTTCTTTGAAGGAGATGTTTTGGTGGCAGTTTATTTGTCCTCTTTTTATAGCAGTTTACAGACTTTAGAACAGTTTCTTGAATTCAGTCTGTAAATATTATTTTGGAGTTAAACCTTTTTATTACCTAAAAGGCATTAGCATTTGTTTTATTAGGAGTCAGATAGTAAGAGTTGAGCTTGATTATTTTTTATTTTTTATTTTCTTTATTCTTCCCATAATCATTATTTTTTATTGATTTCATATCAGTCTATTATTGTCTCAAGTGCAGTTCAGAAGAAATTCAGTCTGTTCTATAAGCAGGATGAATCTTAACTAACACTTTAATAGATGATATTTCAAGAATGGAATGTTCAATGAATAAATGACTTAAACATGCAGTTAAAGCTGAAATGTCATACCCTATTTTTATAAAACAAGGAAGAGGAAAGCAAATATATAGACTGGAAATGCAGCTTAAATTCATGTTTCTCTGATTTATTTTTTTTAATACAAACAGTGTTTGTATTCATCTGTATCTTTGGGGTGATACTGTTCTAGATTAAAATAACTCCATTCTCACTTGTCCACAGTTTTGTAAAGTTGTTCTACTATAAGAGTATTTCATAAACAGCTGACATGAAAGCGGGCTATGCAAGTTGCAGAGGGGAGATGGAGCTTGTTGCTGATTGAACTGCATCTTTTTTTTTCAATACAAGATGTCACAGTACTTGGACTTTTTTTAATGCATTTACTGCTAGGTAATTTTTGATTGCTTGCTCTTGTCAGGTTAGTTCACACTGAAATAAATCTTCCCTTATACTGCAAACAGGTTCAAGCCGTTGAAAAAAAATGACCATCTTTGAACGTTTTTTGCCATAAAAGTATGTCTTAACTGTTCGCTTAGGGTGATAGCAGGAGAAGTTTCTGGGGTTTTTTTCTAGGTGTTATAAAGAGGTGCAGATAGAAATGAGAGGGGAAAGAAGGTCTTTAACCCATTTATATTGGTATAAATTTTTCTGAGTAAAGATTAATGATGTGATTAGGGAGCATAGGCATAATTTTAATGTGATAACAAGTAACGTGTTCATAACATTGGGACCCTACTGCTTATAGAGATAACTTTTTGTTCTGCCACAAAGGAATCCGGAATCTCTGGCTTTGTTTAAAAAAACCTACTTGAGCAGTTTTACCATGAACACTGCTACATTTGGGAACCTTCCTGTTACTCCCCCAGAGGATCAGAAATACAAATGTCCTTTCCTGTGTGAAGAACAAGGTCTAATATCAAGATGCATTTTTCTGTTTTGGCGTGATGTTTGTCTTGGGCTTTTACTGAAGTTCATTACAAACCACCTATTTTCTTCGTTGCGGTGAGGTTAAGATCTTACACTGAGCAGTGTGGAGCTGTTGATTGCCAAGTTGGCTTCAATTGCTATATATCGAATTCTGCTGAATCCCGTTTTCTGGCATGAAGGGAGGATGAGACTGTTCCAACACCCGTGTGGTAACAGCGTGTCAGGTTTTACTGACATCAAAGCCAAACTGAAGCTTGGAGAGTGACAAACCTTGCACTAGGGGATGACTTTTCTTTTTTTAAGGCCATTGTGGCCTCATCAGAGTACCACTGATAACAGAGGAAGTTTTGCCTGGATGTCAGTGAAGGATGGGTCAAGTTTTAATTGATGAGAGAGAAGAATATGGTTTACCATGTTTCTATTTCTTCAAAAAACTGGGACAATGACACTGAAGCCCGTGCTGCTTGCTGCTAGGCAGCCTCTCGATCTGCAGCTGAACTTAAAGACGTAACTGTCTTTGCCTCTTACCTCCCTGTTAATACAGCTCATGTTGCTGCAAAATGTTACAGTTAACTTGTGATGGAAGAGGCTGAGTAAATTGAATCCAGAGTTTTTATTACTTTTTGTATTACAGACCTATTTTGTAAGAGACCAAAGGTCTGGTGGAAAGAAATGGCAAGGTTCATGTGAAGTCGTCTTTGCTTTTGCTTTTGTGTGCCCTTCTTTGGATTACAGCTTGAACTTGGATTGCAACTGAATTCATTCTGTGTCTGTTGAAAGCACGTATATATTGCTTTTTTGCTCTGTATTAACCAAATGTCACTTAGTGTGAAGGTGAGCTTGCTAGATGTTTTCTTTAAAGTTAGTGGTGCAATTTATTGTATGTGTATGCTTGTTAATAAACTATATTTTTGGATAGAATTGCAGTCCATTAAGGTTAACTAAATTCTTGCTCCTGGAGCTATTAAGCTATGTTAGGATGTAGTATTTAATTTACATTTTAGTTCATTTGCATAGTAATTACCTTATAATAGTCTCTTGTCCCAGGGCTGAAGAGGTGGGGTGGAGACACCTCTTAAAAGACTACCAAACCCAAGACACTACTTTGATTCACTTAATCCCTTTGTCTCAGACAATGTAGTTCACCAGACCTTGCATAATAGGAACAAAACTCATATAGAAACATTACTTTAGACCCTTCTGTGGATTGCTGAAAAGAAAAATAACTTTCAATAGGCCTGTATTAAGTGCCACCCTGATAATCCATAGATGTGGCTGTGGTTCATCTATTATTGACTAAGCAGCATTCAGCAGCTTTTTTTCCCTCATCTAGCAGATATCATAGGAACAAGGTTGCCAAAAATAAGTAGAAATTAAGCATCTGGTTTTCCAGTTTTTTTCACTGCTTGTGGTGCAGCATTTTGCTTCAGTCGGAGCTGCTACTCTGTATGTGTTCTGATGAGTTCTTTTGAGTTGGATGCAGTCTGAATTGTTGTATGTGTATTGGGTGAACGCTAGCATAGTCATTCTTAAAGGATGCATATGTTGGTCACGGTGACTCTGAACATCAGTTATAATGCATATCTGGAAGGGTTTAGGTATCATTCAGACTCCTCTGATGCTTGTTTGCTACTGAATTTACAATGATTTGCCTTTTTAGTATTTTACAGATGGCAACGTAAATTCTCCTACCCCTGCAGTATCGGTAACCTCTGTTTGTGAGGCAGCAGGAGGAGGATGCAAGTCTGTTATTAAGCGAGATGGGGGGGAGAACAGCCCTTAACCTATAACTTTTACCAGCCACTGCTGTGTCCCTTATGAATTAGAAAGAAAAAAATTGGGAGAGCTTAACATCCTTTTCCTTTGCAATTAAAAGTACTTGGCATAAATGCAAGCTAAGTGGAAACTTCAGTGGCTGAATAATGCCATTGTATGCAGGAAATGAGAGGAGCCGAGATCTCACTCGGAAAGGCACTGGATGTTTTGTGACTTCTAAGCCAAGATTTAGGGCTGTTCAGTGTGGTGACATTTTGGGAACTTGAGAGCTGAATTGAACGACTGCATCTGCATCCCCCAGCTTCAGTGATCACTGGCTACTACAGTAGAGCCCTCTCTCTTCGGCAGTGAAGAGCCCTACCGCTGTTCCCTGTAGCTGGCTCAGGAGTCTAGTAGTGGCCGTTTAGAACTATCAGATTTCTGTCTGCTATTTCAGTAAGAAAGAGAGCAAGAGCTGACCAAATTCTTTCTTCACCTTTTGACGTTTTAAATAATAAAACCCTTATAGCATGCTTTTTCAGCACCCGTTATGCCCTTCAGACATCTCCCACTTCCAGGCAAAAGACCTTGACACATCTGTGAGAGTTCTTGAGTCTCAAGAATGAAAGCAGTTCTGTTGTTGGAGGTGCTGAAGTGATTTGACTTTCTGATGATGCCTTCCGAGTGGCAATCAAGGGCTAATTTCTCAAGTACCCTGATGCTCTTTTGTATGTTCATGAGGAATGTAAATATTGACTGGCGCTTTCTGTCAAATAAAGCTGTCAGTCATGGATGCCTGTTCTGTTGCTAAATATGACTACAACCGCAGTATGAGAACCAGTGCCTTGAAGGTGTTCTGCTGTCATTATCTGTGAACCTCATGAAGTTACGAGGTTTATGGTTGGGTTGTTTTGTTGTGGCTTTTTTTTTTTTTTTTCAGATCAATTGAGAAAGCTTTCTTGTAATGAAAAATGCAATACTCAGTTTGTTTATTGATTGGTACTATGAATGTTCTCTAAGTGCACTATTGTAACAGCAAATCAAGCTATTCTAGTAAGAAAGCAAAAACCGCGTTGTTAAATTCCATTTTGGTGCAGGTAATGTCCACTGGCAAGCTAACATTTTAAGAATGATGAACAGCTGGGGCACATAATTCATGATAAAATAGAGATACAGTCTGGAGATGCTGATGACATTGCCTAGATCTTACGAAAACAAATGTTTCAAAAGAACCAGTGTTCCTTTTAGGGGTAAGTATTAATTAATGGTGGTATCAGATATGCCCTATTCTGGTTTTGTTGATCCACCTTCTAGCTCCTATAATTCTGCACTTGTAGTTACTATATCAATCTTAGTAGGTTTCTTGTATACTTTAGAGTTCTAACCATTGATTTTTATTGTTAAAGCAATTAGAAAAATCAAGCTGAATATTTTTGGGTCAGTTTGTGATAACTGTGATTGCTTTGCTGGCACTGAAGTTTTAGAACAGTCTGAGCAGGGAGTTGAATTTGGCTGCCTTTGCTTTTGCCTTGTCTCTCTGTCGGTGCTCTGATTTCATTTTGCAAAAAGCCAGATCAATGTAGATAATACATGAAGATTAGAATTACTAAGAAAAACAGCTTTAACTTTATTCAGAAGGCCTAGCTTGGAGGGCTGGCAGAGTCCCTGACGTGAATTTGAGGTAAGTGCTCCTTTTAAAGTAGGATGAAAAACAGTGAGCTTGTCTAGGCAGTAGAGAACACCATGTCTAAAAGTACAAGGATTAAATGTTTTGTGTATTCACACCTTACTGTTCTGTATCTTTTTTTCCTAAAAAACCCCTAACTGCCACAATAGGGAGTTAGTTTGTATCTTGTATCTTTGTAGAATTAAGGTTGACTTTATACTGCTGCTGATGCACTCATTACTCTTCCAGTGTAATACCTGTCTCTGTTTCTTTTCCTCTGTAGTTGCAAATAACAGCCCTTCTTTCCCCTCTCAGTCCCCACTCCTGACTAGAAAATGATGCTCTCTGTTCTCTAGTCAGTACAAACTTTTGCTGTGGTCCCATTTTCACTAACATTAAAACGGTGTGTTAACCTGCACAGTGACAGGGGTTTGTTCTTCTTCAGGCAAAAGCACTTAATCACATTTCTGTAAAATTGCCTAGATCACAAATATGCATTCTATTCTGGCTGCAGATGAATAGAGGGTATCTAACTTAAATTAATGGATTCATTTATATTAAATCACTATTTCCTATCGGTTTTTTAGATCTAGCATTATCTAATCCTGGCTCTAAGGCCTGCATTATGAAACACAGGGGCCTGAATTTCTCTAGTAGCTCTGTCTAAACTGCAGCCAAACTCATTTCTGATTCCTGTAAGAATAGTTGGGAGAAGGTTTGAACTGAAACCCTCTATTTAATTACATCCTTTCTCCCTCCTCCGTCAAGGAAGCACAAGTGTGCAGGAACCGATACCTACTAGCTAGAAGTTTCTTTCCAGGTCAGTGCTGAGCCAGTTCCCCTCCCTGCTGTGTCAGGTGGCACGCTGTCTGACATCGCTGCCCAACTTGCTGCTCTCTGGCCCCAAGCTGCAAAGATGAAAAACTCTGATTCCAGTCCATCTCATTGAAGTATTATCATGAGGTGTTCATAGACGTGCTGGGACTAGTTTTTTACTTACAGGAACATTTATCCAGGGGATCTAGTGTATTCTGTAGCAAGAAGCTGCAAGAGGGAGAATGAATTTGATGTTTTCATTTACAGTCAGTAGCCTGAGACTTTACTGTGGCTTTAGCTATTGTTGATTAATTTCATATATGTGGATGCTCCTATTCCAGAATAAAAGTGCCTTGTTGCGAAAGAATTTAATTCCTTTAATTTCATTTGGGAATAAGCATATCCACACACCTGGTATTTAAGTCGGAGATAACTATTTCTTTATGAATTTACATGCTGCTCTGTTCTGGATCAGATCTCGTGTGTAGCTAAATCCTTGTATTCATTTTAACAGGACCTGATTTCTTGTTTAAAATACATTCTTCTGGGAAGTACCTGGTTACCTGGTTGGAAAATAAAAATTCTGCTTGCAAGGATAAGACTGGGAGCAGGGGAAAATATAAAAATTCTAAGAACAATTGGTTTGGAAGCACTGCACTGGAAAACATTGTTACATGTTAGATCTTATGTTACTGCTTTATTCTGAAACATCTGTCTTTTGACATTTCAAAAATATTTACTTCGATATATTTCAAATTGAGAAATACAGCTTTAAAACAGGGCTTGGAATATTTAAGTGTTCTGCCATGAAAATGTCTTATGTCTCCACCACCACATTTTCTGATGAAAACACAACTGGCAGGAAGGGCTTGGAGTGACTTTGCTCTGCCCAGATGGCAAGGTAAGAAGCTGCATTCAGAACTTGTTCTCTTATGCAGCCCGCCTTGCTGGATGTGGTTTGAGTTCCCTTGACACAACCCAAGGCTGCTGCGGGGTCTCAGCAACTGCTGTTAGCTCTGTGTCCCTTGTGAGGTTGGTAAGGGAGGAACTGATCAGGGGATGTTTTCCTCCCTGACCTGCCTTCCTCCTCTGGCTCTGAGTAGCAGTGTCCTCAGGCCTGTTTGAGGAGCGTGGTGGTGCTGGTGATGTGTTTCCCTCTTTCCCAATGTGGCTTGCTGCGCTGGTGCAATGCTTTAGTTTAAAGCTTACTGCTTTTGAGCTGCATGGATCCGGTTCAGCTGCCGGAGGGGTCTTGCTGTCAGAGGAAGGATGTGCATTTCCATAGTGCAGCATGTGCACCGTGAATGCGTAAGCACAGGGGAGAGCTTTCCTGAAGATGTATTGCTAAGCTCTTTAAGATTTAATACTGTCTTGAAGTTCAAACCAGTGTAAGGGAAGGCTTAAGCAGCTTAATGGGTTAAAATGATCCATGACTGTGTCTTTCAGACAGTTTAAAGACCCTGCAGCAACCCAAGCGGGCCACCTGTTCCTCTCCCAGACAAACAGGTTACCCTCCTGACCTTTATTCTGCCACCCTTCAGTTTTGCCTGGCCTGGCTCCATGTGTGGAGTGATTGTTCTGAGGTTTGTCATTGTTTAAAATGCCACTTGCCAGAGTTTAATGTGCACAGCTGCAACCTGAGCCGTGCCGTGTGTTAATAAGACTAAAACCATTGGGCTGACACCAAAAGATCTGCTTGCACTTGGCATGTCATAAATTAACATCATTCTTACCTGCCAGGGATGATTCAGTGCTGGCTCAAAGCGTATTTAAACTTTAGAGGATGCCAACAAACTGGGCGGTGGTTTGACCTGCCACGTGGCCCTAGACTGCTGCTTTTCTCTCTGCCTCCGCCTTCCCTCCCTTGCAGTGTGTTGGGAAACAGAAGCTCTTTATAGCATTATGAGAGCTTGTGTTTGTGTGCTGCCCTGGCCCTCCTGCCCCCATCTGCCAAAGGGCCGGCCGGTTTGTGGGAAGATCCTCACTGGCTTTCAAATTCCTAACTGGATTGTTACCACTGGTTTTGGGAGTGGTCCTGGGGGTTAATGCTCGACTAGACTGTAGCCTGGTGTTGCAGCAGCTTCTGAAGGCTGTCTACCCACACACCCCATCTACCCTAGGCAGGCAGGGTTGTGATGGCCGCTTAGCATCCCAGAAACTGCGTATAAATTTCATGTTAGAGGAGCACAGTTGACCAGCTAACAGCTCACAGCAGGTGGGTGAAGCTGGTGCCCAGGCTGGGTAGCTTAGGAGGCGGAAAGGGATGCCCCACGTGGAAACGATGGAGATCGTATTGCAGGGTTATATGCCAGAGGTTGAACGTGCTCCTTGGAGCCCAGACTCTTGGGCTCCAGTGTCACGGTGACTGCCCAGCAGTGGGGTGCTGGTCTGTCCCGAGGGACTTGCTGAGAGCGGAGCGTTGCTGCTCACACGTTGATTCACTTGCTTCCCTCCGGCACCCAGGCAGCTGCAGTGCCGCCCTGGGAGTGGGAACAGGTCCCCTGGGATGTTGCAGGGCAGAGAGAAATAGGAGATACCAAAGGGACGGGAGACACATAAACAGGGTTTTGCCCTTCCTCACTGAAGTCCATGGCTTAGGGGAGGAGGTGCGTGTCTCTGGTGGACGCAGGAGGTATTTGTCTCCTAATAGAGACCAGGTCTTTTTACAATGAGATTTATCTCTTCACACTTCTCCCTCAGGGCTAACATGTTCCTCATAAAATAATGTGAAGGCATAATGTGCTCCTTCAGTTAAAAGTGCTCCTTATTTTTCCGATGGTGTCTGCATTGCCTATTTACCTTGTCTCATCCAAATCATTTGTTAAATACCAAGTTTGCATAAGCAGCCCTGTGTGGACTTTGGACCCTTGAAGCCTCGCAATAGACATCAGGAGGGATAGAAACAGGCCCCGTATCTGTCTGAGATGTGTTTGAATCTGGAAATCTTAAGTGTTGTATGGAACAGGGTGTAACCATGAGTTGGTTAGGGGTAATTATGGTAGGCAATGCCAACAGCAGCCTGCAGTCCATCTCATGTTCCCCACCACAACTGCACACAGGCTGGCAATTTAACCCTGATGTAACTATTTCAATTATAGTCATCACTTCATCCACTACCTTTTGGGTTTTTTTCCAGCAGGAGAGAAAAAAAAAATAAATCACAAATGGTCCACTATGTATAGGTAAGAAGTGAAGAATCCTGGAAATGGGTCATCCTGTTCAGCAGGATGGACTGGAGACCTGAGCCTGCAGCCCCAGCTGACCTAATGACACGATTCAGACTGCAGCGCGTTCACCTCCTGCATCAGCACAGCTGAAGCACACTCAGAGCAGGAGCAGAGGTTAGACAGTGTCTAGGACAAGGACTGCATCTCTCCTCTGCTCAGCTTGCAGACACGTGGTGTTTGCTGCCTTAGCTGCATAAAGGCTTATGCTGTCTATATTTTATTTTGTGTGTAGTGCGGGTTGTTGGGTTTTATTATTTTCTCTTTATGCGAGGCTAACATGGAGCGCAGAGCTGGTTGCTGGGCAGTGGGGATTGCAGTTGGTAATAAAGGTCTGTTTTCTCACTTCCTCTATTTTTGTCTCTGGGCAGGATGAGGCACATCAGGGGAAAATCTGACTTGAAACAGAAGCTCAATTTTAAGTTGGAGTTAGACAGTCCTGCTGGGAGAGGTTTTCTTACACCACAGCTGTCTGTCATCTCAGGACACACTGCTGTGACTACTCACGAAATGGTCACCCCTGGGGCTGGGTGCCACTTCTGTCCTGGACAAAAGGTCTAAAGTAGGATACAGTATTACAGCAAACCCTCATCCCCCCATTAGTGTGCGAAGGGGTGTTTTGACTCCTGGGGCAGGATGCCTGCCTGGTTGTCCCCCAGCTCCCGCAGGTCTTGTGAACATGCTGGAAAGGTAACATATCCCCTCCTGTGATGAGGGGGTGGTCTTTGTCAGGCACTGGAGTCAGGACTCCTGGGTCGTCCTTTTCATCCTGTTTCAGACATCTACAGAAATTCTGTGTATCCTGTCAGCACTGAGATGCCTCTCTGTCTGTGAGACCCTGCTGGTGGTCTGTTGTTTTTTTTTTTGCTTGCAAGGAGAATTTTGCAACCACCAAGTGAAAACTGCTCGTGGGAAGAACTCTGGTTTTGGTACAAGCCTCTGAATCTCTTCAGGTGAGTCTGTTTTCAAAAAGGTCACTGGATATCCTCTCATCTGCTCAGATGAGGAGATGAGTAAATCCAGCTGAGCTGCGTTTTCGCTGTGCCCTCTCTAAAATGAACTGCAGGGCTGATAAATTCTTTACCCCTCACCCCTGCCAGCTCTGCGAATTGCAGCTTTTTTCAAAGCTCAAGTGAAAAGTGCCAGACTGCCGCAGCACCATTGCAAGTGTCAGCTGAGAGACAGGCTGCAACAAGCCTAGACACATACTGGAGTCACAGCTGGGTCTGGGGGGGAGATGCCAGCCATGCTGCTCCATGGACAGTGCTGGGATGCTTTCTTGGAGCTTCAGTTTGAGGCAAGGGAGAGTCGGTGCTCAGCACTGGTGGAGGTGGAGAAAGGGCTTGACCCCTCTGAATTGCTGGTCAGTAGATGTTGCAGCAAGAGTCTGGGGCTGATATTACTGGATTTTGGTTTTTTGCCGGTATAAAGAAGATCAGAATCTGGCCTAGGGTGAGGGTGTTTGTGCTTTGGCAGAGGGTGTGAAAGGAGAAACTCCAGAGGGTTGGGCGGCAACATGCTAGTTCTGTTCTCTTCCGTAGATGGCCTTCCGGAGACATGCTGGGTGAGTGGAAAATGTAATGAAATTCCCAGAGCCTCCTGGTGCAGTACCAAGGTATTCCTGCCAGCTTTCCAGCCCGAGATGTTGGTGCAGCTGTAGGGGCCCGCTCTGCAGATAGAGCTGATTGCAGATTAACCCCCCACCATAGCAGGAGGATTACTGGGAGAGAGGTTTTCCTCACCTGAGAAATCGCACACGCTATAGCCATGGTTGCCTTGGGGGTAAAATGAGCTGTTTAAAGGGCTCACAGTAGATCGAGCTCTTTTCAAGCTGCCTTTCTTTTTTGAACGCTCGTTTGTTTGTTCTGGTTCACAAACTGAGCAGTACAAACAGCAGTAAAAATGTGATGCATCCCAAATTCTAGCTGTGAGGATGGGTTTCATGACCACTGCAGTCTGCACAAGGTCTTTTAGATCTAAACCATCTGTGGGGCTCAGACTGTGCAAACTATTCATGTTGTCTTAAAGATTTAGCAGCGAACAGGGCCTTAATGTGCCAGAATCTGTAAGAAAACAGAGACCTGCACCACTGACAGTACTGAGGGTCTTGTTTTAAGCTTCTATTGAATAGATTGATCATTGTCCTGCAGCATTTAGTGGTGGAGAAAAAAGCAGGAAGGGGGTTTAACAAGTGTCTCATATGGTTTGTGTTGCCTCCGCTATGCTGAACCTTTCTTTCTGCTCACACAGCAGGGTTTTTCTTTGCCTCTATTTCCTTTGTGCAGATGGTTGCAATAGGTTTCGTTCCCCCCCGGCCCCCCAGCTGTCAAATTAATGGCCTTGGCGAGCTTTCATTTGCTGGCTGGTTTTGGGTGGTGCTGGAGGATTGCTCCACTCAGTACATTTCCAAGACTGGCTTTTTAACCCAAGCTCTATGAAAACAAACTTGTTTGTTTGTTTGTTTGAGAGAAGGGACCTTGGGAAAGCAGATACGAAGTTTTCTCTGACTGTATTTTGTCTGCTGAAGGAGTTGGCTTTGAGTTGCATTAGAATAGCAGATTGGTTTCTTGCACAAATCTGCCACAAGCAATGGGCTGAATTGGGAAAAGCTGGTGGGCAGAGAGGTACTGGAAACAATCTTCTGCAGTGTTAAAGCACCCGCAGGAGAGGCTAATGAAAACTCCAGCCTGGTATCTCCAAACTCCACAGCAAAGCTTTCCAGTCCACAGTTGCACTGATCTGCTTCAAAATATTCAGATATTCATAAAATATCTTGAGCTTGTAAATTTGCAATGGGATTTTCTTTTCTTTCCCCCAGTCACAATCATCCAGTACGATATCGAAGAGCAATTGCAGAATGGCAGCCCCTCAGCATTCTCCAGTGGTGCTAGCAGCAATGTTTAGCTTGCAGAGAAGTTAGTGGTCTGAACTGCTCCATTGATACACATGCTGATGCAAGTGGATCCTAACTAGGAACAGGTGAAGAATTTTTTGTTGTTTATAAATGTAACAACCTAACCCAAAGGAAGTCAGGGGAAGTAGGTTTCCTAAACCCTTATGGAAGGCCTATGGGAGGGACATAAACTAAGCTAAGTGCTCCCAAGTCCCTTGTGTCTTTACTATATATAAATAAATTGTGTGTCTGTGTATACTTACAGTATGCATGGTTTATATGCTAAGGAAATCTAGCACAAATCTAAAGTTCTTTTCATTGCCTGCCTGCGTGCCTTTCTGTCTTAAAAAGCTCTGCTCTTGGCATCTGTCTGTAGTACAGCAGCATGTGTGGGCACATCTATATTGGCAGCTTTGTGCATATTTGGTGTGTCTTCACCTTTTGGGGTTTACTTTGTGGCAGAGGCCTGTAACGTGCCAGAGACTGCAGGACCCAGGCTTTTGGCTATCTCCTCTATCTTGAGGATGTACTTTGAAATATTCACTCATCAGGTGTTTCATTTAAACTTGGTTCTACTTGAAAAAGAACCTATATATCCAGCATACTGCCATGCCAGGAACAACAAAAGGTACAGAGCCACTGCTCAGCCTTGCATTTGTTCCTCACATGTGTTCCAGGACTGCTCTCCTCAAACCTCCTCACTGGTTGTTTTCATCTGTTGCTAGCGCCGTATGTCTCCAAAGGAAGGACCAGCTCTGCCATTTGAACAATCCTCCTCCATCTGCTGCTACTGCTCCTGTTACTGTAGCTCTGTGTGAAGTGGCAACTCAGTGACACCAGGCTTGCAGACACTTCATCAGTCTATCTGTCATTGCTTGTGTGTTTCCAATAAACCGTGCTAGGTGAGGTCATCACAGACTTGTATTTTAGTGCTAAGCTTCAATGGTTTAAGTTTGTTCGGAATAAGACCCCTGCCATCGGCGATTAGGCTAGCTAGGATAAAAATTCACTGGGTGTTCAGACCTGCTGTTGTTGGGGAAACAGCAAAGTGCTGTTGCTGTGAGTTAGCTCCCAAGTGTGATCTTTATAAGCCTGTCCCCAGTGTGAGGCATAAGACCGTGGTCAAAAATTAGTCAGATCTATTCCATAGTTTGAGTTCTTTGTAGGCTAAACCTATGCTCTAGGTTTAATTCCCACCTTCAGCTAGACTTCTACGTCGGTGGAAATGGTCTGCACAGCTGGCCTCAGATTTCACGGGAGGGTATGTAAAAAGGAGTCAAAGATGCTTCTGAACTTTTCTGTCCTTATCAATGTGCAATACTAAGAGTAAACCAAGGGATCTCAGAGCGTCAGAGAGGCCAGAAGGTCTCCTTTGCTCTGTGTGGGGTTTTATTGAGATGGATGTGGGCAGCACAGCCTGGAATGCAAGTTGTTTTTAATTTACAAATTAAAAATAAAACTGTGTTTATTTGCATCAGTTGAGGGGTCTTTTTCTCACAGCTGCTTGAAAAGTGAGCTCTAGCTGCCAAGTAAAATAAGGTTTAATGTTACAGTGTGCGTTGGGAAGGGCAGAGCTGGTAATTACTCTGCAAGCAGCAGGCTATTAGTAGGTACAATATATAGGAATCCATGTGAAGTGCAGAACTCTGCTGTTGCTTGTGGCATAGACGGGACTGAGGTGCAGGAAGGTGTTGTAAAATGGCAGCTTACCTACAGCGAGTAACCCCTGTGACTGTGTAGGCGAGGAAGCTGCGTCCTTGGGGAGGCTCTTGGGAGCAGTCGTCTCTTGCCACACACTAGCTGCCAACCTGTGTCTGGCATTCCCGTTAGGAAAGCCAGTCAGGAGGGGACTGGAATCCCTGGTTTCCTTTTAGTCCTCTCTTGTCACGCTTTGTTCTCTGGCGAACGCTGGAAAACATGCCTGTTATGTTGGGCAGTGGCTTGCTCCTAAACATTGACGAGGAGAAAGCTCGTCTTCCCAGGTCTGCTTTCCCCTTTTGCTGTGTGGACGTGTACAGTCTGTGAGGTCTGCGTGGGCTTGGCGTTGGGGACATCGCTTTGCCTGCGAGATGCCCACAAGCCTGCAGGGAGGGCAGTTCTCAGACAGGGATCCGGGTTTTTTTCCATCTCTGTTCGATGCCGATGAAGCGGTTTGTGGGGCAGTGATGGCTGGTGTGGTCTCAGCTGTATTTCGTCTGACTCATCTGGTACAGTGGAATAAATGACCAGGATCTAAATGTTGTTCTACTGTGGCTGAATCTGAAAGCCCGAATATCAGTACGCAGTGTGGTGCTAGGTACTGTATTTATTTACAGACAGAGACTTCCCCTGCCTTTAGGGGATAAATGCAGGAAAAAGGGAGTAGGCAAGTCAGACGTGGCCCGGAGAGGCTGGACTGCTTGACAGCTACATGTAGGAGGCAGAAGTTCAAGCCAGATCTTTTGACACCTACCAGGAAGACTGTCGTTTCTCTTGTCAATGGCAAGGAAACATGGAAGAGTCTGATGGACAGCCCAGAGTACATGGAGATGCTGTTCTCTCAAACGGCCAGAGGGTCTCAGACTGGTTGGATTGACTGGACTGAATGAGGAGAGTTGTCTGCAGAGCAGCATACAGTTTTATTACCTGCATCTTGTAGCACAAGGCTTATGCCTGTTCTGTCTTGGTGCAGCCAAAACTCTTCTGTTGCTGGCTCTCCTCGGCTCTGGATTGCTTTGTGACCAGAATTTAGCAAGGCAGTTTACAGTGGCTTTGACACCATTTGGCTAGATGAAGCTGGCTCAAAATGCATCCACCCACTTGCTAAACAATGCCTCAGGCTCTGAATGCATTAACCTGTTGCTCTGCTGCCTACATGCAGCCTTCCAGGTGGAGTTTGGTTTTGATGTTATCCATCCCCGGTGATGGCTTGTGAGCCGGCTAACTCTGACTCCACCTCCCATCTCTCCTGTCTGTAATTTGTATTATAATTTCTGGGAGCTTCCTTGTTGTGAATTCTTGTGCAGACAAAGAACAGTCTTTGTTTCAGAAAATGTCTCCGTCCTTTCAACTGGTCGGTGAGTGAAAAACCAGGAGCCAAGACTAATAAAAAAACTAAAGGACGCTGTACTTGTTTGTTAGAAAACCCTGTGAGTCTGGTTAAGCACTCATCTCGTAGGGATGCTAAGATGGCCAGCATTACTGCAAATTCTATCCCTATTTTGTTTAAGAATTGGTGACTTGGTGCTGGATTTGAGTTACTGGAATTGCAGAGACATGACATTTTGAAGAAACCTTGATTTAAGTTCAGTTTGATGTGATAGAGATTCCAATTCTGAGTAAAGCTTTTTTTTTAAAAAAAAAAAACCAAACAACAAACAAAACACAAACAAACAACCCAACAATCATCCTACCAACAACTACTTTCTTTTTTTAACCAGAAGCATATAATCTTCCTTGGAACTTCTCTTAAGCACCAGAAGGATGAAGAGGTAGATATTGTGAGCTAGCAAAATTGGTGACAAGGATCATGCTTTTTTTAGACTTTACTAATGTAGATCAACGTGTATATATGTTGAAACTTACAGTGAATAAAGAACAAACAGCTGTCTGCCATATTGCCAGAGTTGGCTGGGAAATGGCCCAAACACAGAAAAGTGTTGGTTTTTTTTAAAAAATAAAGAGAGAGAAAAGTAGCAGTCTTCAAGTATGTTTGAAATAAGGAAAAGAACTGATGTGCAAAGCGATTAAGAGATCTTTGAGGATCAAAAGCCTTGATTCAGTTTTGCCAATGGAACGAAACTTTTCATCTGTTCTTATGTGGACCTTAAAGTAGGGCAGAAGGGTTTAGTTTTTAAATTATTTCATTTCAAAATTTACTTTGGGCAGGGGGAAAGGGTTCTTTCTGTTTGTTCTTGCTCTTGTTATTCAGTGTCCTTAACACAAAAGGCCAGCCTGGCTCTGAAATGAAGAGCAGGGTCGTTCTATGAACTGGTGGTTCATTAGTCTCCTTTTGATATGTCAGAACAGTAAGGGACCCTTTTATTTTTTTTCCCCTTTCTAGTAATGCCTGTGTTCTTAAATCAAGACATCTTCCCTCATCATGCTGCAGTGGCTGAATCTTTTTCAGAGCTTTCCTAAGTGGGTTGTAGCAATAACGCTAATCTTGTGCAGACAGACCATAGAGTCAAAAGTGGGATGCATAAGGAAGTCAAAACCAAAGGTTTTCAGTGCTCCGGGCAGTAAATCCTACTTCACAGCTTCATGTTTATTTGGAGCTGGATGCCCCCCACCAGGTTAGCTCTTGTGTTTGTTTTCCCTAGTAGCTTCTTGCCAGCAGGACCATAGAGCAAGCGTTGCCTTGGGAAGGCGCGATAAGGGAGGCTCAGAAGTGCAAATTGCTGGGTTCTAGCACTTCGAGCTGATGAGCAATGTGTCCTTTCTTTGGGAAGGGGTGATGGAAGTAGCCACAAAAGAAGGTGAAGGGATGCGGGGCTGTGAGAGCAAAGACAAGAGATTGGGAAGGAGAGGACAAAACTCAGGAATGTCCTTGTCTTTGTGTTTCTGCAGGGGACAGGGGAAGAGCTCCCTCTTCCTGCTTCAGCCTGCTCTAACCGTTGCAGAAAAAGCCTTCCTTGCAGGCTGGAGTGTCTCAGTGGTCCCCGCATCCATGAGGCACTGTATTTCTTGCAGCATGGATTTGCATACTGAAGGATCCACAGGACAGTGTGGGTTTGCTCTGTAGGTTCACCAGACCAGCTCTGCTGCATCACACACTGCCACCAAAGGGTTAGTTCTCAGCGCATTCGTGGCTGAACCCAACAAACCTGCAACTCGGTGACAGAAATCATCTTGATGGTGGAAGCTGTGCGTTGATCTTCTCTCCTTGCAAAAGAACTGGTGACAGCAGAGGGGTTATGTGTTTTTGTTTCCATTGCAGATACTTTATTAAGTGGGCATCTGGCGCCACAGCAGCACGCGTGCTTCCTGAGACCTGGAGGTAATGTACTTCTGCTGCGTGGTTTCCTGATCTGTCCTAACTCGGGTCAGGCAGTAGGTGTGCTCTAACCTGTTCAGTGGGGCTTCTGTGATAAACTGGTTTAAAGCCTGTTCTCTCCTCTAAAACTTTCATTAATACAAGTCATATTTTGTTGCCACATGTGCAACAGAGATGGCAGCTCCCATTTAGGCTGCTACGGGAACCACATCCATATGCTACACAGACTGTCATGCTCTAGCGACATACCAATAGCAATAGGCGGAAACCTGAAGACAGCATCAGCAAAAGCTGAGAACTCTGTATTCCCATGACAGAGCAACGTTGTCAGTTGCGGGCTGGAAATGTTTTGCTCGTGAAAATTTCTAGCAAGGTGTGGAGCGCAGAATGAATTAACCTGCTTTCTTCTTTGACCTGTTTTTTAGACTGGCTCTTTCTGGCTGTTCCTAGTACTCCTATGCCCGTATCGGTGGCAGGAATGCAATGTCACCATTGATACAAGCCTGGTGTAAAAGTTTGTAATTACAAGCCATTTTGTGAGCAATATGATGGGTGAAAAAACGACCTCCAGTGGGCTGGTGATCTCCACCCTCTTGCACTTCAAAGCAGGCATATGTTAAATCGCTGCATACATAAATTTGCTGCGTAATTTTTGTGCTGCTGTAACATCATTGGAAGCATGCGTCATTTCAGCATATTATCAATACTAGTACAGCTGTGAGCATCAAAAGAGAGTAAAGAGAGTCTTCGTGCCTGCCTTTGGGGTTGAGGGGGTGGAGATTAGATTGTCCATGTATTATGTTTTGACAGTAGCTTCTCTCCTGGTATTCACGTAAATAGTTATTTTTAGGAAGATCATATATTTCCCTGTAATTGTTTTAAATGCATCAAAGAGCTCGCTGATACAAAGCCTGTGATTTATGGGTTCCCGCTACTTTTTAATAGCTGAATTTAAATCCTGGATTCACTGAAGCCATTTGGAAAATTGGGATTATTCCAAGCTGGAGCAAAGGGAGGGAGACTGGTGTTTTGCCAAGATCAGCAGTGATTCATTCCTACATTCATGCTCAGCATCCAGTGAAGGGCAGAAGCTGGGAATGCTGTAAGGAGAGCTAGCAAGAGATTATCGTGTTGAAGGTGAATCTGCCCTACTCGCTCCCTCTGCTGCTAGATAAGGTCTTTTGAATGAGAAGGACCAAATTCTGTCATGTTTTTCTTTCATCCTCTCCAAAAGCTGATTTATTCATAGAAGCCCCAAGCCAACTAACTTGCCTCCTGTCTGTAAGGCAGAGACAGAACGGAGTGTTTGCTGTCCTGAAGAATGTCCCCATAGGGGTGAAGGACTGGAGGAGCACCTTAGGATAAAATACACTTTGGAAATCCCTTACAAAGAGATGTTTTAGTGACTGCTTGGAATGAAGCAATGCCCGTATCAGGTTAGCCCAGCAGTCTCTGGCAGTGTGAGTAGGAGCCCTGAGGGGACCTGTAAAGGGACAGGGTGGACCCAGGACTCACTGCTGGCACATTCTGTCACGCTCCAGTGATATTTGGCCCCTGGACACCCTGAGTGAGAGGCGATCAGAGAAGAAACTAGATTGGTGATAGTATAATTAAAATTAGGGGGTAAGTCTTGAAGTAATACAAAAAGTGGAAACTTGCTGTGGTGTAAGATTTACTAGGTTTTGTTTAGCCTGAGGATGTTTATGCTCTCAGTGGCTGCACCAGGGTTCAGATTCCATCTCCTAGGGCATACAGCTAGACAAATAGTCATTAATACATGGGTGTGAGGAATGAAAGGGGCTGTCGGTCCATCCAGGAGCCTGTCCTTGCTCTTTCCCTCCCTTGTCTGCGCAGCTTTCAGGGGCTGTGCTCCTGCTGCGTGTCCAGTAGCCATAGCTGTGCTTATGGGGAGAGGGAGGCTTTTACAGCAGGGCAGCTGAAATACTTCTTAGTTGTGAGCCCCTTGGGAACTGTCTTTCCTCAGAGAGATCTGTCCTCCTTGTCCTCAGGCCAGCTGACAGCGGAGTAAAATTTCTCATCGTGTTTTAGTTCTCCTAGCCCTGGGAGAGAAGCTCGGGGAGATGGTAGTGTTAATGGAGCCAAGTATCCCAGCATGGTTCAGTCCCAGCAAAAAGGAAAGGACTTCTTTTTTTTTTTTCTCTCTTGCAGAGCAGGGGCACAGCCAAAAGAAGTGTTTTCTTCTTTTCCTGATGTGATCATCCCTGTTGTGTATGTTTGAAATACAGTAATTCTGAGAGCACTGCTGTCGTGATTGGGAGGCAAAAATAAGCACATTTATATTTGTGGATAAGAGGCAGTAATAAACCCCTGAATTTCCAAAGACATAAAGGAGCATTGACATCTAAATACCAGAAATTCTAAGCCCTTACCTTGCTAATTCATGTGGCATTTGGAGGGGCTGTGGATTTTTATTTCATCCTGGTATTTGAGGTATTTCCTGCTATTAGTATAGGAAAACCCTTGTGTGGTAAATGCTGGCTTTTTCCTCCGTTGGTAGCCACTGAGACTTGGGTTCATGAAAGGCAAACCATCCTTGTCAATACTGAAGGATCTCAGAGGTACCTGGGAAGGAGAAATCTCACTGGGGTTGAATAAGGGTGTTGGTACTGTGAGTGGCTGCTGGCTGAATGGCTGTGAGCAACATGAAATCTTGTCTCGAGGTCCAGGAGTCTGGGGCTTCAAGTTCGTTGAGTGGTTTCAGAAGCTATAGTTTGTAAAAACTGTTGATAGTCATTTTATCGCAGCCTCTTAAGTGATCTGCTTATAAAGGTTTCAGGTACAAGCGTTGGCCCGGGTCAGTAACCCAGCCTTCAGAAATTGCTGGTTTTATTGCAGATTAAGCTGTAGATTGGGCCATTTAGATCTGTAATGGAAAAATATTAGCCAACGTACTTTCCTCCCCTCCACCCTCTATCATCAGGGCATATATCAAATTGCACTATCTGGCAGGGAGTTCCAAATGTTATTTGAGAAGAGAGAGGAATGCAAGCGATGTCAGCAGAAAACAGCTGAGTAGCGGTTAAATTTCTTTGGCCTGAACCTGCTCCACAGGGAAAAAGAAACGCAACAACTGGACCTGTTTCATTTCACCCCAGCACAAACCATCCTTTGGAAACAGATGATGTTTGTGAGCAACTTCTCTACAGAAGCTGGAGTTTTGGGATGCTGCTAGGTGGACAAATCCTGCTCTGCTGTGGACGTGGCAGGTTGAGCTCCACAGGGCCAGCACTGGCTGCGGTCCCTCAGGGAAAGCACCGGCCCTTGCGGGGCACCGGCTATGACTGTTCCTTTGTCCAGCTGGAGCCTGTTACTTTAGAGGGGCAGCTTTAGGTTGCATCTCCATGGCCTGTTAAAACTTTTTATCTACGCTGGCTTCAAAGATGAAAGCTTTTAAGAGCTGGCTCAAGTGAACTTGCCCGATGCTGCGAAAGAGCAGTGGAGGTGCGTGCAAGGATACTGTTAGCTGAGAAGTTGGACTGAGTTAAATGGTACCCTTAATCCCCTCGATACTGGCAGAGTCAAGTTAAAAGGTCTTCCCCACTTGGGGTGAAGGCTTTGCACGTGTAGGTGCTGGTTCACTTCAGGGCAACGCTGTCTCCACGGTGGAAGAGCCCTCTACCCTGCTGGCATTTGCTTTACTGCTGAGGGGAGAAGTCCCTTCAGCAGTGTCTCGTGTCAAAGGCTGGGGATGTGTGTTGAATTTTTGGTCCGTGGAGGCTTTTTAAATAAACAACAATGGAGCCAGCAAATGGCTAGAAGCAGAATAGCTGAACAGGAGGAGAAAACAAAAGTAAATACAGCCCTTGGTTCTTTTCTACCAGTCAGTCTACAGTGTTATCTGACTTCTTTGTCTTGCACTCCCCGTTTTAGCTGGATTCTGCCTGGTTATTCACATAGCAAAGATCCACATTTTTCTTCTGATGCTCACAGCTGTTGCAAGCAACAGGAGGTTGCAGTCCCCTGACATGGTCCTTCTGGGGATCTTTCTTGTCTGACTGGCATTTAGGGTCCCTTCCCTTGCTGTCTTCTTCAGTTTGCCCCATTTCCTGCCTCTGGATGCTCTGATGGAACAGCGTGGTGGTCTCTAGGATGAAAACCCAGGTGAGCAAGGGAAGAGGAGACAGCTTTTCTCTGATTCCTTCCCAGCTCTGTTACAGCTCCCAGAGAGAGATTTTCAGCAGCAGCTACCCAGCAGTCCTACTTAGATACCTGAGTCTGTTGTTTTGGTTTTTTTAAACTTGTTCCTGATCTTTAGGGTTGTCTCTAGTGTAAACCTGTGTCTGTGCTTCACAAATGTTTCCTACTGACATATTTTCCAGGTGTGGTGCCCAAAATGCATCAGGTACCTTGGCCTAATTCCCATTGACTTCAGTAGGACTTAGGCAGCTGTCATTGCAGAAAGTGTGGACAGGTGTTAAGGGCAGGTTTGGGAGATTTTGTAACTCGATGCAAGAAGAGCAAAACAGACCGAAGGAAGCCATGGTTTCTGTGATTCTAATTCTATTGCAGTCAGAGAAAGTTCCTCCATTAATTTTAACAAAAAGAGAAATAAAGTACAAATTGGGAAATCAGAAGGAAGTCAGATAATTTGCCAATGAGTTTACTTTTCTTAGGGGTATGGAATAATTTTCATAAACCAAGGGAATATTCCTGATTGTTGAGATCTTCATTCTACATTAGAAATAGTGTGGCTAAGTATTTTTGTATGTGAAATTAAATTCTTCAAAAAAAATTGTATGAATAATTTTTCACAAGCAACTGCAAGAATAATACTGACATTCTGGAATGATATAGTCAAGATCCTAAACTAAATCCTGTTTAGTACTCTGAATCTTTTGTGTTTGAATGTATTTCCTCTCTTCCTCAACCCAGTTGCTGGTGCACTGGTTATATTGCCTAGTACGGCCTTCTGAAACAGACACATTTTTATTTGCATGCAAATTGGTAGGAGGCAGCTTGCCTCTAAATACTGTGCTAATCATTACAGGTTCCTTGGTTCATCAGGACTCTGATGCCTAATTGGCTGCAGGATTGCCTGTAACTCTCGACAGCCTGATTCCGAGCAATAGGAATTGTTGAATCTACATAATAAAGCAAGTGTGATGAAAGGTGAGTGCACACCTACTTTATATGTGTGTTATCATTCTCGTCAAGGTCAAATAATTTTTTTCCTTCCAGATATACATATTCATAGAGCCTGTGCACAACTAATGAGTTGGAAGATTAAATGGTTGTGGATTAAGAACAAACCCTACTGTTCTCCTAATTAGACTAAAAGTTACTTAGTTCATCTGATTAGAATTCGGAATTCAAACCAGCTAACGCACCAGCACAGTGCTCCTTGGCTCCTTGCAAAACCTGAGTGTAGGAGTCGCTGGAGCAGATGAACAGTCGATTTCATCCAGTGCCCCCACATGTCAGAGAGCCCAGTGCCACCTCCGAAGGATCACTGGAATCCCCCCCAAATTTCTACAGGGGAAGATTGACGTGGGGCAGAGGGGCCGTGCTGACAGCGTTGGCTGACACACAGGATCTCCAGCCAGGATCAATTTCTTGTCAGGCTTTAATATTGTAGCAGGGACATTACTTGTTCTAGTTCCTGGTAATGGACGTATTACCTAAGATACTAAGATAAGTCCTTGCTCTTGCTACTGCCATACATTAAAATGTGTCTTTTCGATATGTACTAAGTAATATAATTACCAACCATTACTCCAAGGAGTCCTTGCGCTAAGCTTCAAGTGTCACACTTTTCCCCTAAGCTTGGAAGCAGTTGTACTGGTCCCAGGGCTGGGAAGGGGCTGCAGTGATCCTTCAGAGGTGGCACTGGGCTCTCTGACATGTGGGGGCACTGGATGAAATCGACTGTTCATCTGCTCCAGTGACTCCTACACTCAGGTTTTAGAAAACCTTGGGAGACAAATAGCCAGGTCTAACAATAGGCGTGAGTCAGTCATTTTGCAGCTAGGTGATTTGATTTCCTGTTGCTCTGCATGTTTTGGGGAACAAAGCTTTATTAATGCTTTATCTGCAACATCCTCACTTCCACCAAAAGGATCCCTCTGTGCATTATTTTCCTGACGTGTGCCGTGTATCACTTCCTCCCGCTCCCCAGCCGCGCAGCTGCTCCTGCTCCAGCTGCCTGCGCAAGGAGTTTTGGCAGAGCTCCTTAATGAATGCGGCTCCAAGATGCTTGGCTCAACTTCATGGCACCCATGAACATTTGTCCTTTGCCTCTAATCTTCTGAACTGCAGGAGTGTTCAGTTTTTGGGCTTCAGATGCTTCCTGGTTTTATTCAGGTGTAGGAAAGGGGAGAAGGGAGGGTAATAGAGGGTCTGTTTAAATGTAAAGGAAAAAGATAATGGTTTGGGGCTAGGTTGTCCTAGTTCTTTTTTTTTTTTTTTTTTAATCTTGCGTGTGTGTGTGTGCGCGCATGCATTTATTTCAACTTCTCTGTTTGAAGGGGGGAGCAGACCACAGGGTCTGACCTGTGTATTTAACGAAAGGAGAGCACTGAATGAGAGAATTTCAAGAAGTTTTCACAGGTGTATTAAAATAGCATAAGCTTCGTGTTTCCTTAATGAAAATGGGAGCAATGTGTGTCTTTCCACAACAGATATGAAACAAAGAGAACTAAGAAATGTGTTGGCATTCAAAAGAGCAGGAAAGTAACACTGTTCCTGTCGCTGTTAGAAGGTTAAAATCCTGCCTGGCAGCCTATAAACTATTTAAACGATCCTACAGAAATTCCACTTACTGAATCATCTGTGGGATTTATAGCTAAATCCTTCACCCCAATTGAAGACCCAATGTACTCACAGTCCTGCCGGAAAATGCACCTTAATGAGGGGAAATTGTAACACTGGACTGAAAAAAAAAAAAAAAAAAAAAAAAAAAAAAGCCCTCTTCAGCAGAGGTCCTTGCTGCAGTCCTCGCTTCACATGGCCATTGAGATGATGGCAGCTGTGCTGCTGTGATCATATGTGACCTAGATTTTCCTCACAGTAGTCCTGTGCTCTCCCTGATCTTGTGTAGACCTGAATGAATTGAATAGAAACATTTCTGGATGCTTTCAGAGAGCAATGATCTCTTTTTCTTCTTCTCTCTCTCTTTGTCTTCAAACCACAGCATCTGTTCCCCTTGTGGTTTTGTCTCTTTGCTCTCACGCAGCGGTGGTGAAAGAGGACAGGGCTGGCGGAGCTTTAATTTGGGTAATGGTGGATGGGGAAATCGGGGCAGGTGCAATTCCTCCTCAGTGTATGGCGGTAAGACTCGAGCCTGTGGATTTTAGCACGGAATGTGTACAGAGGAGGATAGGAGGGCTGTTGGGAAGGTATCTTGGAGGGGTGAGACTTACAGCGTGAGGAAGCCCTGAGTTTCTGCACTGACCGTGGGGCTGAGCCTGGTCAGGAGTGCTTTTGGATGCTATTCATAAACTCTCCTGCCCAGACTCAGAGATTACCCTGATTCTCTGAGAAATCAGGGAGAAAGCCTGGAGAGGCTCAGCTCCTCGCTCATGCCCAGGCTCTTGTTCGTGCTGTTGGGCTGGATGAGGCGTGGGCAGGAATAAGCTGTTGCGTTGCAGCTCCCAGCAGAGAGTCCGAGGCCATCCCCGGCTGGTGGTACGGGGGCTGCTGGTCCTCAGACCCGTGGTTCTCCTGGACATAGCTTTTTGACTCCTCACTCCCCAGCTCAGACACCAGTACCATCTGTGTACGTGAACAGAAATCACTCCATTTGGCGGGGCAAGGGGGGTCTTGGTTAAGGTACTTGGAGGAAACGAGACAGATCTGGTTTGATTTCCCTAGGGGGGACAGCAAGGCCTTGCAGCAAAAAAGGCTGCAGCAATCTGTAGGGCAGACTGCTAGTATTTCCTTCCTTCCTTCCTTCCATGCAGATCCTGCTGAGTCTGTTGAAATTTCAAGTTTCTAGGATTGGATGCAAGTTTTTTTTAAACTTAAATCAAGCAACTAGCACTTACAGTCAGAGTCCGGTGGAGACTTTTAGACAGCATTCTGATAGGAACAAAAATAAACACTACTTCTCTGCTTGGGCTCATATGTAAAATAAATTGTAATGATCCCATCATTTGCTTTGCAGAGAGCTGTGAGGACGACTTCTCTTTAGTGCTGTCTTCAGTTACAGAGCTGTTCTGACAGTGGCGAGTCAGTGTTACAGGTGGTGGGTGGGGGTTCCTTCCGAAATTTTATATAACTCCAATATTATCTGTTTCTGTGATTGACTTGACACATGAATTCAAAACAGTTGGAGCTTCTCTCCCACTCTGGTGTAGCAAACTGGATGTGAAAATGACACTTCCCCCTGGGAGCTGATAGTTTGCCGTGCGGTGCATGGTGTTGGGTTCCTTTGTTCGCTGAATGTGGCACTTGGCAAGTGTTTTTTGCCACTTCAGGATTGTCAGTTCTGTCTGCTGAAGGCCAAGATAAAGCTTCGCAAAAAGCCTTTCTCTCCAAACACATCTTCTCCGTAATGTACTGACTCAATGACAAAGGAACCAGGGGCTTAGAGGTGGTTTGGATATTTTTCCACCTCGAAGTGTGCACTCTTCCCTTGTCATGCTTTTATTTTAATGTGGTATTTCCTACCCTGCTGTAAACACCAGGGTGGTGGTTTTTGTCTTGTGACTCGGCAGCGTTTTGCCATGACATTCCTTTCATAACGTGTTGCTGATAGCACTAGATGTGCTGCTGGCTGCTTCCAAGGCTTATCAGAGGGTTTGTACCGAGAGCACTTAGATAATCCCATGAGGGGATGCATTAGCAATAAGAAACCTGTATGAAGCACTGTTGTGATACGTTTGCGACAGAGGGGTATAAAATAGATGGGAACCAATCTGTGGTCCTCTAGAAAGTTGTGATTTCAATACAGCATGGTGAAGCAACCTGCATAAAGTGTCTTGGTCCGTAATGGTGCTGGTTCATCTCTAAAGTGACCTCGGTTACTTACTGACAGCGTAGTGCCAGGGGCGTAAGGCTGGGCAGCAGCATCTGTTCTTCGGAAGCCCAGTGTGAAAGGCACGTTGGTCACTATAAATGTAAGTAACAGAAATGTGAGAAGTATTCTTGCCAATGAAACTTGCTCGGCTCTTGGTTTTAGTCGAAGAAAACAGATCAAATTTGTCGTAGGGTTCACAAAGGTGTCTGAATACTTCAGTGATCCTCAGCAGCTGTGACTTGATCCATCTTAGTGGAATTTTTCACCTCAGCAGCTTTGCCTGTTGAGGTGAAGCCTCACCATTTTTTCATTGGGTTTTATTCTGCAGTATTATTCCTTATGCACCAACAGCTTGAGGCATCAGACATGCATTCAGAATTACTGTGCTTTCAAATCATATGCAAATGTTCCAACCAAAGTCATAAATTGGTGTTTTGGCTTGGTTTTACTGGCTCCTGTAACACAGAATACAAATCACAAGCCACCCGAAGATACTGAATCCTATTTTGTGCACCATGTTTTTTTCCCTGCAATTTGGAATTTGTATGCTCAGCTCCTAATGGGGGAGCGAGGGTGATATGTGTATAGGGACAAGGCAAAAGCCATAATTTATGGTCAAACAGGAGTGAAAGGAAACGCTTGTACTGAAGGGGACCTCTCCTGTGTGTTGTCGGGACTGTCACAACCTCCAGCTGCCAGAACAACCTCTAGGGCAGTGGGATAAATGTCTAAGTGTAGGAAGACTGCAGCAGTGGGCAACAAATCTGCAAAAGTGGAGGTAAAATACATGCAGTCCAACTGCAGATCCAATTATAATCAATGTAGGTTGTTTTAGGGACTTTGCAGAAACCAGGATTTGACTTCACAAGATAAAATGAGAAATTTAACAGGGATGAAGAAAGGCGTTACCACGCTATTCATAACACTCCTTGTTAGAAGCTGCCAGCTTCTTCCTGCATAAAATGAAGGAAGCTACAGGTGATGGAAAAATAAATTGGTCCCTGTGGGCACAGTGCTTTTGACTATACATGTGTATTAGGGATGAGGCTGGTGTGCTCCGAACTGCAGGTGAAATGGCAACAGTGGTGCATGGAAACCTGGTGTGCCTCAGTGATGCTGGAGAGCTGCTCAGAAATGGTCAGAGTAATGCCACATTTTGTTCGGGCTGAGGCTAAAATAAACCTTTCCAAGAACACAGAAGTTGCTTGTTGCCAGAGTAAGTGGCAGATTGTGTGAATGCTGCTGAATTTTCTGCTCCCTTCTCACAGTTGTGCCTTGCAGTGTGGGGCTTGCCGAAGCTGTAGGAGAACATTGTGGTACAATGGGGAATTGGATGTAGCTTCCCATGGGTCAAGCCAGCTCCTCATCGCTGGCTCATCTCCTTGGGTGCACTTTTGAAGCACCGAGTTGTACATGGTGCTGAAAAATGTCTGCAGCTTTTATACACACACACGCACCCACCCCATACAGCTTTGGCTTCAGTGTGAAGCACAGTTACGTGGGCAGGGAGAAAATGTTCTCTGAATTAATCCATCATAAACATAGCGCCTGTCCTGTAATAGTTGGGATTGGAGAATAACAAACTAATAAACCAAAGTCTTCCATTTCATCCCTTCTTGTAGATCGCATGCTGAAGGCTTCTGAAAAGTGCCTCTGTCTCAGCCACAAGCTAGTAGCAGAGACGACCTTACAGCTTGCATTAGTCAGATGTGCTGAAGAAGAAATATTTGCTGGCTTTGCCTGGAAGCTCGCAGCTGGGGTAGGTTTTAAATTTAATTGCGCTGGGCCAAAGTTTTACAGTAGCTTTCTCTTGTCTAGAATAGCAATATTTAGAGCAGGACGCTTCTGATCACCCCACTGAGGCTCTCTAGTCTCATGAAGACTTTCTGGCCTGTAGTTATCCCTGGATATTTAGCACCGTGTAATACCACAGAGCTACTGCCATGCTCGTGTGGCCATACAGAGCAGCTGTAACTGGGCTATGGGTACTGGACTGGTGTGGTTTTGTCTGGACTGGTATGAGGTGAGCGAATGGTGACAGAAAGGGAGCAGGCTTGTCTGGAGGACCTGGATTTGCTTTCCAAGATGTTGAAGTCCCAGCAAAATGTGAGAGATTTGAAAGCTGCTTTCATGTCTGTCTGTGCTGCCCAGAAAGAGCTGAGTGTGGCCAGATCTCGTCCGCACTGCAGGTTTCCCAGTGAGCTGAAGGTGAAAAACAGCTTTCCTTAACCCTGTTCCACCAGGAGTGTGTGAGATAAGCCCAGTCCTGGAAAACACAAATGTTTGGCTGGTT
Organism: Falco naumanni; assembly: GCF_017639655.2. NCBI lineage: Eukaryota > Metazoa > Chordata > Aves > Falconiformes > Falconidae > Falco > Falco naumanni. Next base: position 7,388,982 of record NC_054060.1, on the reverse strand, counting down.
ATATGTATGTATTATATATACACATGCATGCATGCATGCACACACACGTGTGTATGTGTATATATATAAATAAATATATAATAAGATGGTCCTGCTATCTAAGAGAACTTAGCACCTCTGTTCTCTACCCTTTCAGATGGTGTCTTTTTATCTCTCCTGTGGCCAGTTTTGAGTTGACAGCTTTTTTTTTTTTTTTTTTTTTTTGGTCCATGGAGTCTTGTGAAGCTTCTCTCAGCTGTGTTACAAACATGAAGGTTCTCTCATACAATTCAGGTGCACAAAGCTAATAACTAAATGGCAGAGGAGAACTGGCCTTAGGGGGTTAATTTAGTGCCTTCTTTCAAGCTACAGCGTGTGATACTCTTCTTTAGTAACAGGGCTCTAAGCTCACCTAGGGTAGTCTGTGGGCCTTCTGATGATAGTCTGTAGGCTTAAACCAGTTTAAGGAGTAAAATGTCCCCTTCCAAGGGAGCTCAACATATATAGGCGGTGCTCGAAATCATCTGGATGCCAAAGCAGTGCTTGTATTATAACAAGAAAGACTGGAAATTTTAATCTGGGTATCCAGGTTCATATCAAATTCAAACAGGTTCGACTTCAACTATGGAAAATAAGACTTTCCATGGCAGCCTGAAGGCCAATGAAATCACAAGAATTACTATCCTTTTCTCCAGGATGATTTCATATTGTGGTTTATTGCATTAATCGTGTGCTCTGCACCCCAAATCAATGGGAAATTGACTTTGCAGTGAATTGCTGTTCATTCACAAGATCCGTGGTTGTGTTGGCTTTTGGCAGTACCAGTCTCCTCTTCTGTGGCCTCTGAACTCCTGCCTGGCTTGTCCCAGTTTTTTATAAAATCATCCACTTGTCCTGTTGGCCACATCCATCAGCTTATTCAATCCCTAAGGAGCTGATACATTCCCTTCAAGTTCCACAGCTCTCCCATCTGTTCTATTGTCCTTCTGTTTTCTTCCTCACTATCTTTCCTCTGCAAAAATTGTACCCAGAATGGGGCGGTAGATTTTGCATAGAGGAGAAATCACACAGGGTGTATCTACCAAGTTGTTGCTTCTCCCTCAAGTTATTTCTTTCACTGTCACTTTTCACCCCAAGCTCTTGCTGGCCTCCATAGACTAAGGACAGAGATATCAGGAAAATGCAGCCTCAGATGAGTTTTTTCTCTCCAGTCCTCCTCCTGTATCTCCACGTTTTCTCTGTCTGGTTTCTTGCATGTGGGGACAAAAATTTTTTGATTCTGTGTGGATAATATGATGGTGAAATACAACATTTGCTAAGTGGACCACCTGTAATCTTGTCTTCACAGCTCTTCTTCTTATGCTTACATCTTGAATGTGAGATGTAGATTTGTACTTTTTCCTTCCCCTGCAGCAGAGCCACCCTGGAACAAAGCACTGGCTTTATTGTATGTAACAGGTCCTAGAAAGTTGCTTAGATCTTTATTTCTGAGCTTGGCACAAATAATGTGGCGTGAGCATTTTCAATGGTGTTCTCATTATGAAGGTAGAACTTTTCCCTGGAACTGTACAATCATTTTTAGAAAAGAATTGGGAGCAATAAAATGAGGATGGAAGCTCTTCCCTCAAACCTTTTCTGTTAACTGACAAGAAAGGATGCCATTTGCTTCCTTTGCAAATAAAATGGATAAAATGGTACTAGTGATACCTGAAAATATCACATAAAATGTGGTAATAAAAGGCAGCCTTGGTATCTGTTGAGAATGGGCATTGTTCTTATTCAGTCTCAGTTGTGATGAGAAACTTGTCTTCCAGACCTGACTGCATAACAGGCTATTTTGAGGAGACTGTCTCTTTACATTGCTTGACTGTGTTTTTACAGGCTTTTAAAAATACATATTTAAAGCAGGCAAAAGGATTATGTTACAAAAAATTGCACATGGAAATGAAAGCTCCTTCAATCTTTGAAAAATCTTTCTTAATATTATATAATAAGAAATACATAACTGTGCCTATTTTTGCCATAATTTGCTTTCATTTGATGATATTCAGTAGTAAGATTTATTGTTACCCGCATGGAAAATATCTTGCCTGGGGGTGGTTGAAATAGATCCTGCAGACAAGTCATCAATCAGCTCATGTTTATCTCTTCAGAGATCAGTGATATCAGTGACAGGAACAATTTCAGCCAATCCAAGAGTATTTACTGATAATAAAAGGAAATGTTCATGTGGATTTATACCGCATCTCTCACCAGAGGTCACACAACATTTTTGCAGGAGGGCCAATTTATTGAGCTTCATTTAACGAGAAGGCATGGGGGGCTTGGAGGTGCCCGAGCCCCCTGCTCAGGCAGGGGCAGCAGCCCTTACCCCGACACGTGCTCTGGCCGTTGCTCTCTTCCTGGGAGAGGGTCTAACTTTGCTTGTGGAGGGTGGCATGCAGAGCGCTTTAGTGGTAGCACTGGTCTCCCTGTCCCTATCGCTAACGAGTTCAAAGGATTTAAGACTAAGGCAGACAAAAAGATCTTTTACGTCAGATGAATAGCATGCAGAATGGTTGCCTTACATTTCGATGAAGTGAATTGTAGCTTCGAACTTAACTCTGCTGTAATTTTAAAGCACAAGGTCTTATATTTGTGTCCCTGATAGAGAGGTTTTTCAAAATTTTATGACAACATGCAGAATATTTATAGGTATTGACTGCAGGGTTCAGGACAAAGATCTGTTGTCCTTGAGGCAAAATAACAACCCTGACTTTACCTACTATTTGCCTCTCAGTGTAATCAGCCTGGAACTAAGACTGCAGTTGTTATTTGACCTGTGTATGACAGAAGTTTTCTTTCTCTCACTTCTGCTTTATTTCTTTGTAAAAATCAGTATTTATACTTACTGAAACAAAGAGCACTTTGAATCACAACATGAAGTGTGTGTTCTTTAAAAAGTTATAAAGGAGTCTTTTTTTTGTTTGATTTTTGTGTTACTGGAACATTCATTTCTGTTTGAGAGGAAACTTGCTCGATGTGGACAATAAAGATGTTAAGATCAGGATGAATGTCTGAGAGATAATAATAGTGAATAAAAAAAATGCAGCAGTTCGGGACTCATATTTTCCAGGGACTGCAAGAACTCAGTTCTGGGCTGTGTTTTAAATCTAAGCCCCATTGTTCCTGACTGGGTTCTGAGTCTGTCCGAAAGACGACTTCTTTGTTGCTTTGAGCAGCTTCAATCTGAAGCACTCGAACTGGTTTCATATTGTAAGCAAAAAATTTTAAGATGTACATGTATTTTCATTCTTCCAGCTACAGGATGTAAAGCAAAGCATCTTTTCACTGTTTCCTGTTGAACACGAGCGGAGTACGCTGACACCGGCACAAGTAATTTGACCTACAGTGAGCCTGTGTGTGGGGTGGCCAGCAGTTATCAATGGTACGTGATATGTGCCATTAATATATTGCTCCTCTTATGCCAGGGAACATGCCTTGTGAGGCAGCACAGCGCTAGCGAAAGCTTCACCTCAGGCATCCCGACAGCCTGGCTTATGTGTTGTGGTGATGCTGGCTGTACAAGCTGACAGGATTTGTTCTCCCGAGAGATACGAGGTAGGCGAGAACATTTTTTTTTTTTTCCTCTTGACTGTGTTGCACTTGGTAGCAATAATCATACACTTGCAGTGTCAGGACCAGAATTTAGTTGTGCCCTTTTACAGGTGAATACCCTAGGCTGGCAGTACAGGGTTGTTTTTCTTCTTTTCTTTCTCAGTCAATATGATTGTGTTTGGGGTTTTTTTACAAAGCAAGTGGTACTTCAGCTGTGAAACACTGAGCGTGACCCACCCTTGGATGCTTTGCCATTCACCCTGGCTGTGTGCAGGACACTGGGAAGCTGCTTCCTGTTCACGGATGGGATTTGTTAGTGGGTAAAGTTATTCTCCTTGTAAGAAGTTATTTGGAAATGCTGTCACCCACCCTTTTAACACTCACCAGTTAAACTTCTTCCCTTTCAAAATGCCCCCACAACATTTCCTGGCCCAGCCCAGCACCTCCCTTTTGCTTCTGTGTCTGTGCCTGTCTCCAGTGTCACATCATGTGTGAAACAGCCTTTCATACCAAGAACTACGAGAGTCCCAGATTCCTGTGTCACACTGCATTTGTAAGCCTAACTCTGCTATTGACAGATTGCTGGTCTGTGAGACGGCTGTGACAATAGAACCTGGCAAATATTAGCCTGGAAGATACTCGGGGGGGGCTTGTTGCCATCAGCAAACCTGGGGTCCCTAAGAGGTCATTGTCAGCAGCGTGCGGGGTGAAGCCATCCGGTAGGATCGTGTTAGTGCTAGCACAGAGCATGAACTCCTGAGAGGGGACTTGGCACTGGCTGATGCTCAAGGGCAACTGTTGGAGCAGCTTGTGAACAGGCAGCTTGCCAGCTAGACGGGCATAGCTGTGGACAGCTAATAGACCGTGTGTGTGTAGGGAAGGCAAGATGCACAGCTGGGAAATGGGGAAGAGATTTCTGCAAACTTCTGCTCTGAGGGGTAAGAGTACGTTCAGGCGATGCCAATCCATGGAGGAGTAAAGAAATGATTTCTGGCAGCTAAGACAGGTTCTTGGTCCGGCTGAGTCTGACAGAATGCTGTGGGGGAGAACTGGAGATGTCATGGTTAATGAGTATGGAAATTATATCAGTAGCTTGGCCATCTAGGTTTTAAATGTTGTCAATCTATAACATACAGTACTTCAGTCTAACATTTTCTGGCTGCCTAGTTTAAGGCATAAAAGCAGGCAGCCTCTCTGTAATGAGTCAGTATCTATAGACAGCAAGCTGTTGCTAGCAAAGCAGAAATCTTGGCTTGTCATCTCAACATGTTTAAATTAATCAGAAAAGATGGGGGGGCAGGAGAGGAAGAGGGGTGGGTTTCTTTTGTTTTCAAGTCTTTGACTCACCTGACAAACTGAATTCCCCATGATTTTTATGTCTCCCTGCTAGGCCCGCAGGAGTGTTATCTTAATTCCTCTCTTCTCAGCTGTGTGCACTCCAGCTCATGAGCTATTCGGTGACCCTCTTGCCCAGGTCATCTTTACATCCTGGAGTGGATTTAGAATCTGTGCCACCAATGCTGGGATAAGGCAAAACCCATTTACTGTAAACACGTTGCCACCCAGCATTTCGGTCCTGCAAAGGATAATTACCGAAACTCCAAGGCAAAGGTGTTGTGTATTTTTTCAACTGGTGTATGGAAAGGATCCTCTTCGAGTCTAATGAGTCTGTGGCTCTTGCAGACATCCAAGTGAGCCTTGCTGTCTCCAGAAGAGACAGAAAGTGACTCTGGGAAGGCAGAGTGTGGAATCTGACACTACTGTGTAATTGAGGAAAAAGAGGCCATATGCATTATTTATGAGCCTAAGGCTGGGCTTAATGTTAACAAGTGAGAAGAAAGCGGCTTCAAAACACTGGCTTTCTGCTCTTCCCTGTAAGAAAGGCTTCTGTTTTAAATTGCTTGCATTTTAGAGCAGGAGGGAGACAGAGCTGTTATTTATACCGCGCCTTATTTCATGTGCGTGGTGGTGTACAGGATTGAGGGAGAGGCAAGGATTGCCCCAAGGAGCGCACTCTGTTCGCTCATGCTGTGGCAAAGATGTGTCACACATGCTGCCCTATAACTAGCTAATCCCAATCAGCTCCAGGCAAAAGATTTCACTGCAAGAGAGAAGCAGGCAGAGTTGCTACCCATTTGGCATTTCCATTGGGCCGGGACAGTTTTAAAAAGCTGAGGCATTTTCTCTGAATCACTCTATCCACCAGATGCCCTCTCCTTGCAATCACTGTCCAACTTTGGAGTTAGATGAGCTGGTCTTGTGGCTTTTGTTCTCTTATGGATCCCCTGTCAGCAGGGTCTATCCTGTCTGCTGTTAGGGTACAGGCTGGAAATGGCATGAGCAGTCCAGCTCAGGCTTTTGCAAAGTCTCACTGCAAAATTCCGCAGATGTGCTGGGGGTTTGGGTTTTTTAGCTGTTGTTTTCTAGAGAAACCAGGCCTGGCTGGCTAATGTGAAGTTTTGCTATTAGTGATGGCAATGTGTGATTATGGGCAGCAAAAGGTGTTAGGTACTAAAGAGCATGGGATGCTGAGCTGCCTCTTTTCCTGGGAAAACATGGTGCGGGCAGAGGTGTAGGGCAAGTGTCTCCCTGTGGAGAGTTCACCTTCCTTACTGAGCAAGTGTTGCAGTCGCTGTCTGCATGGCAGTTGCACCTGGAGGCCCCAAGCAGAGCTTGAACTCTTGCTGGACTTCTTTCCAGGTAAGCATATCCATTAAAGACCTCACCGCAGCAGGGTAAAGCTCTTCTCTCAGTCCCACCCGGCAGATGTAAGTGACACTGGCTGTTGGTACCCGCTGGATGTAGCCCTGCTTGGGTTGGAGCCTGTGGTTGGCATGTTTCTGTTGCAGATCTGACACCCAGCACTAATCCATGGGCTTGTATTTCCAAAAGTTGTATCCTGGTATTTTCTGCAGGCCCTAAAAGGTAAAAATACCCACCAAAACAACCCACTTTCTGCTCTTTGTAAAGGCCACGGGCTTATCTTGTCGCCATTGCTGCATTACAGCCAGTTGTCCTTTCTATGGTACAAAATTTAGGTGCTTTTTTGCTTCCTGGTGTGATCCTGAGCAGCTGGTGCTTTGTTTCTAGGAGGAAAATTAGCCCGGTGGGTTAAGTTGAGAATAACTAGGTTTCTGTAAAAGTCAGGACACAAAAAGTGAACACCGTTGCGCTGGAACTGATGGGGGGAAAAGTACTCTGTGCCTTGATTTCTAACACTGGCTCATTGATTCTTCTCTTGGTTCAATCAGCAGTTACTGCTTCTCCTTAATCCGGGTTTATAACTACTTGGTGGAGTGGGTTCTTAACAGAGATACCCCTGAGAAATCCGAACAGCGGGGTGGCGGGGAAGCTGAAGAACACTGGGATCTCACCTGCGGCCCAGAACAAATGTATTAGGGCAGGGAATTGGTGTTTCTAATGGGCTCCACTTGAAAGTCACTTTGCAGGCAGCTTTGTGGCTGCACAGCTTGCATGATGTCCAGAGGGGCCAGAAGGCACGCACCTGAGTGGGGAAAACCAATAGCACTTTTTTTCTAATATGAAAACAGGAGTAGTGTGAAGTTTTCCCTGCCCCTGAGCTTATTACAGCAAAGAAGGTAATGGCAGGAAGGACTAAAGAATAAGGATGATTTTTGTAAAGGTGGGGTTGGAATAGGAGAGGCTGGAGGTGAGGCACGGTGGGGGAGGAGGCAGCCTGTGTGGGGACTAGTGAGTCACGCATCCTCCAGCAAGCAGCACTGACTCACTGGGAAGATGATCGTGCTGCTGTTCCCTTTCTGCTAAGGCTGAGGAACAGTCAATTGATTCTCAACTTTACTTTGCAGGCTTCCCAGTTAGAGAGTGAGATGTAAAAGGGAAGAAGCTGGAGATAATGGAAAACTGAAGCGAGAAGCAAAGGTGAAGCCAAGGCAAGTGCAGCCTGAGCTGCTGGCGTTTCTGCAGGGGATCCCTGCCGCAGGGGGAGGGGAGAATCCCCTGGTGCATGGGCTGGATGCCGAACAGCGGTTCAGCTCCTGCAGCCAGGCTGTACACCAGGTCTCCAATACCCGTTTGTGTTCTCTGTGCTGCAGGGTCAAGGCTCGGGTGCTTTCAGCACTGCTGCTCCCAGCGAGGCACTCCTCGGAGCCAGACTTCGTAGCATGCCACCTGGGAGAGGTGCCACCCACCTCCGCTGCAGATTACAGTTAAGTGCGATCAGTGAGGGTGTAATTCTGGTGTTTGTTTTCTCCTGTCCAGCTTGTAATGCTTAATAGCTAAGGAGAGCTATCACTCAATCTGCAGTATCTGCAGATTTCTAGAAGAAAATGTATCTTTTTATTACTTGGGTACACAGGAGACTAATTCTGCGTGGCTGAGGAAGGGGACCAGAAGACCATGTGGTTTCTTCCTCCTCTGCGAAAGGAGGAAAGAAAATGTCTAAAAAGAATCCAAAACGATCCTAAAAGCTGGCTCACACTCAGCTTGTTACAGCTTGAGAGAGATTTCTTATGAGCACAGTGTGAAGAGCCCTAATACACAATGTGGTGCTGTAATTATTTTCAAAGCAGCGAATGACTCTGGGTGTGTTTGTGCAGCGAGTGTTGAGGGCAGGGGCTGTAACTGCCCAGTACAGCCAGTCCCCAGCTCTGGGATCAGAAAAAGTGATAGCAATTGCAAGTCGGTGCTGCAATTTTCTTTCGCATTACAAGTTTTATGTGGGTAATGTGAAGCAATTAATGAAGCAGAGCAGTGCTGCAGAGGGGGAATAATTTTAACGCTCTTTTTAAAGACACTACTAAATCAATGGGGCAGTTTAAAAAGGAATGATAGCCTGGAGATTAGGGAACTTAATACAAGAAATTAGGCAGGGTTTCGAGAGCGATCAGATCTCAAGTAGGCCGGTGCGTTGTGATCTGCTGCGTGGACATTTGTATGTTTGGCACACACCAGCAAAGGCAGAACTTGCTGACTTTTAGGCCTAACTAGTCAGACTTAGTCAGAAGTAAAGATCCCCAGGACTTCGAAAAGGCACTGAGAGATTGCGGAGCACAAGCTACGCTCCGGCTTTCTACTGTGCAGGAGCAGTATTTTTCCACTCCTGTCGTAGGTCTTCTGACTACCAGCTACAGAAGCGATGTCTACATGGTCTTTTGAAGGCAGATACGAGCTTACTCTGGCTGCTGTCCAAGAGAACCAGAAGCCATGTAGCTGCAGCTAATGTGCTACATGCCCAAATTATTGTGGCCTGCTGAGAGGCAGGATATTAGCTTGAGCTCAGGTCTCTGGCCGACGCAGACCATGAGTAAAGCAAGTTTTCACGTGCATGCGGAAAAGCATGTAGACAAGGATAGGCAACTTGCATAGGGTTTGGAAAGCCATTTTTATTATCAGTGAGGGCGGGTTAGCTGACCCTGTGAAGATCAGGCAAGCACAACTCGCTGTGCGTCCTGCCCTGAGCACAAAGAGCAACACCATGTGGCTGGCCTCGGAGCCAGCCAGCTTCTCAGGGGCCAAAGAAAACTCCTGCGTGAGCCTGGTCCAAATTCTGTGGGCCTCCAGTTGGCTATCCCTGTTGTAGGCATACCCAGAGTTTCTCTTCTGTTTTGGATAGCAGTGACTCGTTACGGACAGGGAGGGTTTGAATTCCGTCCTCACTGGCTCTGTGAGTTTCTGCAGGAGCTGTATAATGTGGCACCTGATTGTCCGCGTTGAATTCTGAACGGTGAAGGTGTACGTGCGCCTATAACGTGTTTGTGCAGTCCAACTCTTAGGAAAGACTATCTCCGTTTTGGATGGATGTCTTTGCTGGTTTTTTTTCTTCCTAAAATTTTTGATTTTGTTAATTTTGAAGACTGCTTTGCTTAGGAAAGTTCACCATGTATTATTATTTAATGTTAATGAAGGAAGCACTGTGTGCATACGTATATGTGTGTATGTACACATGTATAATACAAGAAAGCAGGTATGTCTGTGTGTAAGTATGTACATAAAATTGAGGTTTGCCTATCTTAGAGCGATACATAAAGATATTAAGGATCCACATCAAAAACTAGGAAAGCATCGTACTGTGTACTAGGCAGTGCCATGGTACGGTGAATCAGGGACCTTTTTTACCTTTCACTCAAAACGTGTAGCCCTCATCTCTTGCTCTTATATTTCCCCATCTGCAGCATTTCTGGAAAGCCAGAGCATTTGAAAAGCAGGAATTTGTCTCGGTTAGTGAGGACAGAACCACAATTTGAACAGGAATAATGTTTAATAAAAACAGAGCCATCAGGTGAAATCCTGGACCTATTGGGGTCAAGGGCACAACTCTATTGTTCCTCCACAGACTCAGGGTTTTGCTCATATCTTGTTAGCATTTGCCTTTTCTGAATTTGAGGCATTAGTCCTATAATGGAATAGATAAGCTAAAAATAGAAAACAGTCTGACCTAAAATAGTTTGACATCCATATCATAGTACTTATTGTCTGAGAATACATCTAAATGACATGTTGATTAATCCTGAACCGAGGAAAATGTGATTCATTGGAAAGAACTGGGATTGTACCAATAATTCACTACCAGAAGCTACACAGCCATCGACTCAGTGTGCACTGTTTCCAGTAAAACTTTTTATTTGCAAGCTGTCAGATTCATCTGCCATTTTCCCAGCTACTTTGGTTCACTTCTGAGTGGCCTGGACAAAATACTCCAATCCAGTTCATGTGGGCTATCAGCTACTTTAGTAAAGCAACTTTTCCCCCTGCCTTTTATTGAAAACAAAACAGTCACATCAAGTCAGGTTGCTGTGAGCAGCTTTTAAGAGAGACGTCGGTTGCACTTAGTGCACAGCTGGGGCCAAAGTGAAGCTGTGTAAGTGCCTGAGCTATTCAGCTGGAAATTACATCTTGTGCAGGAACCGAAATGTCAAGTTCCCCAGTCCCCCTCACAGCCAGAACTCTGACAACTCCCCTTTTCCCATGACTCTTCCTCACTTTCTTACAGATGTAACTGTGCTTTCCTTCAGATACAATAAATCATATATGGGAATGCCACAATCTAAAGCAAAGCGAGCTGTCACCCAGGACTTCGGATGACAGCCACATTAACGAGTAAACAGAGCCCACAGGAAAGATGCCTTTTGAAATGCACTGTTTGTGTCAGCAGTGCTAGAACTAAGAAACCAAGAAAACAATGAGGGGGCAAAAAGGGAATCATCAGATGCACCTAAAGCTATGAGCTATAAAGTCAGATCGGTCAAGAAAAGCTCAAACATGAGCAAATCATTGGGACAACACATAAATTATATTTTCCATAAGCAGTAAGACAGCGTTGTGACGAGAGGAAAGCACTAAAAGAAAGACTAAATGTAACCATGTGAAGAGAAGGGAGCAGGAATGAATGTGTTTCTTATTTTGGAACCTTCTCATGGCAAACAAGCAAGACTTGAGCCAAAAATCTTCAGGACACAGAAGGAAGTTGGAACCGTTACACTGCCGCATGGCTCACAAGCAAGCTGGCATGAAGAAAGGGATCAGCTATACATTGTTTAGAAGGAGCCACGCAGAGCATGCAGTATTACATGCATCCCCAGGGCATTTGGAGGCAATGACTATCAACAGTTAGTGGAACTGGTCCAAATTTATAGCAGTGTAACTGAATGATAATTTCATTCTTGATGGAGAAGCAAAAATGTGCACCAGAACAAAAGAAACAACTGGTGGTAGGGTATAGAAATGGTGCTGGGGAAATGGCTTGGCTTTACTTGCTATTGCAAGTTCCCTCAATTCTGACTCCTGTAGCATATGCTCTGAAACTAGTTACTCTTCCATTGAACCAGTCCTTGAATAATAATTCTCTGAAGGAGCCTTTCAGATCAACATGATGAGAGGCAAACAGTATTAGCTGCAGTTCTCGTATTTGTGGTTACTTCATGTTGATACAAACAAAAGTGCTTGGTCTTGGATTAACAATAGCTGTGGTTTAGGTTTTATTCTTTCAGTGATCCCCAAATTATGCTTGCGTGCATAATTTGGTACTAGAGGCAGAATAAACATCAACTGTAATAGCTGAATTTTTAAGGTTAATATTAAGGCTAAGTACATAACATTCATCTTCTGCTGAAGAAAGCACGTATACTCTGGTTGAGGGGGAACATGAAAACCATGTCTGAGAGAGCAATGGCTGATGGCTTAGTTCTGCATGATAAAATAAATAACTTCGATTAACTTCAAGCTCCAGTACCTCAGATGTTTGTTGTCACAGAGCAGCAGCTTGGCTGATTTGCAGCTCTGGTTTAGTCGACATGTGTTAACAGAAATTGCTCAATTTACATGGAGTACTTCAATCTGCTGTTTTAGAAGTTTGTCTCACATAGGCTAGCATTTCAGCTTTTGAATAAATGGAGGACTTGTAAGGGTCATTACAGAAATTGCTAAAGCTCCTGCAAATGTTATAGGCCAGACAGATTGCTGGCTGAGATGCATAGCATGCACATGTCCCTGCAGATACTTCCTAGGTAATGGTACTGATTGAGATTTTAATCTGGACAAAGTGCTGGAGGCAACTTTCTTTCCGACACTCTATTATCCTGATAATAATATGCTTAATTTTTTCCTGTTCAGAATGTGTGGTCTGCTGCAACTGTGCAGTGTGCACACAGTGCTGTTTGGAGCAGGGGGAGGAACAGCAAACAAAATTCACGCTGCAGCAAAGGGCCCTTACAGCACAAGTCCCATCGCATGGAGGACAATGTATTTTTACCTTGGATGGATAAGCCAAGTAACCACCACGGGAAAGGGCTGCGTTTCTTCCCACCGGCTGCAGGGCGACTCCTTGCTGGTTCTCAACAGCCACATAGGAATACGTTTGAAGCACAGCCTGCTGCTGGGACTATGTAGTATGTTGTAAGGGCATATCATTTTATTGTGCATATGCATCTTGCATCCTCCCTAGTGAGATGCTGATCCATAACAGTCTTCTAAAATCTCACACTACACAAAGAATTCAGACTAGTTTCCCACGACATTCTCCATAAAAAAATTTCTTAGAAAAGATAACTCAGTCAGGAAGTGGGAACTAGGGGGCTAAATTCCTTCATTCAAGTCAGTCTCCCATTGGTAAAGGAGTTAAAAAACTGTCCCTATATGACTACTCCCAACTATGCTTCCCTAACTTCAGTAACAGTTTCTAGAGATGGAGGGTGAAGCTATTTGCGAAAATCAAGCTTTATTTGCTTTTTATTCATTAGAGATTTTTCTGCTAGATTGAATTACTAATAACACTTCATTATTAAAATTTATGAAACCTAGATTTACTTTTCTGTATCTGTATCATCTTCTGATCCTTAGTACTTTTCATCAAGCTCAAGGAATGAAAACAAACTCAGCTGTCCCATGTTTGTTCGCAATTACTTTGACCAGGATCATGTTAGCATTGTTACATACTTGTTATTAAATGATGGCAGAATGCACGTTTCTGGGACAATGCAGAAAACCCATTCTTACCTTCAGCAGTTTACAGCTGAAATTGGTGGAGTGTACCAAATCTGCTGGGAGAGCCAGAGAAGGTATTGCTGCTTTTACAGCTACTTCTGTACCTCTCTCTACGTTGTCTGCAGAGATAGCTGTGAATTTGGCAAACTTTCTTTCTTTATGTGTCCAGTTGTATCTGTTGCTTGAAGTGAATGCACATACCCTAGGCAATGCACATAAGATTTCTGGGTTTTTTATGGCTAGTTGAAAGTCTTTCAATTTAAGTTAGATTAAGCTGTATTGGATTTAGTTAAGCTAGCGCTGGGTAGCCAGTTCTATTCTGGACTAAGAGTGATTTGTGTCAATTTACCTTAAATCCGTTCCTAATTGACTTGCGCTGAACTGAACTAACACCTGATTTATGCCCTCAATTATCCCATTTTAACCAACAGCTCAGGCACGCTGTCCGGTTCCAGCAGCCTAACAAGTTACCGCACATCGGTTGAGGCATGGTAGCTGCAGCATGCCTTTCTTTAGCCTGCAGCAAACGTGAGGTTCAGTGTGTCAGCTTAACCTCAGGGCCAAGAAAAAGAGAAGTCTAAACTGGTTTCTTCCATCTGAGATCGCCACAGGCTAAGAGCAAACACACATGGTCAATTACTGTGGCTCGGTTGGTGCATGGTAAGTTGTCAAGCATGTCAGTACGTGAATGAGATCACTCATTCATGTATTCAGACTCTGAAAGTATCTTTTTAAACTGGTGTTACATAAACAAGTGTAACTATGGACATGGACACATGGACAAATTAGTGTGGGGATAACAAGTCTTTATGTGTCAGCTTTTTCCATATGCATACCTGCATGAAATGCAGGGTCACTTGAGGTAGCCTCATCCTCTTTTACCCAGGGGGAAGGTATAGCTAAGGCATGGTAAATTCAGAGCCTGGCTTCCATTGCAGTAATGGTTTTAATCTAGTCCAGAACAGTTCAGCTTGGTTAAAGTGTAATAAGACAGATTTAAACCACTTCTACACCAATTAAACTATACCTATTGTGTATTTTACTCTCTGCTTAGGTGGCACAGTTCTGCAGGTCTAATCTCTGAATTAATAGGAGACTTTCCATTGATTTTACAGAGCAGTTTGAAGACCCTTAATTTTAGAGTCTAATTTAAAGATGAACTTGCATCTTTTTTTAAAAACCATTGAAAAAACAAGCTCCAAGGTGAACAAAAGAAACCCAACAATCCCAAACTTTCAGCTTTCCTCCCAGATAACACTAGTTTTCTTACTCCACCCTGTGGGAGAGCTAAGAAGAAATTCGCTTTTTTTCCAGAGGAACACAACAGGATGTGTTAAACTGAAATTAAAGATGCAAAAGTACCAAACCCAGGATGAGTCTGGACCCTTTCAAACTAGGACTGGGGCCAATGAAACACAGGATCAAACAGCAAAATTTTGGATACTTTTCCTTTTTATTCAATAACTTGAACACAATCTCAGTTATCTCTCTCTGCTTTGGTATAATGAAAGGAAAGATGATTGATTAGGTTGTGTGAGATCAGGGGACTGATCCAACACATGGCTGCAGGACCAGGCATTATTATCTTGGCTAACTTGGACACATTTTAAATGCTGCTTCTCACTCTGCTATCAGCCACCACCACCTCTGCAGTAATGTGACAGCAAGAGAAAAAGGATGGGAAGGCGATAAAGTTTGCCCACGCAAGTAGAAAAGAACTTTCTGTCTAAAGCCAGCTGGCTTGGCTTGGAAACGAAATGGCATTTTAGCACGAGGTGACCTGTTTACATGTGTATTGGAGCTTTGTCTCAAAACACTTGTCCTAGATGCAACAACAGGGTCTGTGAAGTAGTTTATCATCAAGTAACCACAGAAAACAGGTGAGCTGCCTCAGTGCCAGTTTGTCTTCTAAACTGTTTGACAGATAAGAAACCCTCCCCAGAGACTGCAACAAATGTGCTGCCGCATTTCATGGTTAGAACTGAGCATATTTTTAGTAAAGGGTTGAGAAAGTATGCAATATTCCTAAATCACAGCCAAGAAAACCATAAACCCCTTAACAAATGCCTGTTCAGATACAGCACTCGGAAACGCGCACCAGTTGATCCATGTTAACGCTTTGGTTACATCTTTAAGGCTTGTTTTCCAGACCTCCAGCAGAGGATGAATGGCATTTTTGCCTTTTACCTGAAAGGGCCAGAGGGAGCAGGGCAGCTGATGTCTGTTATTTATCCTGTGGGACACAGACCAAACAGCCTATGTGTACCCCCAGAGAAATCAGTGGGAAATACACAAATGACGTATTTGTACTGAGGAGTCCGGACACCATTATAAAAGACCCAAAATCCAAAACTGCCCCAATTTCGTAAGTTAACTGCTTTTAAAAGTTTATTTGTTATGCCTTGTATGTTGTAACAGATCATGGAGAGCCATTGTAGGCTCTGTATATGAAGCTTACGAGATCAGGGCAATAAAATATGCCTTTTCATATGTGCAGTTTGGTCAGTGGAGTTTACAGTGAAGCAGATAAAAAAACCCCCAACACTTAAACTTGCATTTTAAGAGCAGCACTGGCTGGTTGCTGTGGGAGAGCTGAGGGTGCTCTGCACAAGTCAGGAGCAACCTATCTGGCTTTTAAGAGTTCCACAAGTCTTTTGTCACTTGAAGAGGCCCCATCATCTTCAAATCTACTTTAAAAAGTAGTTCAAAGGCTTTTCAGGTATTATGGTCTCCTGCATCTATTTCTGTCCCTTTTGTTTCCTAACAGCATGGGATACTGACCACACATACTGCTGTCAAATATAGAAATTAAACTTAGAGGACAAAAGGAGACATTTTCTCTTTAATCTCTTGGAAAATTTTCCAGAATAAAGCAAAGTTCTTAAATTGATAATATCCCTTTAAGAATTTATTTGCCAGGTAATGTTAGAAGAAAAAAGACTTTAAGGTCAGTTTGAACATTAAAAAGACCCCCTTTTAAATCAATTTCTAATCTATATTAGAGATAATGGCAAGCAGTGTTTGAACAGGTCTCCAAATGAAAAAATATATTCTACGCCTTAAAAATGCAAATAACTTTAAAATCCTTTAAAGTGATTTCTAGCTCTTTGGCAAAAAGGCAAGATCTATCCTAAGAAATATTTTGTTGTGTAAAAATAGTTTGGTGTTACAATATATGACAGTCATAATATGTGTTAAGCTACAAAATTGCTAACAGATGAAGGCCTGCAGTTTTTGAATAATGTGGTAAATATGATTGGTTTTTTTAGAGGGATGAAATAATATGATACCATCAAAAGAGAAAAGTACATTTTAATAATGAAAATATTGAACATAACTATTTTTCTTTAGATCTGCTAAGCAATCTGTGTGTTCTCTATAAGATGTCAAACTATACTGTGCATATGTACACTTTGCTCTCTCTATAAATATACATGTGCATGACACATTTCTAAAAGCAGTAAATGAGTGCTGGGGAAATACAGAAACAATGAAGTTCCTAAGAGAGGAGGCTTATTTTTTCAAGTTATTAAAAGAAGGTGGCAAGCATTCATGAGGATATGAAAATTTAAAGCTGTCTGCAGGAAACTCTGAAAACCTCTGGTTAAGGCTGCTGCCAAAAAATCTCAGCTATGTTATGTCAGAATGGTTAATTGCAAGCTGCAATTTTAATGAATGGAAAGATATGGCAAAAGCAGGAAGTTTCTGAGGCAACAAAGAGCAACCATGAAAATAAAATACCAAAGGTTGTAATCTTGAATGCTGTTGGATGCAGGAATTTCCATCCCTGCTCTGACTCCTTTTCCTACTGTGCAGTTTGCCAGCTGTCTGGCTAAGGGAAGAGGTAAGCTGTTCTGGATATCATCTCCTGGGCTCAAGGCAGCACTTGTTATGTCTGTGTGAAGAAGTCAACTTCTTCGCGTTTGTCATCATGGGTGTTTACAGAAATGCAGCTTAGGAATAAGGGGAGGAAAGGCAAATGTCAGAGTGCATTAAATAATGTATTTTCTTTACTTTCCAAGAAGCTTGCTCGCAGCACGATGTTACTATTTATATCAGAACTCTTAAACCCAGCTGTTGGTTCATGTTAACATGCAGGATGGTGAGAAAATCCCAGCAGAAGAGCGTGAATCCCTGAGAGACTTGTGTTCTGTCGTTGTGAGGACCTATAAAATACCACAAGTTTTGCTGAGGTATGGATCAAGCGTGCAGTCGGTGATACATGCAGTGCAAATATTTCTCGTGTTGATCCTCCAGTATTAGAAGGCCAACAGCAAAGGAAAACAAGAAGTGCCAAATGCTGCAGCAGACAACTTCAGATAACTGAGCTTGAACCCCTGGCTGGAAAAGTTTGAAAGAGAACTTTTACCTGTATCTAAAAATGAGCAAATATACTGTACACCCACATTACAGCATTCTTAGACAAGCTGTGTCTGATCTAATCTTATGTACCTTGGCCACAAGTTTTGGAAAAACAAATATTCCCAAGGCAATCAGATTAGTGAATGTACTGTATAACGATGTGGAAATATTAGTGGTTTACAGAGAGCAGTTTATGAAATGGATTGAGTGAATTTAATTCATGCATTGTCAGGCAATTTCGACTTAACTAAAATAAGAAAATCCTTACTTGATTGTATCTGTCTTGAGTGGAACATCAGAGCCAAACAGTAGTGTAACAGCAGTGCTCCGAAGCACGGACAGGGAGGTCAGGGGAGTTTGTTCCAAGCCAGCTTTCTGAGCGCGAGAAGTCTGTGTCTGTACTGAAGTGGTCATTCTGGGGTTAACAGCGTTACCCAAAGCCTTCATGGAAAGAAACCATTATCTGCTC
Source organism: Falco naumanni (assembly GCF_017639655.2). Lineage (NCBI taxonomy): Eukaryota > Metazoa > Chordata > Aves > Falconiformes > Falconidae > Falco > Falco naumanni. Next base: position 7,371,116 of record NC_054060.1, on the reverse strand, counting down.
CTCTCTGATTTCCTGCTCCCTAGGTGGGAGTCCCCCCTGCTCCTATCCTTTGTTTCTAACACAAGTTCCCATCCTGAAATGCTGTGAGTACAATTTGGTTTTGTTGCAATAAGTAGTGCTTTACAAAATCTTCATTCATAAGAGTATTTCCACCATTGTAAGTGAAACAATGTTAGGAATTAATCTGGCCTGTGATTTTAAGAAACCTTGTTCTTAGACCCTCCTTCCCTGTGAAGGATAACTTAATTATTAGGTAAATACACAAAAGCAAAGTGACATTCCCTATTCCTCTTACCTATAATTTTAAAAGTCCTGCATTTTGTTTTTATACAAAGTTCACCTTTAGAAGCTTGAGGCCAAGAATTTTTCTCCAGGGCATAAGATGAAAAAGCTGATTTCTAGACTGTGAGGAACATTTGAAAGGAGGCCTGAGGAACAGCCATGGTACATCTCTGGAGTGTTTTGTAAGAAGGTCCTAAAATGTAAGCTAAAAGTTAGTGGAGATAATGGTTTTGGTGGTAGTGCCTCCAAAGTACCTTGAATGAGTGGGTGGAAATGCACTGGAATAGAGATGCAAGGGAAAGCTTTATTGCCATAACAACTGCTGGATGATGATTCTGACTGTGAGGCTATTTAGTTACAATTGAGAATACTGGTGTCTCTTTCCCCCCCTATATTTTTCTTCATATTTCTGTTGCATATTTCTCCTTGCATATCATGGAAATCACAGTGTCTGCTATTTGATGGAGGGAAGAGAAGTCAGGTGGTTCTTCTTTGTCTCTGGGTTGTACATAAGATGGGCAGGAATGTGTTCAGCAGTTATTCTTTTATATCTCAAGAGTGATCCTAGCAGATGCTTGTGGTAATTTTTACTCGTTATATTGAAACTCAAGTGTGATGTTCTCTGGGGTTTTGTTATGTTCTAAGGTCTTATAAAGATCGTAACTTTTTTCTCTGTAGTCTGGATTTTTTTCTTAATCCAAGAAGCTTTGCATCCTTTGGATTATCCAGGTGCGTTTGGCCTTTGCAGTTGTCCTGGAAATCAAACTTGATGCAGAATGTGGCCACCAAGCCATGCAGTGATTTTAGTCATTTCGATACGTAATTTCTTCTACAGTTTTATTTGTGTCACCCTAAGGGGTGGTATTTTTCATTTATGCTGTTGTGACATGTGAGAACATCTGTGACCTCCCCGCCACCCGTTCTTTTTCACTAGCAGTCCCAAGAGGGGTCTGCAGAAGCAGATGTAGCAGCACATCATCGCATATGGAAAACAACATCTGTACTTTCAATTGGATACCGTATTTTGCACTTCCTTTTCTCAATTGTTACATAGAACAGTGTTTCAATTGAGGGAGGAATGCATTTCAGTGGGAAGGACACTGCTGTGTACCCCTTAACTATTGTTTGCAAGGCATATATGGAAATCCCTTGAGCAACACATGCTATGCTTATTCTTGTAGTGCCACTGAAAAGGACAGGTTAGAACCAATTATTTATCTCTTTGCTTTCCTCCTTTTTTTTTTTTTTTTTTGTGACATCTTAGAATAATGTGGTTATGTACTGAAATTAATTAATGAGTATATCCAGAAGCCCTTGTTCGGGCCTTGCTTCAGTGTCTTGCTCAGTCTTCCACTGACTTTTATAATTTAAATAAAGAATTCAGGATTTCATCTAACATCTTTTCAGCATATTGCTGTCTGGGAAGATGTCATAGTATTAATTATTAGATTCTAGTAGTGGACCTTACAGATATTATGCATGATAGGTATAGTGATGAAGAAGAGAATAAGCCATATTCATATAAAAATCAGTGACATCTGGACTGTTCATGTTGAGAATTGTAAGAAAACTGTATGTATTAAAATATCTTCCTGATTATTATACTTTAGTAACAATCGGCTTGAAAAGAGGATAGTAGATGGCAATATTTGTATTTGATTTTTTTCTTTGTCTTCCACACCTCTTACTACCTTTTTCCCAGATCCACAGTGAGAAGTGCATAGATCTACATTTTGCCTTTCAATCGTGTGGCTGTCACACTGCATGTTGGGTGTTCTTGTCATCATTTTTTGCATCCTGTTTTCTAACCATTTGTGGAGCTACTTTTTTTTTTTTTTTACTTAGTTAATGATAACAGTCTTCCAAATATAAAAAAAAAAAAACACCCTCTGTTTTCAGTTTTCCAGAGAAAGCCCCTTTGGTTCTGGAGTGCTGAGGCAGAGACGTGCAGGTGCCACCAGCGATGCAGTGCGCTGCAATGGCTCCCACTGTTTCACTCCGAGACTGCGGGTATCTTTCAGGATAAATCCAGAGAAGCTGTAGAGTGCAGATGATTTTTGGCAAGTATCTTTTGATCATCCAAATTTTATTTTTGGGTCATTCTTCAGCTGCTACCTTCTGTGAAGGAGAAAAATGCCAGTTTTATGTCTTTTATTATGTATTCCCGACTAGTCTTTTCTACTTAAAGCAAAAATTAACGGGACCTCTAACAAAAGATAACGTGAGCTGGAGATGGATGGAGGAGGAACTGAGGTGGACCGCCACCATTGCCTGAAAGTGAAGACAAAGCTCATGTGCTTATAAAGCAGTCATTTCCACACGCAGCCTGTCCGAAAAAAAATGAAAAAGAAAATTATAGTGGGGGTGGTGGGTTCTGTGAGGGTGATAGAGGTTGTGGGTGGCAACTGGTGTTGGAGGATGTAGCCAGAGCCCCAGTGATCAGGCCTTGGAAGAGGAGCGGGTACCGCTTACTGAGATAGTTTTAATTAACTTTAAGCCGGGCTTTGGCCCCCGGGTGCAAAGCTTTGCCTCGCTGACAGCAGGGGGGAATCCGCCTTCCCCCTTCAGGCTCCCCCTCTGGGGGGGCCGCGGGCCCCGACGTCGCGGCGGGCGCCGGTCGAGCCTCGGCCCGGCCGCGGCCGTTGCCCCCGGCAACCCCTCAGCACGTCGCTGCGGGGCCCGGCCCGGCCCGGCCGTGCCCTGGGCGGGCGCGTGGGCGCATGCGCCGCTCCCCGCTAGGGCGGGCCTGGCCGCGTGCGTCACTGGCGGCGAGGCGAGGGGCAGAGCGGCGCGGAGCGCGGCGGCACCCTTGCACGCATGCGCCGTGCCAAGGTTGGGCAGGAGGGGGCACGGCCAAGGGCTTCCTCGGCGGTAGGCCCGCACACGCTCGGCTTTGATTGGCTGCTGCGTCCCTCTCCGCCTTTCTGGTTGAGCGCTCTGCCGTCACTCAAAGCCCCCACGTTTCACTGCGCCCCGCCCACCAACTGCTCTCGGGTTGGCCGGCCCCTTTCATTTGCTGGCACCGCGATTGGCGCCTTCGCCCCGTCACTCCGGCGCGCTGCCCTATCGGCTCGCGGCGCCGCGGGATTGGGTCGGCGGTGAAGAATGTAGACCCGGCCGCTCCCCATGGTAAAACAAAATAATCCGGCGATGTTGGGCGTCCAACCCCGGGCGCTGCCAGACCCGCCGCCGGGCGCAGCCTCCCGCCCCGCTTCCCTACGCTGCTCTCTCCTTCCCGCCCCTGCCTGGCTCGGCTGAGCTCCCGCGGCGACGTACGAGCCGCCCGGAGAAAAGAGCGGAAGGATATTGTTGGGAGACGGCTGCGCCTGAGGAGAGAGTGTGACAGAGGAAGTAGTTCCGGCCCCGATTGGGCCTTGTTTCCCAAAAATAGCGCCCAGCGGGTATCCGTGCGCCGGTGTCAGTGTCTCCTGAGGAGCCTCAGCGGGGAGGAGGCAGGAGCGGCGGCGGCGGGGAGCGAGGGGACGCGGGCGGGTGAGTGAGCGAGGGGGGTCCCTGCTTTTGGGGGCGACCGTGAGGGCGTTCCCCGAGCCCGGCGCCTTGGGCTGGCGGCGAGGAGCGGCGGCGAGCGAGCGGGGTCGGGGGCTGGGGCAGCGGGTGACGGGCGGGGGCAGTCGCCTCGGGGGGCGGCCCGGGGTTGGGGGGGGTGGGGAAGGAGGGTCCCCCCAGCGCCCGTTCCCGCCGAGCCGAGCGGGGCGGGGGGGCGCCGGCGGGGAAGTTGGTGCGGGGGGCGGGCGGGGGAGGGGCGCGGGCCGGCGGCGCGGGGGCGGCGGGCGCGGGGTCCCGCGGGTGGGCAGGTTCCCCGCGGCCGGGGCCGCGCCACAGGGTCCCGCAGCGCTGCCGGGGGCAGAGGATGGACATTTATGGGCCAGGCGAGCGGAGCCTGCCTGGGGGCTGGGGCTCCGGGACCGGAGGGTGGGGTGCGGGGCCCTGGCGTGCGGGGAGCACCCAGGCACGATCGCCTTCGCCTGGGTGGCCAACTTCTCCGCGCGAGGTGTGCGTGGCTGCAGAGGCGGGGAGGAAAAGTACCTTTTGTCCTGCTTTTCGGCAGCCACGTTGGGAAAGCGATATCACGTTGAAAAACAAACAAACAAACAAATCCTTCTCCGAGTCGTTCATGTTGTACGCTAGCGATCGGGGGGGGGGGGGGGGGGGGGGGGGGGGGGGCGCGAGGTGAAGGTAGGGACTGTTAAAGTAGTTGTGCACCGCATAAAGGTGTGCGGCGGATGGGAGGAGAAACTGTTCGCTAATGGATAAACTAGAGGGTGTTTTGTCCAGAGGAAGAAGACTGAAGGTCCAGCAGTGTTGTACTGCAAGTAGGTTTTTGTGTTCGGCAGCTCTGTGCAGAAGTCATGAGGGTAAGAAAAGCAGCTGCTGGGTTTCTGGCTGCAAAGACAGTACATTTTACGACTTTATGGAGCTGTTTTTTCCAATAAATTTTTACCTGCTTTTGAGATGCTAGGTGGCGGGGAGGGTGGAATTGCTTTGAAAAACTAAGCCGTGGTGACTTGTTTGACAGGTGATTAATTTCAGAGTTGAGAACCTGGAGCTCTACAGGGGAAAAAAGACAATTTAAGAAGGTTTTTTTTTGTGCTTAGCATAAAGCTGTTGTGTCCTATAGTCATACAAAGACCAGATTTATTACAAACAGTGGGGGAAGGAGGTTTTGGGAAGTACAGAGGAGTTACAAAAAGGAATAATTTGTAAACAGTAGTAAGGAAAAGAAAAAAAAAATGGGTTTGTATGGAAATGGTAATATACACAGTATTTATATTAAACCTTTTTCAGAGTCTGGTAGATTTTTAGGTAACATACGGGAAGCTCTAAGCTTTCAGACTTCATTATGTTAGCTGTCTATGCATGATTGTTCCTTATACAAGTCTTTTTTTCATTTTTAGGAACTAGGTATCTATATTTTGGTAGATATTTTTGTTGTCTTGTTACTGCTAGGTAGTGTTCAAACAACGTGTGCAAAAGGTGTCAGAGCAATATTCCTATAATCTATTCTGGTGTTTTTGTTTTTTAAATTATTTAAAATGTTTGGCTCTTACAGTTCAGAGTGTGACATCTGGGTTTTTTTTTGTTTGTGACTTACATTTGGGGGAGAAGCGTGATGTTCCTCTCAAACTATGTTTTTTTCATTTAGGTGCTAGAGTATGTGCAAAATGACATGTCTTTCAGTTATGTAATTTGGAAGAATTGTAATAAAGGGTGTAATGTTAACACTTTTGGTCACTAAAAGGTGTAATTATAAAATGATATTTTAAAATTCTGTACTTGTTTAGCTAGCAAAACCAAAACAAGAGCATGAAACAATTTGCATTGATAGTAGGGGATTATAGTAGTGCTGGACAGATGAAGATGAGCCGTTTTTTGATTGAGGGCATTCAGTTTGGAATTTAGGAAGGAAAATAACCCAGTGCCCTGGTTAGTTATTTTTCTCCTCCACAGTTCTCTTCTAAATCTGTAGTTGACGTAGTCCACCAGTAGTAGTAGAGGAGTATCATCAGTAAATGAGAAGAATCCTTCAATGAGAGGGACAGGATCTACTTCAGAACAATTTTAGCATAGATGGCAGTCTCTCTTTCTGCCAGTGCAGCTCGTCTAAACCAGTTTTAGTATTATAGCATTTCTAATTTCTGAGATGTTTGCAGATTGTAAACTACGGTAGAAATATATTAGCCTTTAGTTTTTACATTTGCTTTTTTTGTTCCGTTTTTGAAGTGTGAATTTAAACTCGAGTGGTTACAGCTCATCTCTACAAATGGCCCATAGAATGCTTTGCTTATGTGTAGATAACTAGATTTAGATTCCTGCGATTTCACATAACTTTAGTTTCCTTGTGAAACAAGGGATGAAGAAATGAGTGAACACTGACTTTTATGAAGCTAGGTGAATTGAGTCATGTTGGACTAGTAAGATGAGAAAGATATGGTTGAATTAAAACTCGAAATAATTCTGGACAATAAAATGACTTATTGTGGTAGAAGACCTGTCTTATTTAGAGACCTTATTTGAGCTGAAGTGTGTGCGGTTTACCTTAGACTGGTTAATGTGGCAGCAGAGCTTTTACGGGGTTTATTTTAGAATGTTAGCCAAGTTTCTCAGATAACTTGTTGATGTCATTCTAAGTATTCTGGGCCGAAGTGCTGCTTCAGAGAGAGTAGAAGCACCATGCAAGTCTGTGAACAATGCCATGCTACCTTGCCTGCGCTCAGTCATGGCATGTGTAATGGAATATAGCCGATTAATTCTCTAACATTAATAAAAGTAATGTCGTATAACTAATGCTGTATAGTGTACGTATCTGTATTAGCTTGGGAACTAGGTTTCTTGCCTAAATAAGAAATATCTTGAGTTGTAATAGCTGTAGTTTGCTATGCCTTGCATGAGAGATGTCTGTGTGTTTCAGCTCACTTTTTAAAAAATGTTTTTTTAAAAATAGTATGAGCACGTTTTATTCACCTCACCAAATTCTTCATTTTTATTTTTAAAGACCACAGGATTAAATACTCTGCATTAAAACTTAGGCTTTGGGCCTATTCAGTCATGCCAGCAGTCTGATCATGTATGCAAAACACTGGGATGTACTTTTCCTTATCATTAAAATTAAACTTATTTTGAATTAATTGGAGTATCGTGTGGTAACGTATATGCTGGGACATTAATGCACAAAGTCACTGTATCTAAGTTTTCACATTTCTTGTATTTGAAATATTATTTCACGTGTGTAATAATGTGTTCTTCAATTGATCAAATGGAACAAAAGTCAAAATGTCTGTCTGTGATAATACAGGTGAATTTTGGTGCCTCTTGTCATGTGTTCAGATTTGATTCCTTCAGCTCTGGTAAACTAACCAGGGAAAATAAATGCACCATTCCACTTTCTCTCTTGTATGCTTTGCTACTAGCACTGAAAGGCTAATGCAATAATTATTTGAATGGACTTGCCACTGTGTTACTGAAGTGGTACTGAATGTGGGCTTAGTTTAACTCTTTCTCCTCTCACGTGGAATGAATAGTGTCTCTAAAGGTGCAGTCAGATCCTGAAATAACGGAGTGAAGCTGGCTTTTCCTCTGAATGTTTACAATTACAAAACAAGGTGGTTTTGACGTCTTACAAAGTTTGTGAGGTTACAGCAAGGCAGCCTTTTGTGCTTTTTCCCCAAGTTAATTTTGTTGACCTTCCTTCTAGTCAAAGACTTCAGGAACTTTTTTGGGCAGCTAATCAAAGTATTTTTTAGGTCATTGATACAGTGTCTAGTGAATGAACAAAATAGTATGATTAACAGTTAAAAACAGATTTCAACTGTGTAATATGACAGTTACCCTCCCCTCCCCCAGCATGTGTTCTGTGATAGAGTACCAGTTAATAAATAATGCTGTGGACGGTTAAGTTTGCAGCCTGCAATAGTGTATTTTGCTTTGTTTATTTTAAAGTAAGCATCTGATCTAGATTTCTCCCTCTTACCAGCCCCCTCATATGGTGCATTCTTATTTTAACACTTGATCTTTCAAGTTACTGCTTATGAAGTTGAAGGGATTTTTTTTTCTTCCATATTAAGGGACTCCTTATTTTTCTTTATCAACTGTATTGTTTCGTCTTCTCTTCAGTGGGTTCTGAGAGATTTTTTGTACATTATTTTTAACTCCTATCTTTTCCTTTAGGAATGTAAACCCTGGTACTGTATGCTGTTATTTCCATTTGACACAAAAGAGGAATTAAGATCTTGCAAGACAACTTTTCCTGAGATATCAGTTCCTCCACACCAGAACAGTCACTGAGTTGTTGGAATATTTTAAATGGTATATATGGTAATATTCCTTTCTCCTTTTATCCTTAATCTGAGGCTGTAGTGAAGAATTAGGCAGGAATCACTGTTGGGTGAGGACAGCTAAATTTTGTGGCTAGTCCTTTTTCAAAATCTTGATGCAGGGGGAATACAGAACCTTTCCTACAGAAAGCACTATGCTTTTTGTTCCCCATGTGTTATAACAGCGCAAGCATGCCTATGTGGTGAGAAGAAAATACAGCCTTCCTAATAAGAGTGTGATTAATTGAATTATTTTTCAGGGAATTAACTACTTTATATTCAAAATGTTAGTGATGCTTAATTAGGTAGGTCTCCCAGTTATATTTGCCTCTGTCCCTGAAGGGCTTTCAAATTCTGCCAAAGTCCTTATTGGCCAACCTAGAGACTTACAAGTGCATTCTGTATTGCTTTGTGCTCAGCTGGATTTCACTGGTAGTTACTTAGTATTGTTGCATGCTTATTTTAAGTATTCCAAGGTAAAAAGTAAGTGTTAGGAAATACTAGCCAAGCGTAGTTGTGGAAAGGTGCTTGCTTTAAGTACCTGTGTACCAGACATTGATGACAAAGCATCTTCTACTGTCGTTTATTACTTTTTTTTTTTTCCAAAAAAAAAATTAAGTAAAGAGCTAAATAACTGGGAGAAAAATGTGTTTGTCTTCATTGTGGTGGTTGGAGATCACCTAAAAGTGAGGTGTAGAACGGGTGGGATTGTGCTCATGATCCTTTTATGATGATAATAGAGGGGAAGAATGACTTCTTCCATTTACTTTAGATCCTTTCAAGTGTTTTTGAAACTTACCTTCATTTGAAAATCAGATTGCTTCCAACACTGTAATTTAGGATTTTGTGGGTTAGACTAATGTTATTTTTATTGTTTGAAAGCTAACCATAGATGTGTGAGACTATGTAAAGCGGATATACCATACCTGCAGTAATACTTGCAAGTTGTGGTCAGTGTCAGCATGGAGTGCTGCACCAATGTACGCAAGCCTGATCTTGTACTTTTCTGTGATCACTTAAAGTGTATGGAAGGTCGAGGGGGATAATTTATTAAACCTTTAGCTATGTAATTATATAAACACATCTATAACTGAGCTGTGCTGTAACTATGCTGTTAAACATTTCTTTCTTGAAGAAATTGGCGTATGGGGTTGAGAGAAAGAATTCAGAGGAGATCATACTAATATCCCTTAAGATATATATAGAGATATTGTACGTGTAAAAAGATGGGATATGGAAGCATTACAAACAGTTGTACAAGAGAGTAAGCGAGTAGTTGAACCTTGAGAGACTCAACAGTTGTACACATGCATGCAAAAAGATGAGGGGTCTTAAAAGGCAGAACAGACTTGCCTTGGCAGTGTCTGTGAAGGAAACTGTTGAAGGATGTCAAGACACCTTATACCAGCCCCCCGCTGCTGTATCATGCAAAATCTGCAATGCTTTTGAGTTGTATTTAATTGACCATCTCACTGTTGTGGAAAACTTGGATAGCATAGCTGAGAACACATTGTGTGAGGTTATCAACATTAAGGACAACTTCTTTTTGGTATCATCCTTTCACAGCAACTGCCCTCTTCCTGATATGACTGCATGCATCCTGTTTTAAAAACTAAGCTGACAAGAACGACTGCTAATAAGTTGGTGTATATAGCAATTAAAAAATGTTGCTTTTTCCAGTGTGAGCTTTCAAAGCACAGAGTCTTCTGAGAATATTTGAGAAAACGGGATGTTCCATCATCACTGTGCTTGTATTACATTGTCATCCAGTGAGGGTAACAAACTAAATTTTTCAGTAGCTAAATATTTTTATTTTTCCTTGAAGCTGTTAAAATTGGTGTGTAATGACATGATATGCAATTCAGGTGTCATAAGCTTATGCTCAAAAGCCCCTTGGTTTCAGGGTAAAGGAGGGGAAAGTAAAAGGTATGACAAGAGATAAACTGTTCTACATGACGTGTACAGAAAGGGAAAGTGCCTTCTGCTAAAATTTTTGAGCCTATAGGCTGTCAAATTATGTTTGTTAGCCTGAGTTTGATAATACACACATTAACTTGCTAGTTGGCTTTTGGGATTTGAAGTTTTTGAATGCGGAAGAAGGATTTCCTCTGAGAGACTTCCTTAATATCCTCCCATGTTTCTTTTGGAGCATTAGGGGTTTTGTGGTTTGTGTGTTGTTGATTTGTTTTGTTTTGTCCTTTTCTTGTTCTCCTTACCTTTGTTTGTAGCATTGCAGATGGTGGTGTCTTAACTTTTTGTCACTGAAACATACATGAAGATCTTTGCTTTGAGAGATGTTGGGCTAGACTACGAAAAAAATGCCAGCAGTAGAAGTATTAATTGTTTCCATTAGAAAGCACTGAATTAGAAAGGAAAGGAGGCAAAATTGTGGGTGGCTGAAGAGAGGTGTGGTCAGTAGGTGGAGGCAGGTATTCACTGGATATTGGAGATATGGATATGGGTATATTTGCAGAATTTCTAGTTATTAACACAAATACTCTGAGAATTCACGAGGATTGTGTAAAACATGTAATAGCATTGTAGAATATCAAAGAATAATACTGAGTTTTATGTAGCTGCTTGTTGTTTTCTTGGTCACAAATGTGCTAACCTGGATAACTGTCCAAAAAAGTAATGGGAAACTATTGACTGAATTAACTGAAATTTACAAAACCATTGTATTTTACCAAATCTGTGTTATAAAATTAGACAGAAATACAAAACACTTGTTCTCAGTGAAAGACACACAAATTCAAGAACTCCCCCAGACTTTGTCATGGGTTTCATACGAATTGAAATTTGAGGGGAGGGAGGAGAAACCAAAAGTTATAATAAGATAATTGTCAAATGATTTTTTTGTTTTTTAAAAAAAGCTATTGGTCAGTGTTTCTGTTCACCACTGTTAATTCAGTAGCTTCAATGAACTGGTAAAATGCGATGTTCAAATGATTGGAAGTTCTGAGTTTTAAAACATAAGTTATTAATGCTTCTGAATACTGGAGTCATTTAGATGCATTATGCAAAATAGGAGCTAAGTACTTTATAAGACTAATGAGTTGTTCAGGAGCTGAAATAGGGTTATGGGAGAGTTGACAATTTCAACTGCTATTACTGTCTTAGCATTCTGAAGGATTGTTGAATTGTTCTTTACAGGCTTATCTACCCAGGAGACTTGGATTCACAGTAAGATGAAATGTAACCTGATAGCCCACAGTTACCCCACTAGCTACTTTTCAGTAAATATTTCTGTGGATACTTTTAGCATGCCCTATATAGGAGACTTCTCTAGTTCAGTGGGTTGCAGCATTTTTTTTCTCAATTTGTAGATTCTCCATATGTTTTTGCTGAGGAGATGGTCTTCTGTACTGTCAAGTTAAGCCTAGAGGTGACATGCTTGTTTTTATAGTTGTCTTTTGAGGGTGCCCTAGAATTAGTCCATGAACACTGTTGTTGTCAAGTACGTGCATATTTACAATGAGTAGTGTGTTAGCACAAGATGCTTATATAAAATTTGCACCAGATTCTATCAGAAAATAAGTCATTCTCTTCAGAAGAGGTGATTGGAGAGGAGATCAAAATCTTATGACTACTAAAAGACCAAAGTAAAAACCTCTTTTTTAAACTAAAACAGAAGAGCACTTGCCCCATATTAGAAAGTTGTGATCCAAGCCCCCATCTACTTTGTAGTCACGTTCTGAGCCCCTGCAGCACCCTCTGGTGATCCAAACGTGCTTGTGCAGCAGTTGGGGTCCTGGGTGAGCTTCTGAATGACTGTAACCATTAGGTCTTGCTACAGGGCTGAAGAAATACTTCAGAACAAGCCTAGGCTACAACCAATTTGATCTTACTGGTGGGTGATGTTTGGTTTTGCTGCCCTTTTTTTCTTTTTTTTTTTCTTTCCACCTTCTAATTTTTGTCTAAGCGGAGATGGAAGTCATTAAAGGATCTGTAGACTGTTAATATTGGCTCTATTCAAGTATAACCAGGGTGATTGCATGAGATAAAAGGATTCCAGCTTTATGGCTGGGTTGCTGAGGAGCAAATGAAGCATGGTATGGGGAAGAGGGAAGAACAAAGACAATGTGTGTACAAATTCTTTTTTTCCTGTGTACTATAGCCCATTTTATTTACAATATTAAAGTACGGCTTGGTGGAGTGGTGGAAATAAATTTAAAGATAGTAAAGTAGTGGTTTTGCAAGTAATAAAACATCTGTAACTTCCATTTCCCTTATTTTTTGACTCTTCTGTTATTCCCTGATCTTTCAGAGCATCCACTCTGTACAGTGTATTTCTCTTACATTCTTTAAGTATCTTAAATGGCCTGCTAGCTGTGGCCAGCGTGCGTGCAGGTGCCTGCTGACTGCCTGAGTGATCCAACAGAATCTGCTGCCTCTCTGGTCACTGCAGAGCAGTGCTTTGCTTGGGGGCTGTGTGCAACCACCAACTCAAAAATTCTGCAGCACTTCTCATAAAGTCTTAAAAGTAATTGACACTTTTGTTGTTGCACTTGGTTGTAACTGGGTGATTAATTCGGAAGCTCTTAAAGAGGGACAATAGACTGTGATCGTGTAAACCTCATTTTATTAGAAAAGTAGGTTTAGAAAGCTGTGGGTAATAGACAGTTCTGTCTTCAGTATTTTAGTGCCATCATTGGTAATGCCCTAATCTTATATCAGTAAACACTGTTATTTTCTTAAGTGTTTTCATTTAATTTTATGAAAATAAACTTAAAGGTAGGATGATCTAAAACTCTTCACTCAGTTTCCTAATTTGCTTTGCTTTTAATGTATTTGATTTGATCTAAATGGCCTATTAGGCTGTGATTCATTCAGTCAGCAGAATAAAGTTAAATAGATCTTCATTTTGATGATACCTCTTTGTAAGAGTATGGAAAGATAGTTTTGTAGACCACTTGTGATTTCTTCCTACCTCCTACCCAGAGAGTCTGGTTGGAATGGTGTTTGCAAAATTCTGTAATGGTTTGGGGATTTTGTGCAGGAAATTAACTATGCAGCATTTGTACTTGGGATTTGATTCTTGTGGTCTAGGATAGAAGCTCAGTGGGTTGTTATTGCAGTGATCTGTCCTCTGCTTTTCCCCTGCCAGACTTTGGACCGTAACAGTATATGGTTTTGGACAGCAGTTTGCTTCTTTTATGCATATGTACTAGAGGTTGGGGAGCAGGAGCTTATTTGCATCAGAGTAAGTCAGAAGACCTGTTTGTCTAGAAACCATTTAGATTTTTCCATTTTAACACCTTGTGTGTAATCTCCCCTGGACTCCACCCTCTCTCCCCCTGCAAAACAAAGGAACAGAGGAGTGGAGGGAATACCTTGTTTTGTTCTTAAGGTACTAATAATTTCTTTAAAATCCCTCTCCCCACCCCTCTGTGCAAGGCTTCATTGAAGTTTTAGGATACAGGATCCTGGTTTTTTAAACTTGGTATTTTTAAGGCTGAATTGTTCAGTGATAAAACCAACCACAATATTCTGAAGATATTGGCTGACTAGTTTGCAGAAGAAGTTTCAACCTGCTTTTCCATCATGCATTCCTTTAATGAAATGTTAATGAGGAGATGATGTGATAAAATTCTTGAAAACTTTCTGTACAACAAACTCACTTATAATCTGAGGATTTTTCTTCAGATCTATTTCTTTTAAGGCATCTGTGTTTCAGTAGCTGTCTGCCTTGCATGCATGTAGATAATGCCAGCAAACAAGCTGCAAAGTATTGTTCTTCTAAGGCTTGAATGCCTAATTTTTGAAGGTGTAAGGAACAACAGCCCTTCATGTGAAGTTTCTTTTGTGCTTGTTAAAACTGTTAGAAGCAGGAAAAAGTACACACTAAAATTGGGAGTTACAATCTTGTTGAGGAATCTCCAGGCTTCTTATTGTGAATAGTTCAGATCACAATTCTTGCTTCTGTCTTATCTGTACTTCACTGCTTCTAATTCTTCATGGGCTCTTCTGCCTAATCTTAATGGCTTGTAAGATACTTCACTGGCATAATTAGCTTATCTTAAAATAGTCTGATCTGTTAGCAATATTGGAACAGTGAAGGAACAGCCATCCCAATCACTGGGTTTCATGTAGTGCACCCACAGAGATGTGTCAGTGTTTGGGCCACAGGGGAGGAAGGAAGGAGTAGATGGGAATTTTTTGAAACTATAACTGGATCTTGAACATGAATGCTTCAGCCCACCTGTGTGAGGATTTACAGATGTTTTCCTTCAGGATTTTGACAATAACCAGTTAAAATTACTAGAAAGCAGCTTGTGTTCTGTTTCAACCATGTTACAAGTGGAATGAAGATAGAAAATTGAGTTCCAAGGGTGTTCCTTTGCTAAGGTTGTTTTCTGTATTTGCAGCTTGAGTTATGGCTGGCTTTGTTTGTCAACTTTTCTGCTTGAGTATGAGTGATCCTCATCTTTCCTGAAACTTAGGAATGTATCTGGTCTCATACCTTTAAACTTTGAAGTCATTGTTGTATTACTTACAATGTCCTGTCATCGTTGTATTACTTACTTGAGACTTTGTATCTGAGTTTGACTACTTTCTGTAATTGTCTTGTCCTCTTTTTTCCATTTCCATCTCCTTAGACAAATACATATTTGGGCAAGGAAACAACTGCATATATTAATGAAAAAGATTGTAGTAGGTGTATTAATTCTGAAGGGTAAGCTCCATGTCTAAAATACATATTGTTGGAAGAGCTTGTGCTACAATTGTTATTGTAGTTGCTATGATATTGACTAGTAGAATGCTACTTGTTTCTTGTTACTATACAGGAGAAATAACATGATACGCAGTGCGTTCCGGATGCTGCTCGTGATGTGATTTATTCCATATTTTCTGGAAGATGTCTTTTTTGTTTGGATTTCTGTAGAAAAGTACTTTCTCTGAAGTTCATAAAACCCCAAAATTCTGTGCCAAGTTGCCATGCTCTTTGTAGATTAAAAAAGGATTTCAGCATTCAGTGTGATATAACTGGCCATTTGGTGAAATATTCAGATCCTCAGTAGCTGATGCTAGGTGTACAAATACTGGCTGCTCTTGACTTTAACCAGAAAGTGTAGTGTTGTTATTTCAGTGTGTAAAATGCTTTTTAGGGAAAGTTTGTTCTGTGTTTGGATTGTTAACTCTGTTCATTCTGGAGTCTAATAAAAACTTCTATATTGACATTTTTAGGTCCTGTATTTTGATCCCTCGAATCCTGCAAAAAAACCCTTATAAGAAATGCTTTTATTACGTAGTGTTTGACTTTGCAGACCATCATTGAAAGACTTAACTTGGACTCTGTAAGATGCAGTTGAAAACAAATTCTCCTGATAATGTTTGAGTTGTATTTCCAAGTAGATTTTATATACTGACTCCATGCAGGAAGTGAGAAAAGTAGTTTTAACTGTACGTTAATGTCTTGCGTGGGCTGTAAGACTTCTTGAGCTTTCCTGTAAATGGCAGGAACTTGGCAAGTCCTATGTGTAGAATAGGTGTTTAATGTTTAAACTAACCGTATTTTATTTTGCTGGTATTGCTGGTGATCTTATGTATACAGATAGAATTGCAATATAACTGAAGACTGGGAGGTGGAACTTGCTTTTCTTCCTGTTAGAGCTATGCATCCCAAAAGCTTGGTATAGGTATCGTTTTAGTATTGTTCAGTTTCCTACAGCAAAATTCATCTGGTGAAAACTTCTAGATCAGGTTAGATGAAGCCAGCTTTCAACTGATTTTGGTACATTTCTTGTAATGCTTGGGCTTTTTGTGTTCTCTGTGTGTGTGACTCCCCCTGCCCCCCTTGTTTCTTGTTTCTCCCACACTCATTAACTGTGCTTACAATGAGTTTTCAGTGAATTAGTTTCAATGTTGGAGCTAAATCCTTGGCTGTAGTGATGGCTAGTAGTGGAGATCTGATTCTGGTGTTCTTTCGACCACGTTTCCTTGTGTCTGTTCGACCTATTTAGATGAAAATGCTGTAAGCTGACGACATTGCCTGTGTGCTGGTTCCCCATTATAGTATTAACTTTTATGTCTTATTAGTAGAGGAAGTCCAGTGCAGAAAAGCTTCCTGTACACCACTTGAAATAGTGGTGAATTCTAATGGGGTTCCCATGGTAGTGAATGTGTTTTAACACACAATAGTTAGGTCGTGCTCTTGTCCATAATACAGCATGTTGGCTGTATTACAGTCAGTACGCAAGCTGCCTTAGCAAAACGTTCTGAAACACTGACCCTCCCCCCCCCCCCCCCCCCAAAAAATGTAAACCCATGTTTGGCCAAAACCACTAATGGTTCCTGAGTGTGTAGGGAACTGTCTTTCTCTCTTTTTGGTGTTTACCTAAGCTTTTTAATCCAAGTCTTAGTCTCTTTCTCCTCTGCTGTATTCCCGTACTAAATTAAATTATTTAACTTTTATTTTAGCAATAGAAGATAATTTGAGCGTAATTAATGTAGCTGTCTAAATGAGTGATACCTAATTGGATTATCATTGTTTAGAGAACAGATCTGTAATCATTCATTGCGAAACTGTACATTTGTGTTTGAGAGCTACAATAAATACTGAAGTCTCACTGTTCAATCTAATAAATGTAGCTTTAGATCTGCACTTTCATTACCACTTTTAATTTCCAGAATATGGTAGTGAGTCGAGGTGCTGTCCTGGAATTCCAGGACTTTGGTGAAGGGAGCTCTGGCTGGAATTTAGTGGCAGAGAGAGGCACACACCATTTGCCCACTCAACCCTGTCAGCACATGGCCAGCCCTTCTCTCCTACTTTGTCTGCTGTACCTGTTACAGGAGGTTTCAACCCTTCTGCTGCCCAGGGTTCATACTCTGCCTGCAGGAAGATGCGCTGCACCTAGAGATGCTTAGAGTCATTTGGATAATGAGGGAAGACAACATCCATACTGTTGCCATAATTTTTCTTTAAAAGGTGTTTCTGGGTTATAGTGCTCTCTTTCTTGTCCTAGGCAATTTATATAAGAAATCTCTCCTAAACCCAGAAGATTCTTCACTCAGACCTTAGACCTGTGCGTCTGATAGGTCTGTGCAGTGTGGTTAGGTAAGTTACAAGCTTATAGACCTTGCCAATTTTTCCTATACGGCAGCTTCCTTGGCTTATCTTAATAATGCTGTCATTAGAAAGGCTGGCTAAGGTACTATATTAGACAACGTATGATGGGAAAATGTTACTAAGTAGATCTGTCTTCCAGATTAGAGACCAAATTCAGGAAAATAGTCTCTGGGTCTGTTTAGCTGCATTTCCTGAGTTCCCCTCAAGTCAAAGGGAAAGCTGTGTTGTGATAGATATGTGTAGGTAGATGTATGCAGGCTACCTTTAAATTAATTTAACGTAGCTGTGTAAGTCAATAGCATGGTACAATACCCACACAGAGAAGGCTTTTATTTTTTACCCCTACCACTTCAAAATCCATGGTGTCACAAAATGCTCTTTAATTGTAGTGCCTAAAATGGGGCAAACCTGTTTCCTAATGGAGAACACACCTTAGGAGTAATATTTGATATCTCTTAAGTCTGTGGGAAACTGGGTTAATATGTTCAGTTATGACTATTCACTAGCAAGATGTGGATGGCAATGCACCTGCGTTTTGAGGTGGATATGTCTTGTCACGTGGTCTTATGTGGTTTGTAGCTGTGAATTCCTGTTTCAGCTTTTCTTCATATCTTTAGGAGAAGAGTACTGAAACTATTTTGATATGTTCCAGTAACACAAGTGACAGTCAGCACCCACCGACTTCTATTCTTTCTCCATTTGTTTCTTTATTCAATGTGGTTTGGTCATTTTTTTATATATTGCAAGAACATATTAAGGGTTTTTGATTTAACAGGCCTTGCTGCATTAAATGCCTTCAAAAGCAGGCTTGAAATTCTTTGTAATTATTGTGTGACAAAGTTAAATCAGTCATCCTTAAAAAAGAAAAAATAGTGGCTCTTTGTATGTATTTCATTTAGATGATTAGACTACAATGAAGTTTGTGGCTTTCAGTAAAAATTGTTGTTCCCAAATTTGTCTCTGGTCTAGATTGATGCCTCTATTCTAAGAAGAAAGTTGTGGCCTTTAATAAATTGGGAAAACTGGGAAGGCAGAAAATTTTGTTTCATTTTGATGTGTATGTATGACAGGCTTCTAAACTGTCCCGTGTACAGGACTTGTGCTGTTGGTAATGGTTGGATGATGATGGTGGTAGTTTCTGCTGTTGTGATTTGACCTGACCAATTGGATGCCTGGCTCTGAGAAGTCTTAGATTTAACTACGGACTTTATTCTGCCCAGTGTAACTTCTGTCAGCTCTTGCTATTTACAAATATGAAAGATAAACAATAAGAATCTTCTAGTGAGAGTGCTGCATTTTTGTGTTTGATTTCAGTTTTCCAGTTGATACCTGTAGGTTAAATTAAAAGTTCAAATTGTGACCTGGAGGACTTCTGTGCCTCAAAGCTTATCTCCTAATCTATTGCTGTAGTAGCAAATGTTACTTTTATTGGCAAACCTTGCCTTCTTTTGAGTGTTTTGCTGACCAGGAAATTTAAGTTCGGTGTCTTGCCTTGCCTTTGAAGTTGGTTGATTGCTTTCTGACCCTGGTGCAAATGCCTTAATCCTCGTCTCCCTGCCTAGGTGCAATTTAGCAATGTCTTGTCCTGTTCTTTGTCAGTGTGACAGGGCAGAACAGTATTTTGAAGAGGAAGTATGGCATGCTGGGTCACTTGGCAGAAATGAAGCGGTGTGAACAATTAAAGCTATGTTGCATATGATTTTTGGTGTGAGGATCTGGGAAGAGTGAATATGTCAGATTTCAGCTGTTCATAATTTGTTGGGGTTTTTTGGAGAGAGTTGCAAGGAAACCAGAAGTATTTCTGCCACCCCCCACCCCTTCTATCTCTCTGCTATTTTTTTGGAGCTTTCATTCTCAGTGGGTAGATTATGAGTTTTCTGTCAGATCTATCTATTAAAGTGCTAGTGGTTTTTCTCCTGAGGAAGAAAGAGCATATCTTGCATATTCTACTCTCAGTAAGTATTTATTTTTTTATTTAATATCTTCCCTTCCATTTTTGGTTTGTTTTCTAATGCTGTCATGAATAAAGTTCCAGATCAGTCAGCCAGGTGTGTTGCACGAAGAGATTTTTGTTCCTTATTTCCACTTGGGGTCTTGAAAAGTACATCCTCCAGAACTGACCAATTGTATACCAACACTTTTGGAAAAACAAAACGGTTACTATCTGATCTTAAAAACAGAGTATCTGCATAGTTTTACATTATAGGAGCTATGTTTTTATTATCATGTTAGGTAGGTTTTGATTTCTGTTGTTGTGCTTGTGTTTGCTTCTGAAATAAGAGTAACTTGTAACCCATCAAACAGTTGCAGATAGTCCTCACCAAGGTTATTTATTGTTCTTAGTCAAAACATGTTTCATGTGATCTGTTAAGACCGTAATTTTTCTCTGTAGGACCCTAATATTTGATTGCAGTAGAAACACTGTTTCTTTAGTTTTTACTAGATTAGTGAAATTTGGAAGCTGTATTTTTAATGGTACAGTCAGAAACCTGTTAATTAGGTCAAAACCATGTGTTTTTGCAGACAAGTTTTATTTGTTGATCCCATTTCCTAGTTTTGTCTTCATGTTGTAGTTTACTGGTTTAGTTATGTCGTTACTTTTCTGCACATTTATCTGTAGCTCTTGGTTTTAGTCTTGAGTTTGTTTTCTTTGTGAAAGGAATCCAATAAAAGACTGCTCTAAATGTGTTAACTTTTGTATACTTCTAATGTGCTGGTACTTTTTTTTTTTAGTGTGTGTTCTTTAATGCTGTGACTCTGCTAATAGCAGGCCAGTATAGTATGTAACTCTTAAGTCATCAAGATGGAAATAAATTCTAGATAAGATGTAATGAAAAAATGCATTTAGATCTGATGCAGGTAAGGAAGTGACAGCTTAAATGTTTCAGCAGTTACAAGTCAAATTGTTGTGGTTTAACCACGCAGCTGCTTGCTCACTCCTTACCCATGGCAGTGAGATGGGGAGGAGAATCTGGAAGAAGGTAAAATTCATGGCTTGAGATAAGAACAATTTAATAATTGAAATAAGTTTAAATGTTATAATAGTAGTAATGAAAAGGAGAGGGAGGGAGAGAGGGGGGAATAAACCCCCCCCAAAAGAAGTAAGTGATACACAATACAACTTCTCGCTGCCTGCTGACTGATGCCCAGCTAGTCCCTGAGCAGTGATCAGCAGGCCCTGGCCAGCCCTCCCCCGGTTACTGAGCATGAAGTTCCATGGTATGGAATATCCCTTTGGCTTGTTCGGGTCAGCCATCCTAGCTCTGCTCCCTCCAGGCTTCTTGTGCACCTGCTCACTTCAGGCAGAGCATGGAAAACTGAAAAGTCCTTGACTTAAGAGTAAGCACTACTTAGCAACAACTAAAACATCAGTGTGTTATCAACATTATTTTCATACTAAATCCAAAACACAGCACTATGTCAGCTACTAAGAAGGAAATTAACACTATCCCAGGCAAAACCAGGACACAAATGCAAAGTTTAGCAGAAGTAAACAATTGGAACATGATAATTCAGCTAGGCTCACGTTTTGACAGTCATGCAGAGGTGAAGCATGGTTCTTGAGGAAGTGTGTGGCATGTGGTTCTTTTTTTTTTTTTTCTTTGCAGTGACAGCTTCTATGCTCCCATGGGTTGGGGGGTGGGGAATTCTTACCAGCAGCTGCACAGAAACCTGTAAGTGCAAAGATGGCCCAGGTTTCATGTTAAAGCTCTCAGGCAGAGTACTGCTGTGTATTAGCACTTAGTCAATACTACAGTATTTGACCAGATAAAGTATCTCAATTGTGCTTCTGTGTGACACTACATGAATACATATTCTGCGTGCAGCTAGTATAAATGTTTCTCCTGGTTCATTAAAAAAAATCTCTTCTATATTAGAGATGATTTGGTGCCTCCAATGCAGTCCCATAGTGCAGAAGTCGTAATGTCAAAATGAAACCTGGTCAATGTATCAGGACCATACTGTAGACTTCAGATAGTTGGGTGCTTAACCTCTGAGTGACTAAAAGTGCAAGTGTTATAATACATGTCTTCTGTAAAAATGTGGTCTTCTGTATCTTTCTGTCTGTATTATTTGATAAATGCTGGTGTTCTCTGCAGACTAATTAAGGAATGACTCTGAGTAATGAGCTAGTTTAAAGTATCATCTACTCAAAATCCAACCATTTATTACAGCATACTTGTACCTTTGGCTCTTTGTTCTCTTGATATGCCCATAGCATATCTTTATTGCGGATAACTCCGTTAACTGTTGATAGTTCTGTCTGGTTTTCAGGTGGCCCCCAGCCAGTGGGAGGGGAGGATCAGTCATATATGAACAATCTTGCAAAGTTTCTACTTAAGAACAGCAGTGTCAGGATGTGCATATAGCAGCAAACATTCAGTTGCAGCTTAAGTAGGTATATGAGATAACTTTAAACTAGCCACTGTGGATATGGTTTCACTAGAGGAGCAACAGCCTGAGATTGTGGGCTAGCCAGCTGCCTAAATATTGACCAAAGGTCTGTATGATTCCCCCTGCCTTCAACTTCAGTGCCGAGGCTTACTGTGATTATACTCTTACTGATAAGTACTTGAGTTTGAGTTAGACTTTCCTCTATGCTTATGATGAAAAGGATTAATGTGTGTTCTTCCAGCAGAATACAGATACTCTTCTAAACCAATCTTGATCTCTGTGATCAGGTCTATCCCCTTTTATTTTAGCATTCTCCAAGGCAGCAGTCTGAAGCTATGAAACACATCGTCTGAGATGTCCCCCTATGTTAGTTTTATAGGCAGCTTTCAGAAGAGATTGCCTTCCTTTCCCCATTAGGCTGGCATTCTCTGTAGTGTTATCCTGGTTTGTAGTATGACATAGGAAAGCATTGTGACAGAGGTTGATAAAATATTTCTAGTGTGCGCTCCATTAATTTTGACAACTCATATTTGTTTGTACTTTTTATATGCCAGTGTGTATATTTCTGTATATGTCAATATATGTAGAGACAATGTGTGGGTTTTTTTGTATGTCAGTATCTTTTATAGAGAACATCTGCTATGAAATTTTTAGCACAATATGCAATGATACTTATTTAAAATGTGTTCTCGTAGTTACTGTGTACCCAGTTGGTTTAATAAACCAGCAAAATATTTCAAATGTAGCTGAATATCCTACCTAGTTAATAACATGTGCTGTTTTGAATTTCATCAGTCTTATATGTCACGTATTAGACTATAGTCTTGTGACCTTTTCCTTAAATTTTCATAGCAAGAGAGTAAGACAAACCAGTTAGCTTTGGAGTTTTGAATCTTAAAAATTCATAATGTAGATAACATAAATGTAAGGCTTACATGTGTGTTTTAAAATAGTAAATGGGTTAAAGTAGCACTGGCATACTTAGTGCTCTGTTGGCATACCTTTTCCCCTCAGATGGTTGTTTGGAATGCAAGGCCTCTTCCTGTATTTGCAGTAGCAAAGCTAAATTCTAATGTCACTTATAGGAGAAATTTAATACAAGCAGCTTGTACAGAACTGACCTGCTGCCATGATAGCATGCAGTATATTTAGCATGCATGTGTCTAGTATCCATGTGATCTTATGCAAGTTAATAAAACAGCGAGACTCTCAAAAGTTGTAATTTCTCTGAATGTTTTCAGAGTTCTGTTAATTAAATAAAATGTTATCAAATTATTTGAAGAGGCTTAGTTTGTAACTGAGGTGTAACCAACTGCAGAATTTGGAATACTGCAGCATTGTGTCTGCATATCAGAGTTAGAGAGGACCAAGAATTCAAAAGTAGTTGGATTTCTTAATCCACCATGATTTTTGGAGTATTTTGGTTTTTAGACTGTTATGCTTTAAAGATTAATTTGTAAATGAAATCTGAAAATAGCAGTCTGAGCCTCAGGTGCTTAATCTTTAAGAAAAGCTACAAATGTAAATTCTGGCAATGCTGTGATATTGTCAGAATTTCTTGGTATCACCTGTGCTTAAAAGCTAATGTGTCACATGCCTTCTGCAGATTTAACAAGTCATCATTTGGGAGATGATATGAGGGGAAGAGTGGCATGCATAAGTCCTCTGTCAGGATAATGTTACAAGGTGAATAATCTCTTTAATGGAATATAATCTCTCTTATGCAAAATCCTAATAAAGTTGAATAACATTTTCTCTGCTGGTTTGTTGCAGAAAGTATGATATTGATGTTG
Organism: Falco naumanni; assembly: GCF_017639655.2. Classification (NCBI taxonomy): domain Eukaryota; kingdom Metazoa; phylum Chordata; class Aves; order Falconiformes; family Falconidae; genus Falco; species Falco naumanni. The sequence continues at coordinate 7,347,741 of NC_054060.1, read as the reverse complement.
TTTTACCATTTCAAGTTTCTTCACATCTTGTGCTGAGCAGAAAGAGTGACATGGCTTGCTCACCGTCTCCTGTTTGTTGCACAATACCATTTAGCATGCGGTAGCAGGATTCTTCTTGGACTGCATCTGTGGGCCCAAATGAATAAAATGTCCTAGGTGGGATCAAAGCACCAGAGTGCAGCTTAAATACTGAATTATGGGACAGTGTCTCTCTAACAACCCATTGCTAAGGGATTTACTTAGTCTCAGACTTGCATGATTGCATTCCTTAAGTTTGAAAGATGCAAGTGGGTTCTGAATGCTTTGGGAGTTCTTTTCTTCTTCAGGTCCACTGGTCGCGTGTCATGCCAATGAGGCTTGGCTAAAAGCAGAGGAACAAAGGCTTCTGTCTCCCCCAGCTGTGACTTAACTTGTAGGTCTTCCAGATGGTAGCTTTTTCCACCTCTTCCGGTTGAGGAGACTCCGTAGGCACGCTCTTCCAGATAATGGGTTGTTGAATTTTGATTTCTGATAATGTATTTCTAGAAACACTGTCATTATGGACTAGAAAGCGCCTTCAAAAATTGATGATACTTTCTGCCAAATTCTCTGGGTTTGGTAGATGCTGCATTTGCAGAAAAATTACATGGAAGCTCAGTGGATTTTCTTTTGAGTTCTTTAAGGGCACACATAGTAAAGCAGCATTACATTGTCTTAAACATAATAGAGAACCAAAATTATTCCATAAAGCATAATGATACTGTGCACGCAGAGTTACATACCTTAGCATACATACTGTTTCTTAGCCCTGCAGAGTGTTATTGTGTTGGAAGCTGTTGTTGGTCTATTTAAGTGTTCCAAAATATCCATAATTCTCTTGCCCAAGCTTCTGAGTTAATAGTGTATGAAAACAACAAGGTCCCTTTAGAGTTCCCATTTTGTTTTCCCTTAGCAGCCTGGATCCTGGATCTGACACATTGCAGAACCACTAGTGAAAACTCAGATCTCTAGCAAAAGCTGTGACTTTTTTGTTGTTGGTTTGTCAGTGCTGTTGACAAATACTTATTAATTTCAGTTTCACGATTTAGCTTGGTTTTTCTCATGTCTCTTCTAAATTTTTATTGCAAGAACTGAGTCTTGTGCTTAATTGATTTTGCTTTTAGAAGGCCAAAGAATACCATGTGTATCCTTGAAAGACCTTCCCTTAAGGTGAAATCCTTAAAAGTGAATGCGAACCAGTTTCTTTTTAATGTCTCTTTCAATCTATTGAATTTAAAAAAGCCATGTTCGTGTCTTTGTTCTACTCTTCATGGCATCAAATTGGATAAAAAGGCAGACATAAAACTCCCTACAGATAAACTTATTGTTAACTCTTTCTCCATCATGGTTTTTCCTCTGCTTTTGGGGATTTCTCCTTCTCTTTAATGCCTTTCTTCCAGCTCTATGGGGTGAGCATCTTCAGTGAAGTGGACTTGGACTCATTCTGTAAAAGAACAGTGAGACTTAAGAGCCATCTCACCTCTATATGGGAAGATTGTAGGGAATATTACCATGCTGTTCAGGAATATTTTGGCTTCAGTTCCACCTACTGAAATAATTAGGCAAGAACAACAATTTGAATAAAATGAGATTTTTGAGTCTGAGGATTTGCTAGCTAGACCAAGTACTGCTTTTCCATGGCCAAAATGAGATCTTGGAAATAATGTAAATGGACTGACTTGGTAGCCTTAAAATGAAACAGCAGAAATCTTAATTTACTGTGTTTAAACCAAAGCTCAGTGCCTTGCTGCTTTCTAGATGCCCCATACCTATGCAATAAACCTAGCTCATGCATGCTTATCTATTACCGAACTCTGCGTTCATGGAAGTTTTAAGATTTTATGTGGTAATTTTTCTGATGTGGAATATTAAATGGTCTGCATTTTTTTTTAGTGATGCATAGAAGGGGGAGTGCCTGCCATCTGTAAAGCCATTGCTGATGTTGTTACTCAGATATTACCATGAAAATTAAATATATTCAGTGGTAGACAAAGAGGAAGGAAAGAGCTACAAGAAGTTAGAAGGAAGAATCTCTACAAATACTGGTTGACATAACATGTTACTAGTAGTGGCTGCTAGAAGTACAGGGTAAGCTTGTTTTGATTCCTATCTTCCTTTTGAAAGCAGGCAAATGTTTGTAGTGTGGAGGATGTCTCCACCCCTCCCCTTAGTGGAGCTGTGTGCGGGAGAAAATGATGACACTGTATGTTGGTGAATTCTTACAAATCTAAACATAGACCATAATCACAGGTGTGTCTGTGTAGGTGCAGAAATCTGTTGGCTTCAGATGAAATCATAAGCTGAAGTTTTGAGAACTAGGTCTGACTCAGTGGTCAACATTTTTGGTTATACTAAGAAGTCTTTGTTTCAAATCTGATTTTAAAGAATCTGTTAGCTTTGCATCTGGGGGAAGTCTGCTAAAGAGCAATTATCAGTCTGCAGTTTATCAGAACTGCAGAGTAAATTGCTGGAAAGATACCATTCTTCCAGTGGGAAGGGGGATAGAATTTTGTAGTCACAGAATCATTGTGTTTTGTTTTGGGTTTGATTTTCTTTGCTTTAAGTCTGAATGCATTTCCTTAGAGCTTCTGTAATCCTGCCTCAAAGCAGAGGGTATGAGATAAGAACTGAGAGAAAAGTAGAGCTCAGTCACCAATACAATTGCTTAATTAAAATCTGTTTTACTAGTTCTTTCTTCCATTTGTTATGTGCTGTCAGGAGTATCTCATATTTTGGCATGCAGCTTTTCCTCTGTTTGCTGTGAGTTGGCTAGTTTTTGTTAAGCAATGTGTGGCCTCCTATGCAAAACTTGCAAAGCATCAGTTACGGGAGAAGGAGCTAAGCTATGCAAGAGCATGAAAGGCTGGGACAGGATGCTGGAATTTTCTTGCAATATGATTTGTGGCCAGAGTTAGAGCTTTGTTACTGTGTATCTGTGTGTTGCAATGAGAATTAATAGATAATCAAAGGTTTTGGCATGGTATACCAAAGCAGGTGTGCTCAAAGGTACACCAGTCTTATTGAGGGGAAAATAAGCTTTTAACCCGGGCAAAAGCAGCAGTAATGCAGATCAACATTAGGCCCTGGTTACACTGTCCCTTCTAGGCTCTGTCTTTGCTGATGCAGGTGAAATTGGAGACTACAAGCGCTGGTATCTCTACTGTTTGCCAGCTAGCTGTCAATATTTATTGCTTCAGCTGCTGCAAGGCTTCCAGTCAACATGTAAAAAGAAGATGGTTTTAATGTCCTGAAGGCCAAGAGTACTCAACAATAACTTTTTAAAAAGAGAAGTTAAGATTTCTTGCAGGTGCAAGAATACTTCCAAGCAGGTTCTTGAAAGCTGTGTATAAACTGCTTGCCAGTTCACTGTGGTTCACTTTTTCATTCATACAAGTCCTTGCAGTTATGTTCAGAGATTATTTACTTAGAATTAATAAAATGAGGTGTTGTAAAATAATTAAGATAGCATCTGAATCCAGTATACAGAATCCACTTTCATGAATACAGTTAATACATGAGAATTTTTTGCTTAGGGAAATTCGTATATAGGGTTTGTCATGAAGAGAAAATGCTTTATTGTCATACCAGAAAAGAATGTAAAAGATTGCAGAGTCTTCCTCAAGTGCTCTAGCTGATACTGTTAGAATTAAAAAAAAATAAATCATTTCTGTGTCTAAGTAAGCCTGTCACTTCACATGAAGGAATTTAACAGGAGCTTTAACCACTCATTCAACTGATGTGTCTGAACTTGCACATTGCATTTTCATCTACCAGGACTACAGGCAGTATCAAAGTTTTATAGTGGGATGCAACTGCTCTTACCAAAATAAGTTGTTGCTGTTAACATTAAGTGCAGCAAGTAGAAGTAATACCTTCAAGGAGAAGACATTCATGTCTGACTGCTGCGTCTTTGCTTTACAACTGAAATACAGTTTGTAGGTCTCTTAGCTAGGTTTTTGTCAGAGGTGAATGAAAAGATAGTGTGGATGGAAGGATTCCAGCATTGTGTGTGAAATAGCACTGTTTTCTGTAATTTTCCTAGCGGGTTTAAAAAATTGATGCAATAATTAAATGCCGAGAGGTCCACTTTGACCATCTAATAGTGCAAGAGGCAGAGGCTGGTAGTGCAGTCTTCCCTTCTGAAGTGGTTTCAGAGCTGCTTCTTGGCTCTTCTGGCAGTTTCTTTGATAGTGACGATAATTATTTTCTCCTTTTCTGAAATCAGGATAGTAAGCTGTGTGTGACTGGGGGTTTTGTTTGTTTGGTTTTGGTTTTTTAAAAGTTTTTAATAATAATGGCAGGTCTGGATGGCCATCTCTGGTTCCTGACTGATCCTGCTTATTGTCAGGCAGTCATGCATCAGATAGTGCTTGGCTGACTAAGTAGCAAAGACAGAGATGTCTACCTTAGAGTTTCAAAAAGCTTGCATTTGCATCTGGTGTTTCATGTCAAAGTTAAATGAATATACTTGTTTAAATGGAAGAGGTTTTCAGTGAGGGAAGTCTACGATAATTTGAGCCTGTCTGGGCTTCTGCTTCAGATTCCTGGCTACTTAATGCAATTGAAAATAGGCCAGCTGCCTTTCAAATACATTAAGATCCAGCTTTTGCGATACCTTGTTTTTCTCAATGTTCCTTGCTCTTGCATAACTCTTCAGTGATGCAGTAGTTTATCAGAAGGGCTTTGTATATTTACATATGGATCACTTAATTGATTCTTGCTTGGTGCCTCGATTAAATTTTTCTGGGCCTTCACTTAAACTTGTCAGCTGTATCTTCTCATAAAAACTTTTTTGGTGGCTCTGTTCATGTAAGATGTGTGTCAGGGTTTGTTGACAGAAACAGAAATTGAGGTCGTTTTGAAGTTTTGCAGATTTCTGTTTTTGATACAATAATGGGAACAAATGCATCAGACTGCTCTCTTGTTTATAATCATGGAGTATTTCATTCCAGAAGCTATTGAAACAGATACTTTAATACATTTTGCTGTCCACCACTTGAATCATGTAGCTTCACTATGAAGCAGTAATGTTAGTTAGGGTCAAATGACTTAAGTTTTCTATGTGCAGCAATCTGCAAGAAAGATGAAATAAATAGATTTTATCATTTGCTCTGCCTTGCAGGTATGGCAAGTAACAGTTACTGTAGCATCATGAATTTTCGCTTGTCAACTAAACCTCATTAACTGCCTGTACGCTGGTTTGTTGCCATTGCTAAGGAAAAAATAGGTTCAAAGTTAGTTTTAGAATTAGGTTTCTATTTAGAGAACAGTTTATATTCAGAAACAGTTCTTATCTGAAGATGCAATGTACTGTAATCTGTGTAGCTTAGGTAACGCTTTTGCAAGTGAATCAAAGTGGCTAGTTAATGTTAATGACATGGATGTCCAGACTACCAGACATCATCTGCCAATAAAGGAAAAAATGTATATGCAGGAGCAGAAAATGTTCTAAATAATATTGTCACCTCTTTTTGTAGTAAAAACTGAGTTTACTACAGTATGTTTAGGTGTTCTGGTATGTATCGTAATGTAGTTAATTTTGTTTTTAGTGGCCTACCCCATGCTTGATTGGGACAGTCTTATCTTGTGATTGCTTTAAACAATATAGACATCAAAATGGAGGGCAGTAACACCAGCCTTGGAGGTAGGGTGGGGGGAAGAAAGAGGGTTGTGAAGGACTTGGATCAGTGACATGTTTTAGGTTGTAAGGAATTTCATTCCAGGCTGCTTTTAAAAGTGGCTGTTGAAATTAGAGAGTTCATGGGAATTGGACTGTGTCTTGGTCATGGGTGCCTAGTGCCATCTTCCTGAGTTCACTGATGTTGCCTGTATTTTACCTGTATTTAATCTTTTTCCAATATATCACTCCTGTGATGTGGCTGAGTGAATCCTTCTCACTTGTTTAGTTAGTTGTCACTTGTCTGGCTCAGATTCTGACATCTTTAGATTATAAAGCAACAGTCTCCATGCATGTTTGGAAAGCACCTGCCCTGTGATCTGCTGTAGCACCACCCCATACCCCCCGACAGTAATGGTGTTTTATTTTACTTAATTATAAAATGACTGTTTGTTTAAAAGGATGCAGGGAAGGGAATAATTCACTGACATTTGCTTGTGATATCTCTGAAGCACAGTGTGGTGATGATGATGGTAATTATTATTATTTTTGTTTAGAACTTTGAACTGGTATATCTGAGTATTAAGAGATAGAGTTTTGAACAAAGGCTGTGGCAGCCACAGAAAAAGAATCTTGCCGCTAATCTTTGTTAGAAATGTGTAGGCGTCTTCATGGTTTATTGAATGTCTTACTGAGGCATGCAGGCTGTTTGAAGCATTATGTTGTCGTGTCTGTCTGGTTTATAATTGCACTTCAACAATATGACTGCATGCTGTCGTTTAATCAGACATCGAATAAATTATCAAGAAAGCTTTCTGGATAATTGTTGAGTGATTTAAAGCTTCTTATGGATTCTTTGGTGCGTGATATTTCTTCTATTTGTTCTTGGTTTTCCTGTCCTGTTACCTTTAAAAGGGAGGGTGTGCCTGTATCATGTGGAATCTTCTGGAAGACTGGAAATGTGTATTTGGTAAGAGAGTATGCTGGGGAGGGAAATAGTTATGGAGACTACCTGTCATAGCAGGTAAACAAAAACAGAAAACCCACCAAAAACCCCACCACAAATGGGAGTTGAGCAAGAAGCTTGGCGCCTGCAGCTTGTGCAGAGCATGAGGAAAAGCCGATATGTAGGATTGGCAAGAAGCAGTTGGTTAAGAATGAGCTAAACCTCAGGAAGAAGTTTCCCAAGTACGAAATGGGAACGTATGGTGCTCGGTGTCGCAGAGCCACTGTTGGCTGAAGCCAAACTGGGAAATGAAGACCTGTCTTGCAAGAACACAATGTGCAAGGAAGAATCATGTTTATAATCCTTTTATATTTCTATTCCGTCATCTACTCACATTTCTCCCTTGCTAACAACTTCAGTAAAATCTGGCATTTTTAAGTCTGAAATCTGGTTTGAGGAAGCTATGTATAGGACAAGGTGTAAGCAGAACCATGTGAAAGCTATGGCTCGCCTTGTATCCCATTACATTCCTGAAGTCAGCTGTAAATGTTTTTGATTGCTGTAATGTTTGTTCAGTAACATGTGTTGAAGTTGCTGTCATGTGGCTGTTTGTTGCATTACCTCAACAGTTTGTGCTTTGTAAGCGGAGTGGGTAAGTTTCCTCATAGTGAAATGTAACAATGAATTACTAGAAGTTTAGTCATTGCTGAGTGTTCAGAATATCACTGAGTTTTGGAAGTCTTGCTGCAAATCACAAGGTCAGTGTGCTGGAGTACCAAGCTTGTACAGTTTTCAATATTAGCTAAATGCAGTGTTAAATAAGACTACCTCATAATTTACGTTCTTTGTTTCTTCCAGTAGAAGAATCTAAAGAACAGGGACAATCAAATGCTTTTTATATACATACTTCCAAAAGAAATACCTGCCTTGGTTTCTACTCTTGCCTTGGGAAACTGTGCCAGTAATACACCAGTCAGTTTTAACATACTGAGAACAGACACTTTTACTTAACCAGAGAATTGCTTATTTGGCGTTTGCTACAAGGAAACTTACATGCAGCCTGCAAAATTTGAATACAATTTTAAAGAGTAGTTGAAAGATTAGAGTAATAAATCTCATAACATTGCCCTACAGTATGTGCTGCATTTTGAATATGTTTTCTACCTGTCTTCATTTCTATAAATTTTAAATCTTATGTCAGAATGCTGTTAGAGATAGCTCAGTTGGCACCTTGTTTAATTTTGTTTACTGAGTGTGAGTGTAGTACTTTTCTGATGTTGCTTTCAGGTGTTTATTTTATTGATGAAGAATCTAGCTGTGAGATGTGGTTGTGGTGCTTCAGAACTTATATATAGAGATATTTTTGTCTAGTTTTTCATTTGTGAATGTTCAGTTTTTTACGTGTAGGTTATTTGTTGAGGTCCTAAATGATGGTAAAATTAGCCTCCCTCAGAAAGCACTTACTAAAAACTTTGGTGGTACTTGGAAAGGATAATCTATATAAGTCATGTAGTTCCCAGAGCCAGAAAGAAGGACAGTACTCCTTATAGAAAAGGATGTCCAAATAGAAATGCCAGGGACCTGAATTTTTAAGGTTACTTTGATATGTTGTTGCTTATGTTTAAAGTGCTGCTCCCACTGAATTCTGCCTGGCATGGGCATGTTAAAATCAGAACAAAGCTTTCAATTTAATTATCTAGAAAATGATAAAAACAGTGAGTGACCACACACATGAAAAAAACAGGTGGTGGAACTTGTCTAGAATGTCACAGAAATCTGACCAAAACAATTTAGTGCTTTAGAACAGTATTCAGCTGTGGCAACTGAAAACATCTTCTGTCCACTTGCAGTCCCCAGTCTTACTCAGTGTATGTACTCAGATTTGCTCTACTGATTTCCGTAGAGATAAATATAGATGTGACAAGTGGGGCAGAGATACTGTGGGAGTTCAGAGATAGTGAGCTATACCTTTGCCAGATGCATGTTGTTATGCAAAGTAAGATTATCTGTATTCTCCTATCTATTGATAAACTGAAGTTGAGATGGGAAAAGTAATGAGCCAAGATAGCAGTAATTAAAGCTGGAGTGTCACTGCAGTAACTGATGAAATATGAAGACTTCTGGAAATAGATTTCCCAATGATAATACTTTTTCTTAAAGCCATGACTTTACTTAGCAGTATGTAACATGTTTTAAGTGTTATCTAAAGATGCAATAATGAGCCTGAAGAAGATTGATCAAGTTTTAACATGTTGGAAAACCAGAAGAAAGCTCCTTTCTGGTTGGTAAGTGTATTAATTGGAAACTGATCAGTCCTGTGTGTGTATATTTTATTTTCTCTTATTGTAAGAGGAAGAAAACCACTAAAAGTGTGAACCTTTCAGTTTTCCACACTGTTAGGTGTGTGTTGTTCAGTTAATTACCAGTGAAGGTACTTGTGAAGGTGTCTTTTCAGCTGATTCTTGCTGAGTCATTAGGCTGGCTTTAAAGAAGGGAAATTATTTTCCCAGCTGAGAATAGCAGCATGGGTTTTGGTGATTTCCAGCCTGCTTCCACCCTGCCCCCCGCCCCCCACAATGTAAAAAGGTTGTTTCACAGGGTTCTGTTTTGTCTTCTGTAATAGAGGAGAGCTCTTTTGTAGCAGCTTTTTGTTGCATGTGAAATAGTGTATAATTTAAAGCTATGTCTAGTAGACATGGTCCTGTCCGCGTTTTGAAAGGTACATCCTGGTGGCTCCCTTCTTCTGAGGCAGAAAGGAGTTTTGATAAGAAGACATGTGTGGCTGTGTGCCACATGGTAGTTAAGTTCCACAGCCATTATGGATTCATAATAACCTTGAGGCAGATGTTTTTGATCTTCAAAAACGTTTAATATATTTCATATCTATATTTAACTTCAGGAAAGAAGCCTGCCTTCTGTGGGTTTAAAACCTGTGCTTAAATGCTTTTAGTTGCACTAAAACTTTTTAGTTGCTTTTAGTTTAGCTTGTCATTGAAAATTACAAAACATGTAATGAGTTTTAAAATAACTAAATACCCGCCAGTACTCTTCTATTTTGTTATGGAGCAATCATACCTGAACTTAAATTTTAGATTTTTGCATCTAATTCATTAATTTTCCAAGATCTGTAAATGGCAAAAAAGGGAGGATTATCCTGCCAAAAGATCAAAAATTGTGATCAAACTGATGTAGTTGTAAAAGCTGTGCTTCATTCACTAGGAAGTTAGTCTTTCTAGCCATAGCTTTTAAATATTGGGGATTTTTTGTTAACAGCATCCAGAATCATCTTTGTGGCTATTTTTGTGTAACATGGAAAAGTCCTATCTTTCAACAAATTATGATAAATAGAGAGCAAGTTTCTTCAGAAACACTCTGGAGCATGTTTTCCAGACTGCTATTCAGTAATGTAGTTATTTTCTTGATCTGTTTGTAGAAGTCTGGCAACAGAATTCTTGTGATGACTTAATATTTTAAGTTCTGCTTCTATCTAAATTTGGATTTTAATCCAGTATTGAAAGTTCAGTTCTCTTTTTGTGGTCTTCTTTCTCCACTGTTAGCTCATCAGTTTCTAGATCCTATTTTCCAACTGCATTCTAACATGTATTTGAGAATGCAAAGATAAATTATTTTAGAAAATATCAAGACCAAATTTATGGATGGGAATGATAAAATAGAATTTAATACCACTTGAAAATATGTGGTTAAGATGTATGCTTTTAGAGATAGCATAATGGCTGTTTTGCTTCTAGAGAGGGTATAAATGCTCGGAATAGGACAATACATATTTTTTGGACTTAAACAGTAGTCCAAGAACAAAGTTTATTGCAATACAACAGTGTGAAAAATAGTTGGGTATTGAGTTTAACAGAAATGTGAACCAATTGAATTTGAAATAATTAACTAGAGCAGAATTTGTGGTTGTGCCTGATCCTGCACAAAGCCACATTTGTCATATTATCTAGGAGTGCAGGTACTGTCATAGCTGGTGCTGATAGTCTGTCAGCTTGGGAAAATCCATCTTTTCTTAAAAAAGTGCATTCTAGGAGTAATAAAACTTGTTTTAAAAATAGACATCTGAATCTTAGTTCATTTTTCATACAGCTTAGATTTCTGTAGTTCTGTTCGCAAGAAAATACAGTTATTCAGCATTATCTTAGGACTTACTGGATGGAAAAGAATGGCAGAAAAGGCCATTTTGAGCAACAGTATATTTAAATAGCATTTGGAAGTTGCAGTTCTTCAGTAAGACCATATTTTTTGAAAGTACTTTGAGGTCTTTTTTCTAATATGCCTTCAAAACTTAATTTGAAAAGCTGTATAACTTAAAAAAAATACAAGAAAAAAAGAGATTTGATTTTAATGTGGAAAATGAGTACACGTTCAGTTGCAAAACTCCACAAATCCATCCTTAGAAGTACAATTTACTTAAATGATCTATTATCAAAGATACTTGTTGTTCTTCCCAGCTGAAAGAAACAAGTGTTTTGTGATGCATAAAAAAAGATTATCAATAAAGAATTGTTTATGGCTTCCTGCTTTTTATGTTGTACCACTTTTTAAAGAAAGTTATTTTGGCTAAGGGTTGTATTATTGTTTTGTAACAATGCTTGTGTATCACTTGCTAGCTGAGGACCTTGGAGCTCTGAGGCCAGTGTCATATACTGTAATACTCTTCTTGGATGCAGAAGAATGGCTTCTAAACTGAGGATGGAAAATAAGATTTATTTCCTAATATTGTGATACAGCAAGAAGTGTGAGATAAATGACAACATGTAGCCTTGTTCTGAAGGGGCAGGCCATGCTATTTGCATTACTTACAGCAATGTATGATGACAGGGCTATAGAAATGTGGCTGCAGGAGACGTTTTTGTTACTGTTTTTGCACACCTCTGCAAAATCCCCAGCAAGAATCTGACAGAGTGATCTCTGTTAAAGTGCAAACATATAGGTAGGTGGTGCCTTTGCTTGAAATCTTGATTTTAAAATCTAGCTTCGAAGTGGTAGCAATGAATTTTGGAGCAGGGGTGGTAGAATAGAGCACAGTAATAACATCCCATGGCTGTTGACGTGGTTCAGTGCAGTTTTTAAGTCTGAGTGAATATGTTCTGTATAATTAGTGGGGGATTTAGGAAAAAAAAAAGGTGTCTGAAGTTGTATACTTACTTTACATGGGTTTGCATTCTTTTTGAGGTTATGAAGAAGAAAATGTTCTTATCTTTCACTTCTGGACAGTGGAATGGAGTCTGAGAATCATGTTTGACCCAGCTCTGTACAGCCTTCTGATTAATTATTTTGATGAAGACATTATTTGACTCTTTATTTTTTTTCCTAGCTATTTCCACTTAGTGCTACAGTGCAGGGAGGAAGGACACTTATGTGTTTGTAGGTACTATGGAATAATGAGATATTCTGTGTTATCTGCCTTGTTAACGTAGAACAGTCGACACGTGGTGATGGGCCTCATCTCCATCTTGATACATATGGGAATATTTTTATCCTGGTCACATCCATGGTAAGCATGTGAAGTGTTAGAATTAGCAGTGGGTATGCAGTTTGGCCATGATTTGGTTGTGCAGTCTATGCCCATCATTTCGCGCTTAGGGAACAAATCTACAGAAATACCTGCACTGGCTCCTTTTAAGACTAGAAAAAGACTTACTAACTTTGATTTGGTAAAAACTACTGTCTGCTATTTAGTGAGCCTTACCTAAAAGCTTACCAGTGTAAGATGCATCTATGCAGATCTGTGTTTTCATGCAGCTGTGGCTTTTGAGAGTTATCATGCAAATTATCTGACGTCATGACACTCATTTCTTTGTGTGCATTGCAGTAAATGAGCTGTGATGAGACTCATGCTGTCAAGTGTAACCTGCAAACCGTGATGGTGAAATGGAAGCTCAAGGAAACAGAGGCAGAGGAAAATTAAGGGAAAATAAGTGGAAGGAGTCTAATTCTGACATAGTTTTTCCTAACCTGTTCTGCCAGAATGCTTCCAGACCTTGTGGAGTTCTGCACAGACATAATGTGTTTCCACTGAACCCTTGAAATAATCTTTTTAAATAGGTCAAATATAGTTTTCATGCTTTAAAGTTACGTATCTCTCACTATTTATGAAACCATAAGCAACCTTGAAAACAAACGAACTGATCTGAGTTCTTGAAAATATGCAGTCATGTAGGTATATTTTTGCATATGGTTCTTTTGTCTTTCAGTACTTAGTATTGTGTTTTCATGTGTTGGGACAGGGAGTAAATCCAGAAAACTTGGAATAAATTTTATTTTTATACAATAGTAGAGATCTTTACTTGGACAGTTAGAAATATAATTTTTCTTGCTATTATTGCAAGCTGCCATTATTTTATGTTTGAAGCTGATAATGAAACTCATAGGTTTTTTCCTTTTTCTCTGCTTATTGTTTTTTTAATAAATGCCTGGAAGTAATCTTAAAAAGAAAAAAATTCCTTCTGTGTGCCCATGCAAGTAGTGCAAAGCAGTTTTGGTGGCTGTAGTAGGATTCTGTCACTTAAGGAAGTAGAACTTTACCTTCGTCAGGGTTACTTCAGATGAGTTTCATGTTTACTTTCAGAAATAAATATGCATTCAGCTTCACATATGTCTGCTAGATTTCTTTTATTTGGGCACACGTTTGTTGATGGTCTAGATGAAATGGCTTTAACTTATGAATTTTACTTAAGTATGTTTGCAATGCAACTAGAGCTTAGCAGAATTAAAACTTTGCTAGTTACACCTTTTAGGTAACCATGTAATGGACATAGCCTTATATCTTACCTTGCATAGTTTTATTGCTAGTCAGAATGGAAAATAAAACAGCAACTCTGACATAATCAAGGATTAGAAAAAGGAAAAGTCATTGCTCCCATGAGAAATGTAATGTGGGTTTGTCATTGGTGGTAACTTCCCATTTGGATGTTCTGAGCACACAAGAAAACTGGCTTTTTCTGGCCAATTTACTCTGATTTTGCAGTTACTGTCAAGAACCTTTCTACCCTAAGCTCATACCAAACTTATGTTTCAGCTCTCAGCTTTGAAATTGTCTCGTATGTGACTTCAAACTGAAAGAGATGCTGTATCTCAGAGCTGGGTTGCCTTTGGCAAATGTGTTTCGAAGCCAGGTTTCTGGTGTCCATAGCAACCTGTGGGAGAGGAGGAGAGGCTGGACGAAGATGGGGACAGACATGCAAATAGGAATTTGCTGAGTGAGAAAAACGCTTGAGGTTGAAGAAGGTAGCAGACCTGAGAGGCAGTAGTGGACCGATTAAAGAGGGCAAAGCAGAGGTTGTAAATGGGAAATGGGTTGAAGCATTTATACCTAACGGAGCATACTAATTTAAAAAGACCTGAAATAACACCCCAAAACTTTAACAATGTTGGTGAAAATTAACTGTCAGTTTTCCCATTACCCTTTGTGTGATGGTACATGGAGCAGATAAGTGTTCCCCTGCTGTTGTTTCTTCCATTAGCTCGTGGAAAACATTTGTGCATCTCTTATTTGGTATCCTTAAATATGATGTGAAATTATGCAATATATATACTTCTTTTTCTCTCTACCCTATTCTCCCGTGAGCCTCTTTATTCACTGCATAGTCTTGCTTTTGAAATAGGTATCGCAGAAGAGCTGAGTTAATGAGAAAGACTATATGAAGAAAGTGTGTGGTCCCACACAGGTCTGTTTCCTTAGGTAGATTTTAAGAACTGTAAGTTTACCTGGGTGTAAGTCTAGTGTAGTGGAACATAACGTATTGTTATGCTGCTGCACAAATTTATGGTAGTTTATCATAAAATTTTATATAACTTTTATACTTTACACCGTAGATGTCCTTCTGTTTCAGAAAGAACAGTGTGTAACTGGAAAGGGTAGAGAGGAGGACAGGATGGCTGGCCAGAGAATAGCTTTTGTGTAGAACTGGTTGATTGGACTAGGGTTCTTTAGTTTTGAGTAAAGAAGGAAGGAAGATAAAATACAGGCATCAAAATCAGGACTGACATGAAAAGTGAAGATGACAGTTTACTGCCTTGTATAATGAAAAATCTGTGGATACCAAATACAGTTAGTAGGATGTGACTTAAATGAAAGGATGTATCTTGTACTCTGATGCATAACTAAGCTGTGGAACTCCTTGCTTCTAGGTGCTAAAACATTATACAGATTCAAAAAGATCTATTGAAAAGCTTTAAATACAAGATTTGATATATGAGTCTAGAAGTTCCGATTCAAAAATCACTGAATGTCTGGAGAAAATGGCTTATAAATATTGCTTTTAAATGGTACATGTTTATTCTATTCCTGCGTCCCTCCTTTACCATCCTAGTGATATTTACTAATAACCACAGATAAAATGCTGGACAAGATGGATCTTTGGTCTCACATGTGATGGTTATTGGTAGCTACTAGCTATGATGATGAGTGCTTTTAAAAAGCAGAGAAAGGAATGTGGTAATTCTGTATTCAGAGAACTGTTTCAATAATGTATGGTATATGTGAAAAAGGAAGCCATACATGAAGGAGATGACAGATTTTAAGAGCTCCTTATAGAGACCCTCATATTTGGTATGTTCAAGGAATGCAACCAGATTTTTGTGGAACTAAACGTAATGTATGATCATAGCATGAGCTGAGATTTTTTTATTATTATTATTATTTTAATAGTGTAGGGCAGCTGACTTAAGACTAAATGTTTTATGAATTGAAGCTTAGTGTCCAGTGGATATTCTTAGAGCATGGCCCTTTTTTTTGTTGGTTTTTTTTTTTTTGTTTGTTTGTTTAACAAAAAAAGGTATGAATTCATATGCCAGTGTTGCTTTCCATGTTCATCTTGGAGGCTCATTCATCTGGACATAGCTACCTGTTAATACCTTTTTAGGAGTACATTGGAAGTAATTTTTTTTTTCTTGAAGAAAATAAAAGGAATATGATGCTGATGTATGCTTGTAAGTGTTTTACCGTATAAACAAGATGCACATTCTTTTGATCAGTGGACATCATATAATCTTGGTGTTGATTTGATCTTAAACTCCATGGTTAATCTTAAACTCTATGGAACAGTATTTCTAAACACTGTTGGGCATTTTATGATGTTTTACCAAAGCAGTCCTTTGTTGATATCAGGTAAATATAAAATGACATCCCTTCAGTTTGTCATGTTCTTCCACCTCTTTCTTTTTTTTTTTTTTTCTTCTCCCAAGCTGCATCAGAATGTCATAGTTGTTTCCTCAGTGTAAATTGAATGTATTGTGAAGTGTAGCCTGTGACTAATCACCTCTTGCTGTCTCTACTTATTAACTCTCTGATGGTGATGTGGTTGCGCTGCTTTCTACACATGGCCTCAAGGATATGGCATTGTGACACCCATATTAAAATATGCAAGGCTTGATTTCACAAGACATTTTGGGTTGGAAAGTTAAGAGAGGTTATAAGCTAATATTGTGGCTGGTTTTACTCCTTTTATTTTAATGAATATTATATGGTAATAGAATAAGGTGTATCTATTTCATGTTTATACATTCTAGTATACAACTGATGTTTTAGAGGCTATTTATTTTCAATTGTTCTCCAGTTTTTTTGAATTAATGTTATCCTACAGTCTAAGCAGTATGTTTGGAATATGGCTTAACAATTTTTTTTTAACCAAAAATTACTTTAAAGTTTTCTAAATATCAAGTGTTTTACAAGTCACTTTGGTGCATTAGTACCAGATTAAAAAACAAAGACGGCACATTGGCTTTTCAAGTTGCATGCACCTTTATCTTTCTAAACAATATAATAAATTAAAACAAGTGCTGGACTGGTAATTGGGTATTGGCAAATGTGGAACTTACTAGTTCTTGTAGAGAGTGTAACTGTGTGAATGTGTTTATTATTCATTGGTCTTGGTAGCTGTGAAATAGTTCTGTCGTGAAGATATTTCTGTGGTCTTCATCCTTTTTAAGTAAAGATATTCCCTCTTTCCTTTTTTTCTCCCTGCTGCTTCCCAGTGTCTTACCAAATGGGATGTAATTTAGTTTAGGAACAGAAACTCCATATTCTTGTGGCTTTGTTTTGTTATTGTGGTGATAATTTTACAAAAGGAACAGGAAACACAAAGTGGTTTCTCTATAAGGTTTCCTAAAATAATGAATGGAGTTTACCAGAACCTTGTGGGTAAATTTTTGAAACCTCAGATAACTCAAGGCCTAAAGTACAGAGTGGTGAGCACCACCCCCTCTTAAAATGGTAAATTTTTAAAGCATCTGTTTGGAAGTGTATGAAATTATTGGTCATTTTAAACCTGTAGTGTGTAGATTGAATCTGGCAAACTAATTGGAGTTTGTTTAATTGGAACAAAATACGTAGTATAATATTTTACCAATGAAAATACTTGGTTCTTCACTGAAATTATTTATTTCAAAATTTTTTTTTTTAGGTGCTAATAAGAAGAAATAGGAACCTTTTCTCAAGCTGAAGACAAAGTAAAAGAAAACTATATCATGTGTTAGAATACTGAAGAGTGATATTTCTTGGATTAGTGTATTTCTGGATTGCAAAACAAAAGAAAGAAGAGGCTGAAAATGGGGAGAAAGAAAATACAGATTACAAGAATAATGGATGAACGGAACAGACAGGTGAGAAAGGAGGAGCCTGCATGAACAAGTTAATCAGTAATCCTGAAAATGAATGCAAACTTTGACTATCTTCATCTTAATTCACTCTTCTAAAGCCAAGCTCTGTCTTCCTGTATCTACAGATGGCATTACCAGAATACAAATAAGAAATAACATCTCAATGGTTGTACTACTGTTTGAGGGAAAATTGTTAATTAAAATAATATCAATTACTATTTTAAATCAAATTCACTGTAAAACTACTATTCTTATTTAAATGGTACACTAATCTACTTCCAGTAGACTGGAGGATTGTGTTGAAAGAGACACCTTACTTGATCTGATCGCTACTAGGAAAGTTTAGTAATAAAGATAGAGAAAGGATGAGAAATTCAGAAAGGATGTAATAAAAGTATTTGCCTGCAGCCTCTGAGAGAGACATTTGACATAGCTTTGGACAGTGATCTACAGTGCTTTGAGTACAGTAATGAATTTTGTTAACATGATTCTCTTTTAAAAGCATTGATTTATATTCCTTGTAAGAGCTGTTTTCTACAAGTCTTTAAAAATGGTCAGCCAAAAGGGCAGGGTACTCAGAATTGCAGTGTTTTAGGGAAAGCTGCTTACTTGGCTGCTCTTTGCCCTATTAAAGAGGTGTCCTATGAACTAGAAAAATACAAAATCAACGACACTGTGGAAGTAGTGTTTCCTCTCAACTTCAAAATTGCTACATGAGATAGGAAATAACATTTTAATAGGTTATTGAAATGTAGAGTGGGGTCTCTGGAAGCTACCATTTTTAAGGAATAGTGTTGTAGATGACTTAGGATCTTTAAGAACAGTCATAGTGGGTCAGACCAAAGATGCTGCTAGGCCAGTATCTTTTGTCCAATGATGGTCATAAGCAAATAAGTGTAGGATGGAGATACACATGTTACACTACTCTGTAATCCTCTTCCAGCTTCTAACTATTCTTAGCTCAGGGATTTCCTGAGCTGGATGTGGTTTCCGTATATTTAGTAACCATTAATGGATTTTTTTTTTTTGCTTTGTTTTGTTTCCCCATCCCCTGCCAGTGAACTTGTTCAGTTATCCTTTGAGCCCTTATAAAGTTGCAGCATTTACAACATCTTTTGTGTAGGATTTCCTATAGGTCTATTATCTGTTGTTTCAAGAAACACAGTTTCATTTACACTTTGTCATGATTCTGCTGCTTGTTTAGCCCCTGGATGGAAGAGGCAGCAGTCACTTCCTATCCAGTCTGTTCATCTTGTTTGTTATTCTATGGAACTCTGCCATTTTTTCTCACTTTCTCTTCAAGTAACTTTGTCCCCCTGAAGCACCCTTGCTTACTTAGCTGCTTTAATACAGAGTTTATTCCACACCTTTGAACATTCTTGCTACTTTTTACTAAACCTTCTTGACTGTTGCTACATTGGTTTTGGTGGCAAAGGGACCCAGAACTGCAGTGCTCAAGATGCATGCAAAATGTGGACTTGCAGAATGGTATACCTATGTTTGTTCTCTGTTCCCCTCCTAGTATTTGATTTGCTTTTTTTAATTTCTCCTGAGTACCAGCTTGATGTTGGTGTAGTGTCAGAATTCCATGGGACAGTCTTGCTGCTGACACATCAGCTCAGAGCCCATTGTTTTGTTTGTGAAATCAGGATTGTTTTTCTCCCTGTATCACTTCAAAGCAGTGTAAACTTGGAGAAGACTATATATAGCAAGAAAAGTATTATTGGAGTTTGGGAGAAAGCCAAGTATTGTGTTTGAACAGCTTTAATCACACAGTGACTGTATGTTTGATGTAGATAAATGTCTTAAGTACAAGTAGTAAAAGTAGATGAATTAATAAATTAAGTTCTTTCACTCTTGCTCTAGGACTTCGGGCACATTGAAGAGGTGGAAAATGACCCACCTCCCACCTTTTTTTAACTTGTTTGGAGTAAGTTGGACAACCTTGGTTTTGTTCCACTTGAAATACAAATATTGTTATGCTGTAATGGTGGTGTTAGGTTTTTTTCCAAGGGAATTTTTATCAAATTTTAGCCCACTTGTACCATTGCTGTGACTGAAGTAAAATATGGGGATTAAATTCTAAGTTTTGTTTCTGGCTGTCCTTTGGCTAACATTTTTTTTTGGGGGGGGGGGGGTTTAGTGACTAGGAAGAGGCTTTAAACTTTTAACTTAAAAATGGAATTAGGCTTGCCCTACCTTTTTTCTGTAGAAACTTAGAGATGATAACATACTGCATCTTGTTTTTAAAAGGTCTTAAAGAGATTAAATAGCTTTTGTTAGTAGAGCCAAATTTTTTTTTTGTCTGTGTAGAGGTGCTGGTTATGTTCTTTAACCCCACTGGTGTCCTGTGGTTTTGGTAGCTAGTATATAGAGGTTTAACCTACAAAAACGTACTGGTGCATTGAGTATTCGTTAGGTATTAATATACTTGTGAGAGTTTTTTTCATTGACCCAGAAGAAGGGCATTTAGGTTTGGTTGTTTTTTTTTTTTGCAAAATGGGAAGCATAGTTCAGTTGTGTTTCATCATTTTTTCTGTGGCATACATAGCTGGTCAGTAGGTCATTCATGAACATGCATATGATGCCCTGTTTAGATGTTTAGTATAAAGGTTAGGGGTTTTTGTTTGAAAATGTGAGTAGAATGTGTAGAGCTTTTCCTGCAGAGCAAGTTCATGTAACTTATGTGGGAAGAAGAGCTATTGTTTTATCAGAAGCATCTTATTTTTGATGGGATTATATGTGAGCTCAAAACAGAATATATAGATCGTTACTCTGGGGGATTACAATTGTCATGAGACTGTCATTGTATTATTAATTAATCTGCTTGAATGAGCAGTAGGACTTTTGTCTTCATTAAGATGAAAAGGATAAAGTACAGTAAATTAGATACCAAAGGAGCTCAGTCTTGCTGCTTTTCTCTCTCCTCCTCACCCATTTTTTGAGAAGCAGTATCAGAATAGTTCTGAGGATGCCATTGGCCCACAGTAAAGAGGTATATTTTTTATTTTAGTGTGGTCCTAAATGGCACACTAAATGGCAAGGGGAAAAAAAAAAGAAATTTGCAGAACTAATTCTGCTTTCTGAGTTTATAATAATCTATGTGCATTAAAGTAAGGCTTGGGTCTCCAGTGGTAGTGGGGTTTGTGCTAAGCACTGTCCAAACACAAAGTGAGAAACTCATGCTAGCTGAGAATCTCAAAAGTAAAACAGCCTTACAAGAGGCAAGAAAGATAACATTTCAGTAGAGAAGTTAAGATCTCTTGTCCAGGATCATATGGTCCTCAGTGGAACTAAGCCTTCAGTCTTCTCGTTTAATGACTTCTGAAAGTAATGTAGTGCACAAACACGTTTTGTTTATGATGCCTTTTTCCTGATAAGACCTAAACAGTAGTACTAGTCTATACCTGCTCATACTCAGGTTATAATTTCTTAAGTGTCTTCTAATTAAAGTGTCAAAAGAACAACAGCTGTTTAGGAAAAAAACACCACATTTTCTCCAAATCCACAGAGGAATCCAGACAAAAAGTAATTCTTTATGTTCCCATCCCAGACAGGATAAATAAATACCAAGTTCTGAAAGAAGGCGTGCGTAAAGTGACAGAACTGCTAGGAGACTTATGCAAGACTTTTTTTTTTTTTTTTAAAAAAAAAAGCAGCTGTATTGTATTATATGTGGATTGTAAAATTTCGACCTGCATTTGGGGAAAGTACATCCCAGTAAAACCTACACTTGTACTTGGTCAACTTGTTGAATTGATAACTGAAAATACTGACAGAAGATGCATTGGGGTAAAGTCTCAGATTTTTTTGGCATTTTGTCTCACTAATGTACTGTAAGTGTTAAACAATAAGTAGGTGAAAAGATCTGCTTACCCTAGTTTAACTTTGAATGTCTTACAGCAGTCTTACATAAAATTGTTTCAGAGGTAGTGCTGTATCTTAATGGAGCTTCTCACCAAATGTGCCTTAAAAAGGTTGAATAAAAAAAGTAATGGTAAGTACTCACTTTTCGTCTGAACACAGATTATTCATGCCTCACAAAGGGCTCTGTGATTAGTGGCCTTCAAACCCTGTGAAGTTTGAAAGTTGAAACACTGCACAGGAACTGAGTGGAACTATAGTTATCATAATATGCCTGACATTCCATGTCTCATCTTTCTAGGTCTTCTGCTCCATTCCTACTGTGGCTAAGTTTTAACAATCCAGGTTTTCAAAAATCATAGGCACGGTGCATTTTTGGTGGGAGGGGGACATGTTAAAACAGTTTTGTGTTGTGTTTTTTTTTTTTGTTTTATGGATACTGTTTCATAGCTGAAGAGGTATCGCAGGTTCACAGGGCACTTTGCAAAGTGCATATACTGGTTTAATAATACAGTTATAGTCAGCATGCTGAGTACCCAGTGGTGTTAGTATATGTGTCTCTATCCCTCTGATGCTGTATCGTGGGAAGGGTAGTATGTGTTTTGTATTATGGATAGTATTAAAAAAGTTAATAGGCATGAGATACTCATCTCTGGAAAAATGCCTTGAGGTGTGTATACTCAGAATTTTCCCATCTATCGTCCAAAAACTTGATGTACACCTAAGTAATTAACATGTTAAACTATAAACCGCAATAAAACAGGTTTGATTGTTTCTTGTCTTTTACTTCATTCCTATCTTGCAAAAGTGTACTGATTATTGTCTGTTAAACATATAGAGCATGTAGGTCCCTCACTTGTCACAGAGGCATATACTTTGAATTGTAATACAGGGGTGTGAATATGGCCGTAGGCAGGGGTGTTCCATTTTACGCTGAACTTCAGATTGAAATGAGAGATCCGAAAAGAGCATCTTTATTTAAAAGGTGTCAGAACATTAACTTTATAGTAGTAGATTAAGTGCCTTTTTGAGACACTTAAGAGGATGTTTAGTAAAAATACAGTCCTTTAGAAGTTGACTTTAGCATCAGACCTGTGTTTGATGCAACTTGATGTTGAATACATTGATATTTTATATCCTTAACTAACCGAAATCTTGTGAAAGGAATAATATTTTTTAAACTATTTTTTCATAATTGATGGTGATTTTTAGAACTAAGTGTCTTTCCTCCTTCCCTGATGGGCACATGTTCTTTTGTGATGGTCTGTAATGGATTTATTTCCCCACAGTGGTTTTGACTGGACAGAATAATCGTTTCATGATCTTCCCAAGTGGCAGGAAAACAACTCAACATTAGAAATGAATCTAATTAGATGAGGTTTTTGAGTTTATTAGATTTAAGGTTGTAACTTGTAAACTAGTTACAGAATAACCAGTTGTCACAAAAGAAAATAATGTAATACCTGGAAAGACAGTGTTGGTTGAACAGAAGGTAATATGGTTAGAGGATCCTACAAACGTTAATTCTCCTTGATAGTTATACCAGTGGAATAGTTGGGAGGGTGTAGTTGTTTAACTTAGTCTAACATAGAGTATTAGTCCTAAAAGTGACACTCAAATATGATGGCCAGTTAGATAGTATGTTAGGCTTATACATGTTTGTGTTACTTATTAGTAGGAATAAATAGTGTAGGCTCAACTGGTATATTCCTTGAATGCTGGATTATAGTCCTTCAAATGGCAGTCGTGGTTTTTTTTAAAAAAATTAAATCATTATTCTTTCTTCTCCAGGTCACCTTTACAAAGAGGAAGTTTGGATTAATGAAGAAGGCATATGAGTTGAGTGTACTCTGTGACTGTGAAATAGCACTCATCATTTTTAACAGCTCTAACAAACTTTTTCAGTATGCCAGCACTGATATGGACAAAGTTCTACTTAAATACACAGAATACAACGAGCCCCATGAAAGCAGAACCAACTCAGATATCGTTGAGGTAACAATTTGAAAAGATGTGTCAGTTTTCTTATCTCCTTAATAGTTAAATTATAGAGCAATATAGAGTATTGTAAGACACTTTAATCAAACGTGTTTTAATAACTTGAAAACGTTGTCATAAAGTGTAAACTACTGCTTTTAGCCTGGTCTCTCTAAGGCAATGTCATCTTTACAGCCATGTTTTTTCCCATCTGCCCTCCACCCCCCTGGCGGTTTCTGGGAATCATGTTTGATTTCAGCCAGACTTGGCAGTGGAAATAGAGGTGTGGAAGATAGTTGTTTTTCCAGGGGAGGGAGGGGGTGAAGTGTTCAAGGTTTTCATGGAAATAATTGATTGGATGGAGAATGAGGTAAGAAGAGTGCCCTCCACCTGACAGTTACAGTTGGCCCCTTTTCTGAGGTAGTAGCCGCTTCATGGGTCAAACGCTGCACACAGATCAAATCAGTCACAGCCTCTGCTGCCCCTTGCTCAGCCACCCCCCCTGCCCCTGGCCCTTTCCCCCCTGGCCCAAAAAATGAATGTGTAGAGCAAGCGAATTTAATTAAATTTGTTGCCCCGTCGCTCTGTATGTCAGTTACAACATAGCAGTAGAACTACTTCAGTTTCTGCAGTAATAGAATAGCATGAATATATTTACTTGAAGGTATTGGTTTCATCTGTTTTTATTGTGCTTTAAATAGAAACTCTTTACAGTACATAACTTCTAAATTAGATGCAGTAGAAATCAAGGATTTTCTTGGCAGTTGGAGCCTTTATATACTGTAACTGCGTTTCAGATAAGTCATGTCTCCAGTAGTCCTGTAAATAGACCAAAACAGGTGGCTGACTTAAGTGTTTCATTTAAATTCTGAAGTTGTCTTCTGAACAAATGCCTTGCTTTTTAGGAATGATTTAGAAATAGCCTTGTATAGCTGAATAGTTTATTGCCGAGGGGACCACAGAGTATACAGGGAGGATACTAGCTGATCTTGTAAATAAATTTTCAAGCAAAAGTCAGATTGACAAAACTGAGAAATAGACAAAAGCCTTATTTCTTCCTGGGAAGATTCTCTGCTAATTTGTCAGCTGCGTTTTATGATCAGAAAGAATACTTGCCCAACTCGTGTCTTCAGCATTGAGTACTAGTGAGAGGGTTAATAGACGCTATGAAGAGTTGAAGCAGTATTACTTCATCACTGGCTTAGTATAAAGGATAGCTACTGTAGAGGAAGGGAAAACCTCATTCTTTCAAGATGAGCTTTAGGTTGTGACAGATGTGAATTTGAGATAGGGATGCAGGTAAGACAGCCAGGCTGATTTTTTGTTCTGTATCTAAGGCCTCTTTGTGTTAAGACTTGTGGTAATAGTGCTTCCTCATGTCACGAGATTAAGAACTTCTTCCAAAATAATTTCTATGCAAGGCTGCCTTGTAGGTTTTCTTAGATTTTTTTGTTGGTGGGCTTTTTTACCAGTGTCAAGCATTTGACTCCTGGAAACTACATTAAAAAGTGCAGTTCATATGCAAGTGCTTATCTGGTTTCTGTTCTGGGGGAACATGCAAGGATTTATCTGCAGATTCTTTCTAATTTTCCTCTGTAGGTTTACTGTATTACACAAGTGTGGGAGTTGGAACTCTACTCTCATTTTTCAAACATAGTACAATTAAGGAGTGCATCTTTGAGTCTCTCCATATTAGCTCTGTGCACTCCTCAATCTGAAATGTTTTTGTTTCTGTTCTTTTTTTCTTGGGAAGAAGTTACTTGGCCCGAAAGGGGGAGTGTATACCTTTTTGTAGGAAAATACGGTCTTCAAACTTATGGCTATGTTGTGAATAGAGTTAAATTGGTAGGATGAAATATTTAGAAGCTCATTATATGTAAGGTAGAGTGATGTTTTCTCTCTGTTGGATTGCAGGGAAAAAAAAGGATGTGTGCAGTATTTCAGAGAGATACTCTGCAATTTCATTTCTTGCAACTGATTGCACTTCAGATTTGCTCCACCTGTGTGGTAACTGTGTAGTGTATTAGCTATTGTTCTTCAGGTGATTAAGAGGTATCATTCGTGGTTGGGATTGGATGGTTTGCTTTCCATTATAAGTAAACTATGTCTTTAATTTAGAAAAACATACTCAGTGGAAAACTATCTACTACTTTGCTTTACAACAGAGCTGAATAGGTTCAGTGGAGAATATGGTGTGCTTTGGAGCAGCTGCAGTGGCAGGTACAGCGTAGGTAGGGAGGAACATGGGAGATGAGATGGGGAGAGTAAGACTCCTGTATTGAAGCAGTAGCAAGCTGCCAAAAGCTCACTGTTTCATGTAATGTCACCGTTGATGGATGCTTGTGGTGTGACAGAGGTAAGGTTACAGCACCAGCCTTTTGGAAATGTTCTGAAAGAACAGCATGAAATGGCTTCTCTCTATTGTGCCTATGTAGAAATATGGTTTTAACAAAAATTACAAAAAAACCCACCACCTGAAAATCTGTCAAGCTTATTCTAAATTGATTTAGTATATGTAATTGTATTTTATGGAGTTATAGCTGATGTATATATCTTAATAATTCACTTGCCTCCTTGAATATGACAAATGGTATTGCGATGTAGGCTCACCATGGGACTAGTCTTGATCCACTGTAGTCCTGATATGTTCGACAGCAGGGTTGTGGGTTTTTTTTGTTGTTGTGTGCATTGTTCTGTACTAGAAGGAAAGCTAATTCTACACAGTTCAGAAGCTGTACAAGAGAAGAAACAAATCTACTGATACTCATTTTCAGTACTGGATAGATGGCAATGTTGTAACTGATTAAGTGAAATCGATGAGACATCTTCCCCTTATAGTTGCCTCCTGTTCAATTTTGGCATAGGAATTGCTTTTATATGCCCAGAGCTTGGTATCTTCTGTTGCTGCTGGAACGTTTGTGTGAAAACATAGTAGGAGGGAGAGCACTGACATCTTAAATGAATACTAGGAATTTTTTTGATACTTACCCTTATGTCTTTCACTGTACATGTTATTGTAGATGTGAATGCTCTGTTGCTGTCCTGTACCTATTATTTTCTAATTTCTTTTGTCTCTTCTATGTGTTTTTGGTGGTCCCTTTTTCTTTTCAATTTCTGTTAATATTTCCTTGTACCCCCACTACTACTTCTTTTTTTTTTTTTTCCCCCCTCCATTCAGTTTCTAAACAGGTTACCTATCACATCGTTGGCTTCTGTACCTATTTCTTGCTATGGGTATTTCTCATAACATTTTTTTTTCTTTCATAGCTGTTTGGTAACTAGTAACTGATAGGGGTGTAAGGAATATGGTTTTTCGGCCATCTTGGCAGAATCATAGACTTTTGAATAGCTGGAATTGGAAGTTACAGATTTTCATTTTAACGTAAGTTTTTAGTTATCTAACTATCAGTAGTATACTTGGAGACAGTCCATTCCCTGACATTTGGTACTTTTAAGGGAGAAGATCTTGCGATAGCTGGCCTGCAAGCAGTTTTAAAGGATAATTTGTGTGGCATTTCTGCACTGGTGCTTGACCTCTGTGATGTGTGACTTTTTTTGCTGTCTGAATATGTTTTATAGCATTGGGAAAGAAGAGGTAAATAGGGTAAAACATGATTGTGTGAAATGCTTAAAAATCTTCAGAAATACGTAAGTCTGTGAAAAAACTTCCTTGCTGATCAGGACCAGGCACAACTGGTCTAATGGAGTTTTTTTTAAGATTAATTTCGGCATCCCTTTGAAATATGAAAGGTGAAAACAGGTGATGTTGGCGAGGACAGTGAAATTTTGCTTATGATGGCTGATCTCCTGACCTTTTAGTAAAAGACATTTACTCAAGATGTAATATTGCCTTTAAGCCTCATGAAAGGGAAAAAGAATTCCAAAATAACCTCTTAATACAATTTCAGAAATATAAATTATAATTCAAAACGATTCTTTTATGTTTTTTCCTCTTGGATAATATGGTCCTTTTCACGTCAGATGAGAGAGGTTTTGTTCTGTTGCACAGTAAGGTTTAAATCGTCTTGTTTTTTTTATAGTTGAGTTGAAAGCTAGTGGTCTTGCACAGGTTAGATGGGCCATGTAGGGATATTGAATAAAGTGTAACTCTCATTCAGTGTGTGCTTTGAATTCTTGAAATATTAGGATCATGTATTTAGTTCTACAAAGCCATAATGGCACAGTTGAAGGTTGTTACACTGAAGCACTGTCTATGATTTGAAGGACTTGCCGTAGGTGTTACAGCATTTTATGCTTTAATATTCATGGACTTTTTTCTGTAACACATTATTCTTGGCAAGTAATTATTTTTCCTGAGGAAAGAAGTAGAGTACTTCTGCAGAGTAAAGTGGGAAGAATTTCAGGTTTTAGCAGGATTCTGTATCCATATGGTCAACAAAATGTTTTAATGTGTAGAAGGCAGTTTGAGACATTGAGTGTTCATTCTTTTTTGATGGAAAGGAAAAGAAGGAAATGAACATGCAGTCACACTCAATCTTCTTTAGTGTAGGGTGTGTTAAGATTATTACAGATTATCTGCAAGGTCACACTTCAGTGTTGGGTCCTTCTGTCCCTCAAGAGGGCCTCAGAAAGCAGCAGTTGTTCAGTTGTTCCCTCTCTTCCAGCCTCGCCTTTTCTGGGAGTCAACAGCTGAAGACAGGCTCTTCTTGCCTGTGTAGCTCAGATATTTTTTTTTTATTGTTGTTGGGGTTTTTTTAATCTCTTTTTTGCGGTTTGGTGTTCCTTGAGTGAATACAGCAAAACAGCGTTTATTTTACCTACACTTGGCCGTGGGCGGGTTGTGCATGTTCCATTATATCACCTCATCAAACTGAAGTGATTTCATTTTTTTAGGAGCCTGTCTAAAATGTGACCTACTTTGCCAGTTGGCATCTGTGCCCATGAGAATTTCAGAGGTGTCAGTTAATGAGCCTCTTTGTGCTGTATAGTTTAATGCTGTTTTCAGTGTAGTGTAATGTGCCGTATAATGCTTAGGTTATATCCCAGATATTGACAGCTGTCCTTGAAATTTGCTATAATCTGTAATAAAAATCACAACTAAAAAGTATATATATAAAATCTTCTCCTAAACTGTATCGTGTAATTACTGTAAATGTACTCATTCTTGTAAAAAGACTGGTGCATTGGAATAACCGTAATTGTTTCTTCATGTAAGTTACAGCAAGTGATTTAGATATTTGTGTTAAATCTCTTTAACATGGGAAGTGCTGACTGATAGAAAGTAACATTTGTGATGGCTTGGTGTGGTGGTGGTCATGTCATAGTTTTGATAGAAACAAGACAGAAAGCAGGTAAATGTACCTGCTGCTGTTTACAGTAGTGTAAATAAGTCAGTTTAGTCTTAGAGAAGCTGTATTCAGTGCATCATCTGGCATTAAAATACCAAATGGGCACTCTATTTCTCTGCCTTTTCACAAAATTTTAATGAAGAGCTGTTACAGGAGCAATATGTGTTCTTTAGTCATAGACATATATATAGCATCAGAGATGCGATTGTCAGATCATAGCTTTGAGTAAGCATGTAGAGCTCATCAGCACATGTAGAGCCTGTAGCATAGAGAAGCAGATGCATCTCCACAGCCAGATGGAGCATACGCCAAGAGAAAAGTGTAACAGTGTGGGGAACATAAACAGAAAAGTTGGTGTTGAAACACTATGTTTATAAACCAAAAGCTTTTGGGTTTTGTTTTTTATCCAGTTTTGTCCACCTCCCCAGCATTGCTGCTTTTCCAGGCTATGGATTACCAACGTGTATTTTGAACTGTTATTTATATGTTGTACAGTACAGTAGTTTGTTAACCATGGATGTTACGGTATTTTGGTAGCATTTGAATTGATTCATAGTTTCTTTTTTTGAATTTGAGTGAACTTCATATGAAATTGGAGATCTGGGAATTGTGTCTCTGTACATGGATGTACACAGATGAGGAAGACATTCAGTTGATTGATCCTGTTCCCTTCCTTGGTGGATACCTGGTGTAGCCAATCTAGATACGCATTTGGCAAGCAATTTGGGCTTCCATATGTTACTGTTGAAAGTTAAAAAGTAAGATGGTGGAAACTGGATCACATCCTTCAGAAATACATTTCTTTGAAATGTTCTGTAAGAGAAGTTATATGGTAAGTTTTTAAACATATTTTTAAAAAGGAAGAGAATGCTCTACAACCAGCTTCAGTTGAAAATGAAAACCGATGCTTAATGTAGGTGACTAAAATCTCCAAATTTACATGAAATATCAACACAGCTTTATAGAACTGAGTTAGTACTGAGAGGTGGTACCATGCATATTGATGTTTAGACACACGCTAGAGACTGTAGGAAGGTTGACAATGCCAGTTAGTTACTGTTGTGTTGCCTTCGTATTTGATAGGTGGAGAATTGCCAGTTGTGGGCTAGAGTAGGGCGGGGGGAAGAAAAAAAAGCAAAAAGCTTTGAGCTGATAAAAGAATACGTGTGAGTACTATGAATAGCATTGTCATGTGGTTTTGTTGTTCGGACCAGTTGCGCTGGTCTCCAAATAGCATGGACCACACTGTGGAAATCAGCAGTATACATTTAAAAGAAGGAAGAAGCTTAAAAATGGTTTCAGTGAAGTAAGAAAATGACTTTGTAATCTGCAATCTGCTCATGATGCTGAGAAAATGTAGGCATTATTGGACTTGATTTGCTAAATGATTATGTAAATGTAATTATACTGCATATAACGTTTCAAATAATTTGAGACGGCACACAAATGCCTTTGAGACATTTTAAGGAGGTGATTGAGGAGGATTTATGTATGGTTAAGGACTAAAACCTCACTTTTAGCTTACCTTAAAAAGAGAGAAAATGCATAAAAACTCTAGTGGTCTGGAATATGGTTAATCAGAAACTTGGATATCTAAAAATATATGTGTGTGTATATACATGCACAGTAGCTTTAATCTATTTTTTTCTAGTAAAGTATGTACTATAAACAGGGCTTCTAAGCAGGTTATGCTTTTTCCCACTCAGGGTTCAGGAAGAAATGGCTTCCTTGAAAAGTTCAAAATGTGGTCAAGGTAGCAGATATTTATTTAGAATATAGTGACAGAAGACACCTGTGTATTTTGTGCTGTGCAGAACAGTTACCAGTCACAGTGGTGTCTGGCTCTGCCTCTTCCCCTTCTCCCTGCCTTTTTTGTTAAAAAATTTGTCAGATGAAGTCTAGCACTTTATCCCCGAAGTTGTTTTATTTGAGCTGTTCACTGTTACCATTAATTTTTCCGTATCTTGCATTTGGTAATATTGTTCTACTTTAGCATACTCTTGTAATTATTTGGCTGTGCTACAGTTGCTTTGGGCAAACTGGTGACTAATGTTGATATGTCTTTTTTTTTTTTTTTTTTTTTTTTGACAGATTGTTGGGTGACTTGAAGAAAGCTGACAGTGCTAGAAAAAAGTTTTTCTTCCTAGTTACTGTCATTTTGTGTTCCTTTATTTCTGATACATGTAAAGAACTGCCAGAAGTAGAATAGACTTTTTTTTTTCTAAACAGCTTTGTCTTGCCTGCAAATAATATAAAGCTACACTTTCCTCATCTAAACCACTGATTAAATTTAGTGTTTGACAATGGTTAAGAATGCTAGATTTCTTCTACCTCTTAAAACAATGCTGATGTTTCAAATTTACTGTGCTATACTGGTATTCTGAATTTTTGAATTCCAGCTTTAGTAGCTAATTAAAGTGCATATATATATATATATATGCATGCATATGCTTAATTTGAAGTTTGTCTAAAATGTATCTTTTATATACAAAGTTTCAGAAGCCTCTTGCTAATAATGGTTGTGCTTAGCTGTTGTATTACTACTGGTAGTTTTATGTAGCTCCAGTTCAGATTGCTCTGTGTCCTATGACAGTTACATTACTGAGATTATCTTAAAGGTGTGAAATCAAATTTGCTGTAATGTTCTAATTTTTTTAATAAACTAACAGAAAAAGCTCATCACTTAACTGATGAATGACAGTTTACTTGGCTGTACATCAGTAGAATCTCAAATCACATCAGATGGCTCTCCAGGAGGCTGTGCTGCTGAGAGGACCAGAATCTTAAATCTGTGTCAAAAACTTGTAGAGGGCCTTTGTACAGTACTTGTCTACCAAAAACTCTGCAGAAGCAACCCTGCAATAGGTGACATGGATGTACTTTAGGAGCCAGGATAACTATGTGTTTCATCTAGAAGAGACAGCAAGAGTTGGAGGTGGTCGTAACAGCATGCTTTTCTCTTCAAGAATTCCCACCCACCCCACCCCCCCACCCCCCCTTATGTTAATCTCTCTTCAGAGGGGAATGAATGATGTAGGTCCAAATATCATTAGTAAAAAGAAAATAGCTGCATCTTTCTAGGCCTCATTACAAGCTGTCAGTGGTTTGACCTGGTTGTCTTAATTAAATGGTTAATTGTCCTGTGAGCTAGATATTTGGCCAGTGTTTTAAATTCTGTTCATGGACGGGAGATCATTTCTTCCCCTCTTTTCCGCCAGCTTCTTAGAGTTACCTGATGAGAAAACATAACTAATATACTAAACTTTCTCCCTTCTCCTCCTACTTGCCTCCATCAAATGCTGTTAACTTTTTTTTCTGAATTTGACATGAAACCCAACATAACAATAAATAGGTGTAGCTATTAGTAAGTGAATTGTTACAAGTCATAGTCTGGAAGAATTAAGTTCTAAGCAGAGCTGGAGTGGTGCTTTTTGGGGCATTTAGGAAGCAATATTTCTGAGCACAGATAACTATTTTCTTTAGAACAGTTTAAAGCATCGCTTGATTCAGTTCCCATCGCTACCTGTGTGTGCAGCTACAGAGTACTCCTAACCAGTAAAGTTCCCAGGGATGTGCTTTAGTTCTCGGAACAGTTCTGAATGTGACAGACATGACTGTTCAGTGTCCTGCCCTGCCAGTCCGTGGTATAAGCCTGTCATTGTAACCCTGAAGTGTAGGCTACATCTAACCAGCAAGCAGTACTATTGAAAGCTGCTTTCCTCAGTTTCTAGCAGTAACATGGGCTGTCAGTATTTCAGTTTGGATGATATAAAATTTTCTGTCTCGTTGAACTCCAGACATATTAATGATTAAAGACAGACATAGCTAACAGTGCTAATGAATATAATGAATATTTTGGACTCAAGTTACTTAACTGCTTTTAGTTTGTGTGATTTTTGTGCTTTCCTTTGCAGTGTGCAGTATCTAGATGTAATTAGAATAAATCAAAATATCTGACAGCCTGAAGCAATATGAGCAAAACTTGTTTTCATTGCACCTGTGTAAGTTACTAGGATGAGGTTTGAATAAAGAAAACTTTCGCTTTTGCTCATTTCATTTTAGGAAACTTAGGCTGTTGTGCTTTTGAATGAGGTCTTACAATGTAAAACTTTCTGTTATGTGGAATCTGTGTCATTTTTTTAGGTTATGGCTATTGTAAGTATTTCTCATGTGTTTCCTATGAAAACTACCCTTGACTTTGGTTTACATTGCAAATTAGCTGATAGTAGTAGTATATTTACTCCATTTTTCCTCACAAATCTTTATTAAAATATAGATTTTGAACTGTAGAAGCTAGAATATGTCAAACGTTCTAGACATTTGTAAAATAAAGATCCACTTTAAAGTGGAGGAACTATGAGTGTTTTGAGAGGTTCTTCAAGGATCCATCTTGCACTCTGGCTCATGAGGGTTTGTTGGAGTGATTCCTATATCCTATACCTCTTACTTGCCAACCTCTTTAGAAGCAAAGGGCAATTAAGGCTCCATGTTTATATATTTGTCTTTAGTACAGACTTGGGTAACGCATTCCAAAGAATCCAAACTTAATGAAGGAAGCTTTTTTTCTAATATTGCATATAGCTTGTATTCTTGGTGAATAACACATACTTCTCATTTTCTTTGGAGTCTGTTTTTAGTGATAGGTGCTGTCAGTCAACTACGTAAAACCAGTGATTCTCCTCTGTTACAAAACCCTGTATTTGTTTCTGAGCGGTGCAAGTGATGTTTTTCCAACTGATTCTGCAGTGTGGTTGGAGAATTTTTTTTATTTTTGAAATACATAGGGCAGACATACAAAGTCCAGTTCTCACACCCACTGCTTGCGAAATGCATGTCAAAGATCCAGTTTTGGATTTAGCTGTTGTGGAGATGTTCTGTTAAGTAGAACTGAAAATCGACTGCAAGAAAATCTGTAACAGCTCACTGCTTGTTAATGCTGGAGTTCATGCAGGCAGTCACACAAAGACATAATTATTTACTCGTATTAACAAGTTCTTCAAGCTGTGCTGGTCTCACATATTCTGAAGCCCTTGTGTTGCTGCAGAATTCGATGCTTTTGAAATTCTGCACTGACAGTTAGAAGAGTGTATTTTTACTTCACAATTTCAAAGCGAGGACCGTGGCATCTGTTAACCAAGAGTGAGTGACTTTACCCAAGCTGTGCATGGAGGAATAGACCCCAGAACAATGTGTCTCCTGGAACTACAGTAAGATGAATAACTGTTCTTTCTGATGATACTCTTGATTTCAGTGGAGAGTTAATGTAACCCAGCTCTTGACTTTCAAGCTTATGGGTTTGGTAGGTTCAACTGTCAGCCCTGCCAATCTTGCAGAAGGGACAGCAGAAGTGCTAGCTTCTTGATCATTGCTGTTCACCAGCCAGTGTTTTAGCATAAACTTAAAAAGGAGGGAGAGTGTAATCTATAGGATGCTTCACTCCTGCTTGCCTTTTGGACCTCAGCATGTTTACATGCTGTGTCTCTGTTGAGCAGGTTTTAAATACTTTGCTTTTGAATAATCTTCTTGTTTGGGCCTTAAACTGATGGTGCTTCAGCAGAAAAGGACTGGGGGAGTCTCTAGCCTCCAAGAAAAAATGGTCTAGATCCTCATAATACTTCCCAGTCATGTAACCAAGATGTGGGTGTGGTGAGATGCTTCTGATCATAAAATGGAGATTGTGGTTCGTTCGTTGCCAGTGTTCTACTGCGAGTAGTGTGGCCCATCTAGGCAGTAACATTCTCAACAGTCATCTGAACAAAAGACTTCATGTTGATCCTTTCACCTGGTATGTTTTGCATAGTAACTGTTTTATCACCTGACTGAAGAAAGCATTTATGGTGATAGTTCTTGTGATACAGACCTATGAATCTCCTAACAGTCGTTATAATATCACATCATTCTTGTTCTTCATAATATTTATAAATCAATACCCGTATAGCATTAATGTCTTTTTGTGAGTTACCAGTGATAGTTATTAGATCTTGTTAATGTCATATCAGTGATGTAATATTTCATGTGGGAGCTTCTGTAATTCATAGTGTAGCTATGGAATGCTAGTTAACTTAGTTGAATTAACGGTAGTGTGAATATTAATATTTAAATGCTGTTTTACTGGAATTATTTATCTGTTACTTTCAGTAGGAAGTGAATAATATATTTTTAATTAAAACCTCCCAGATTCATTGGGAATATTGTAAAGATTTTTTTCTAGATCAAAGCTCTTACACGTTGTCCTACTGGAAGCTCTTCTAACTGTAACAAACTAATGCCATTTAAAGCCCTGCTCGTTTTTGCATTAACTTACTGTTCAGTACTTGCTGAGCGTAGTGACTTGTTAGAAAGAAAAAAATCAAGCATGCCAGAGCCAGCCTTTGTCCAATGTTGACATGAATTACACATGATAAGACTAAAGCTTACTCATATTTCACTGTCCCTGATTCCCATATAGTCTTTCTCTCTAACTCTCTAGATCCCACCTTTGATTTCCCACCCCCTTTTCAGGTTAGGTAAGGACAGTCTTCAAAGAAGTGCTTTGGCTTTAGAATAACTTGCTCTTAAGTGAGGGTTATGCAAGGAAAAACATATTAAGTGTATTCCTTCAACACCTAACTGAGAAGTTCAGTATTCAAAACATGGGTTGTGACATACTTATTACTGCTTTGTGTCTTGAAGTTCTAGATTCTAATTATTTTAGTTCAGTAAAAATAGTGATGTGTCTGCTTGTACCCTACTTTTTATTTCTGGAGGGGCTCACTGCTTCCCGTTGTACATACCTCAGCTGGTGTTTCAAGTTATCTTGAATACCAAGACTTTTGAAATAGTTTCTGTTATCCTTTCTAATTTTCAGTCTGTAAGGAGAAATTCAGGATGAGAAATGTCTGAAATAGCGATACTGTATATGCAGGTAGACCAAAAGAAACCCATTCTTTTTATATCATTAAATGGTAATTGGAGTTCAGAAATTTTTTCTTGCCAAACTATGAGTAGGAGATAATATTTTTACTACAGAAGTTCTAAACGATTATGAAGGATATTATGCAGATGGGTTGCTATGCTTGGAAACTTTTCATGTTCCATATGGCTTATCTGCAGTATACTGTTGCTGAAAGGAGGCATTCAGTTGACTACTGCTGTTGCTGATTTATATTTTTAACTATTGCAAGTATGTGAAGAGATATATATGGGAGGATGTGTATGTACATATGTGTGTTGTCACTTGAGTAAGGATTGAAAAAAGTATTTACGTACCATAAAATATGGTTTTGAACATTTTAACATAGAACTGTTTTGCTTGGTTTTACCATTAAATTTGTTTGTTGCAGACTGCTTTTCCTGAAAGGACTATAAAATATATAATATTTGATGTTAAGGAATAGTTTCTTCTTCTTGAAGATGAACACTGATCTACTTTGTCTTTCGT
This sequence comes from Falco naumanni, assembly GCF_017639655.2. NCBI lineage: Eukaryota > Metazoa > Chordata > Aves > Falconiformes > Falconidae > Falco > Falco naumanni. Next base: position 7,311,973 of record NC_054060.1, on the reverse strand, counting down.
TTTTAATAAAAAGATTAAGATCAACTTAGACTAGCAATTCAGTACTCTCTCTGGAAAAATCTAGTTGATGGTACTTTCTGTAAAACATGTAAAATGAAAACCTGCTCAGCGATAGAAAATTTAATGAACTAGTAAGTTGTATAGAAAGTAAAACAAAAACCAATGCATCAAATATCATATTTTGAGAGCTTGACTTAGCTTTCACTGTAGAAACGGTAGTATCAGTGCTCATGGATTAGTAATAATTTTAAGTCTCAAGAAGTTCATTTAGGAATGAGCAATCCAGCTTGTTGGTAGGTCAGCAACTACATTGTAAAGTCTACAGTTTACAGATAGTGTTCTCTAAAATCGCAAGTAAATTCCCTGCCTATACCTTCTAGTCCGGTGCATTGTGTAATATTCAGGGGGTAAAAAGAGGAGTGGATTTTATAGCCCATAAAACTGTTGTTCTTTAGTAATTGCTTGTGATTTACCTATTTAAAATAATGTTTCACAGCAAAGATGGTTCAAGCTAGGATTTAAGCTTCATACCATATCATGTCTAAAAACCTTTTGTATGTGTTATTTTATATAAACGAGAGTTTGAATCCTGAGTGCCATCTTTATCATATCTTGGAGGAATTTGACAGCTAGCTTTCATGCAAGCCAGGGATACATGTTAAAATTTGCCAGATACTGGAAGTGCTCCAACATTTGCAACAAGACTGTCTTTTCTTAGAGTGGTATATAACAGGGACACTGATAAAACTTCAGATCATGAACATTTTTCATCTGTAAATGATGAATACCTTTGCCTAAAACTGAACATGGCAGAGCATTACTTGAAGGGCTCTTCCTTTTATTTTATGGGCTAATGCTAGGCAGGCCTACAGTTTTTTTGTTTGTAAAACCCTTTGGCCAAAAAATCTTGTCATTGTAGCAAACTTTTGTTACTGTACTTTGGTCTACTGTAGGGTTTTTGATGTCTAGATATTTTTGCATAATTTCTGTTGCTTACTTTTGAAATACCACTACTAATAGAGCACAAGAATGGAAAATACTATTGAAGTAAGCTAAAAGTAGAGTATATGAATTTTTCAGATTTGACTTAGTACACATTATTTTGGTTGGGGAGCCTATCAGAAAGATTGGTGAAGTCTTGTTTGTAAGGAGGTTAGCTCTCCAAATTGCTTAGCTCGTGGAAATGTCTGTCATAATCTAATTTGACCTCCTGTGCATTTCAACTGAAGTTTTGAAAGCTGGGCACCGCTATGCTTTGGGCTGTTTTGGGATGTATGTATTTGTGGCTATATTTAGAACGTGAAATTCTAACTGATAGCATAGCAAAATATAATTGAAAGTGTGTCAGGGGTACTGAAAGGATTAGTATTAGGGCTAAACTTAAGTAACTTCCTAACTTAAAAGAAAGCAAAACAGCTTCATAATGAAATTTGCAGATGCTTCAGTGGTTGAAGTTGAGAATATTAATAGAGCCTGAGGAAAATTTGTAAACATTACGTAGATTAATCCAGTACATCTAACTATGGAAAAAGAAATTGAAGCCTACAGAAATGATATTGATGAGCTTCAGACACAAACCACTGTTACTGAATTGAATTATAAGTTTTTTCTTTGGCTGTTCCCTTTTGATGTCTATGCTGCACGTAGGATTCAGTCCTGCTTGTATTTTAGACAGTGCTAAAATTTGTATATCGAGCAGTGCAGAGTCGAGGTCTGACTTTGCAGAACTATGTTGTTACTCTAGAGAAAAGAAAGAGAAATTACGTGCTTCAGAAGCCAAACTGACCTGCAGGAAGCGCAGAAACTATACACAACTTTCAGTGACTAAGAATACTCCTTGGATACTTGAATATGTTTTATATATAATAGTGGAGAAATTACTGTATGTAAAGGATGGTACACCATAGTATTGTTCAGGGTGATGAAAGTGAAGTATATTGTGTTATAAAAGAAGAAAAATCTAGTCTGATTTTGGGCTCAACTTCTTGGCAATAGTATAACAGGAAGCAAATAATAAAGCAGTTGTCATGCTTTCAGCATGACTTTTTGCTATATGTAAAGTCTGTAGTGATCCATGCAGTTCTTGCCAGCTGAACTCTTTTCTCCGCTGTGGGAGGGGAGCTGAACTGCATTAAAGGAATATGCCCTTTTTTCTCTCACTGATGTTTCACGTTGTAAGAATGAAAAAACTGGGTGGGAGTCCGGTGCTGTGACTACTGTATTTGTCCTTTGGTTTGTGACTATCTCAGAAAAAAGGTGTGACTTTTAAAGTAGGATGTGATTATCAGCGGTGGCTGAGGCAATGGTTTGCTGCTGTCAGAAAGGACCTGACCATTCCTTCTGCCTACTTCGTATCTGCCTATGGTGCTCAGCCTATAGATTGGAAAACCATGTTATTCCTGCTTCAACTGAAAACAAACCCAGCAAAAATAAGTTAAATAAAGAATGGTCAAGGAGAATTTTCTGTCATTTTAGTGAAAAGAAAAATTACTTATTTCAGGCTGGAGCAAACATCAGAGTTGGCGTAGGGATGGTCTCTAGGATCCTGCACTTTCTGTGGCAGTAAGTTGTTACTGTCAGTCAGCTTGTCAAACTGCTCCCACAGAGATTTCAGCCGTTCCCTTAAAGCATGGAGAAATAACCTTAAAGCACGGATCTCTCTAATCATCTACAGAGATGGAATGTGAGACTGATCCTGAAGGCTGTGGGTACCACTAAATAGCTCGTGGTTATCCTGGGATCTCTATTTTAGGAGTTCGTTTTCTTTGTTCCTGAACACTGATAGGAAAGGCACTGTTGCAGCCTGGGCTAATGCTACTGGCTTTTGCATTTTATTGGTGTGACTGCAACTTCACAATCTTTTGCCTCAGTGATCTTATTGCTGTTCCCATCGCAGATGACCATGTGATGCTTAGTCCTGTCCTGCACAGAGCTGTGTGAGTGCTTGGCAGCTGTGTTTGTGGGTGAGGAGCCTTTGGAATTTGATGCAAGTGGCACTAGAGTCCTCTCAGGCTCCGCTATTGCGTGGCAGCTCTCTCCAGCATCAGGAACAGTTTAATTGGTTATCCTTTTGATAACCATGCTGTACGTGCCTACTGGAGAAACAGTAATATTTGGCAGTACTGGTGCAGCCTTTCCATTACTTCAAGCCTGAGGAATACTTACTTTCTAAAAAATTGTGATTTCATAAAGTGTATTTACTCCAAATTTGGGCTGCTTCACAGCTTTTCTGTGCTCTGACTGCAACAGCAGAAACAGCAGAACTAGACACAGGTTTTAAGTCAAAGGTTTGTTTTTCCAAGGGAAATAACTTTTCATTTCAATCTTAGTCAAATTTTGGAAATGTTTTTCCTGGTGATTTGGGGTGAAACACCCAACAAAAATCCTGTTTGGCCGGCTCCAATAGTAAGTGCAAAAAATAGAGCTGTTAACATGATACATAGTAGCATTGATAGCAACAACCATTTCCTTTTTGTGTAATATTACAAGAAACCCAACACTGAAAATGTTATAAATGAACTGACACTTTTTTTGCACTGCATAATACTTTATGTATGAGATCATCCTACTTTTTTTGTTTTAAGGCAGAAAAATATTATTTCCTGAGGTGGCGATGAATATAATCAAGGTCTCTATGGTTTTGCCAAAGCTGGCAAGGAGCTCAGATCACTAATATCAGAAGTCTTGGCTTTTTAACCACACTCACTCAATCAGAGCACAAAACATGCCGATTGTGCTGTTTTAACCATTAGCAACATGTCCTTTCAGAGTTGGATATAAACCCCAGGATCTTTCATGGGGAGGAGGACAGTTGGGGGTTGTCACTTAACTTCATCTCTGGTAGCAGTAATCTGTGTTTATTAGTTCAGAGTTTCTGGTTTCCAGAACTGCTGCTGACCGGTCGATTGAGCCAGTTTAAGTTTTTGTGTGAGAGAAGCTGTGTGCAGCTGGGCTGGAAGGAGCCGTGGAGAAGGTGGTGACTTGATTTCATGCTGTGGAGACTCAGCAGGCTTAAAGCTCCTGCATTTCATGTTTCTCCGTTGGATTTTGTGGAAGGAAGCTTATGCTAAGATAATTGCACTGTGGTGGTTGAATATCATCTTTGTTTCCTTATGGATCATACAATAAATAACTTTATTGTATTTTTGTACTCTTTGGTATCTGTATTATTGGTTTCAGTAAAATTTATGTTGAACTGTAGCGAGAAGCTAATTTTTTTGTTATTTTCCAAGAAGCCCTTTTTCTGTTTCTTAGATGCTTCCTGCCAACGCATGATTCTTTTCTTAAATTAGCAAAATGCAGTGCAATTCAAAAAGTAGTTTGCAGATGTGTGGGCGAGTTCAGAAAAATACTGGGGCTCTTTCACCATGTGCTTGAATTTAATACTTAAACCTGTCATAGTTAGTCCAGCTGTTTTCTAAACTCTGCCATTTAATTTTTTAAAAATAAAATAATATTTATCTAATAGTTTTAATATTTGCATATTTCAGTTTTACACCATGGAACAAAAGCAGTTTAAAACTTCTGAGTCGTTCTGCAATATCAAGATGACCACAGCTGTCTGAAACACTTGTAATAGTAACTTTGTGTATCACAGAACTATATTGTTGTGTTTGCTTCATTCTTTAAAAAAAAAAATAAATCATACCTATCTAGGTTCCTCATTTTTTTTTCCTTTGCATTATTTTCTGACAAAAATCAGTGCTTTTCCCTCATCGGTGAGTTAATGCAGTCTTAATATCAAAGTGACACAATCTCAGTTACTGAAGGCACAATACAGTGCGTTGGCAAACATATTGGAACAATTTCCAGTGATTTTGGCCAAGTCTTAGAGGAAGTGGAAAGTAATACAGTTTAACTCAAAAGGCTGCACATTTCCTTAAATGATCTGGCTTTTTTTTTCTGTTAACGCTCCCCCCGCAACCCCCACTCCAGTCTTCAGAGTTAATAAAATTGCAGTCTCCGTGATATCTTGGAAATAGCTCAAAGTGGCGAGTTATTTACGTTAATCAGAGAAATAACAAATTTTAGTTATAGAGAATGTTGAAGGCGGAGTCAGCACTTGTTTATGGAGTCTGGCTTTCCTGCATCCCCACAGAGTGATTCCCAGCAGTCATGGCCTTCCTTGTTTTCCCGTGAGCAAGGGCCTGTTATCATGTCTTGCTCTGTAGCCTGTGAGAAAGCTGAGGCTGGGCTGTTTCGCGTAGGCTTCGCCTGGCCGTGTGAACAGATTACAGCATTCCCTTGTTAGTACGAGCCATGGAGCAGAAATGTTTTACTATTATGTTACTGGGCAATGATAAAGTTGGCAGTCTTTTTATGGTTAGGTCCTCAAAGTGACAGTTCATGTTTTAGTGATAAGGAGACAGAGCTTTGGATATCAGACCCAGACTTATTATCTGTAACAGTGAACCGTGGCTTAAATCCTTCCACAATGACAGGAACCCCATCTGGAGTGAAGGTTTCCAGAATCTGAAACAGGAGATACTGAGGCATTTTCCTTCCTCATGAGTCAAAGCAGAGTTAACCCCATTGTTAGCAAAACCAAACAAAAAATACCAGTTGCCAAGAGGAAGGATGCATTTTTGTTTAACTAAATCTCTTCCTTTATATTAGAACTTTGGAGTCTAATTTTCAGAGAGATCCGGGAGGATGAATCGGCAGCATTATGCTTAAAAGCTTTCATTTGATCGTTTTAGAATGTTGAAAGGAGGAGCGCTAATGAAACTCTCACGCTGCAATAAAAATTGCTCTAATGTGTTTATCAAAGGAGGTGAACTAGGCAGTATGTGTATTTCTTGCAAGATATTTCTTTATAGTATCTAAATGCAGCGTCTAATTGCGTCTTGGGCACTGCGCGTGCTTGTTGACACTGGGCACCATATAAAGACATATTTGGATTCTATTTCCAGTATTCCGTGGGTTGCAGGGGTTAAGTGTAATCCAGATTATACAGTGTTAACATTTTTCCTACTGATATCAAAGTGTAGAAGACTGGCAGGCTGACTTGTTGGGAAGGGCTGGGAGAGGGATAACAGGCTCCGACCTTGAGAGGCCGAACAGCCGGCCCTTGTATGGCCAAGTCCATATACGTGTCCAGCTGATTGGTTCGAGGAGCAGGATCAGTGCCGTGACAGGTGTTAGAGGGAGCTACACCTGTTTTCCCCATATGCTGATTTAGTGATTACATTTTTGTGGGAGTTCCAGATACTGTGTGGGATCCACGAAGCAAGCCAAGAAACTTGAGAAGGAATTATAGCTTATGGTGATCTGTGATATTGAAGAATTTCAGATGGCGTAATTGAATTTGCAAAGTACTGCTTTAAAACTGAAGTAGAAGCAGGCAGTATTTTTCATGTATATGAATAGTGGGAAAGTCTTGTGTACTTTTTATTGTGCTGAAAATTAGTAGACAGTGCTTTAAGAAAAAATGCCGAATACTATAAACTAAAATGTTTGGGTTTTTTAATCAGAAATTCAGTGTGTTATGGAAATGTAGTTTCTGTAGAACAAATGAAATTTCTTGATGGAGCAGAAAAGTCATCTTGCAGATTTCAAATCTCTAGGGGTTTTAGTGTAAAAATTATAGAATGTAGATAATTCCTCACAAAAAAACCAAAACACACAACCCCTCTCATGCCTGTATAGTCCTGCTGCTGCCTTATGTACTGCTAATGTGTACCTGTTTAAAAATTTATATTGCTTTCGTTTTGAAACTTTTGAAACACTGAAGATTTTTCCATGGGTAATATTTTTAATCTTGTTCTGTTATAAATGAGAACTTGCAAGGAAAGATTTTGGATTGCGTAACAGGATGAAAAAGGGAAACCAACAAGGAATACAAATATCCTTTTAAATTTGGTCCCGAGACCTGCAGTTTCATATCCTGTCTTTCAGTAGCTTATGGGTAATGCCTAGGTTGTAGACAAGGTTGAGTTTTTTTTTCCAGGGGATGTTGATGTGAGTTCTCTATCAGAAAACAGGAACTCCAATAAAGCAGTTGCCTCAAGTTAGTCTGAAGGAGTCTGAAAAAAACTTATATTTAGCAAACTAAGGCATTTTAGAGAGGGTTTATGTAATTCCTTTTTATACATTTTTGCAGTTCTTGTTATCATACAGGATGACAGAAGCGCAGGAAAATCCTGCCTTTACAAACTACTGAGACTGTGTTACATATATTAATGTACTGCAGTTATTGGATTTGATCTGAAATTTTAGCTACTGTGTTTCTCAGAGTTTAACTATGTTCTTTAAATCTGAACATTATTGGATCTTTAATAAATTGATTTTTTAAATTGGCCTTTAATTACCAGTGATGACATTAAATCCTTTGCCATAGGCTTTAATGTTCCTTGTGTATCAGGTGACTTTACTCCATCAGCCAGTGTCTGAACATGGTTTTGCATGGGACACTGGAGAGATGAAGTAGTTGTAGGTTAAAGTTACCCATGAGATGGCACCTGGGAGAGTCTGTGCCTCTGAATGAACCTTTTCTCTTTGTGTACTATGCCACTATTTTGAAAGACTAAGCCTGTCTGTTGAACAGTGAGTTTTGTCTGTGAAAGTTTCATGTAGTTTCAGTGGCTCTGAATGATTCAGTAGTATACAGAACTTCTTGGCAAGTTAGTATGATTTGTATGTGAATTTTCCAATTGTATTTCAGACCTTAAGAAAGAAAGGCCTTAATGGTTGTGAGAGCCCTGATGCTGACGATTACTTTGAGCACAGTCCACTATCGGAGGACAGATTCAGCAAACTAAATGAAGATAGTGATTTTATTTTCAAGCGAGGCCCTGTAAGTACTTTTATTTTATCTCTACTTTTTATTTGTTGATCCTTTTTATTAACTTCATTATTTAGGCTCTGAACAAGAAGGAACACAGAGGGTGCGACAGCCCGGACCCTGACACTTCATATGTGCTCACGCCACATACAGAAGAAAAATATAAAAAAATTAATGAAGAGTTTGATAATATGATGCGGAATCATAAAATCGCAGTGAGTACTAAAGTATGGTTTGTGCTTCTATTACATGCATGAGAATTTTCATGGTGTTTGCTTACCACTGAAAACCACTGAAAAAACTAGAGGATGTGACGGTTTGAGAAGGGAATATGGAGTTTTGAGGGAAAACGAGATGCTGATACTTGATCTTGTTAAAATACATTTTATCTTAAAGAATAAGAAGATTTATCTCTAGCTTCTGGTTTGCACTCACAGTTGTTCATAACTTGTGAACATGAGGTAACGTTTCTGAATTTCAGGAGCCTAACTGCATTGCCTAATCCTACCTGATATATTTTTATAAAGATAGATTTTTGTTGTGGGATGTAGGATAGTTTATTTAAATCTTGTAGCTCTTTATCTGTCTGTGATCAACATAAGTTTTACAGTACATTACAAGCAGGCAGATAGAATTGGATTAATTTTGTCAACAAATCAATGGAATTTATTTTGCTGAAGGCTGGATTTAGAAAGCTATTTAGATATTTAAAGATAAAGACTGGTGCACAATGGGAGCCTGAAAAGATTGGTGTCTTGCTCCTTTTGAAATTCTAACAGATACTTCCTTGGACACTGAAATATCTTTGAAAAGATCCCAAGTGCCTAACCCATTTGCAGCCATTAAGTCACTTGGCTCCAGAACCCAAGAAGTTTGGGGATAACAGCAGAGCAGATTTTGCATGGTTTTCACAGAGGTGTACATGATGACATTTAATTCCCATCTACAAAACCCAATTAGTGTTGAGTATTACAGGGGAAGTATTTTCAAAGAAAACTAATACAGGTCTCTACCACAGCCTTTGAATTTTTAACACTGCAAATCTTGTAGCAATTAAAGTAAATGGACTGGCTAGGTTAATCGGCACAGACCCTGGGGCAATTGAGTACTGCGTCCCCGAATGACTTGCTTATGCTAGAAATTATGTCATTGTTCAGAGCAGTAAGGCCATCTCTGGGGATTTAACAGCAAATGACACCCAGCATCACTTGTTTTACCAAGTTCTTTATGCTTGAATGAAGCCAATATCTTTTGTTCTTGCTTTGCTTTGAAGCTTTTGATATCCAGCATTTCTGTGTTGAGACATCTTCAGGCTTCATCTCTCAGTAGTTACAGCTGAATTGCTCTGCCTTGATTTTCTGTGGACTTCAAGAACAGCCTAAATTGTCTGTGCCGACATCAGTGTAAATAAGAGAGACCACATAATTTTTTTAGCTTTTTCGTTCTGTAATTATAGCTTAAATTGGACCTGTTATGGTTATATTTCCAGTACTTCTGGGTCTGTATATGAACATAGTTTCTTTTGCGCTAGTGCACTCATTACTGTCAAAGGATAGGAATGAGGCAAAGCGTGAGGAATTCAGTCATAACCAAATGAGTACCATAGATGGGCAGAGGCAGCCTTTATTGTAAGGTGTGGGGGGAAGCTGTCATTTATTAGTTCTATATTGAGAAACCTACAGAAAAAATGTTCCAACTGTTAGCTTCTGGCATTGTTTTAAAGCATACTGCAGGTATTTCCAGTTTAGTTTGAATTACTTGACAGCATGCTGTTTAAAAACCTTTTTTTTTGTAGATATTTAATAGCTTCGTGAAGTAGTTTCCCGTGAAAACAAATACCAGTACAACTTGTCATTAGATAGATACTGTGAATGATTTGCTAGCATTATGTTGCTATGCTTCATTACTTTTTCCTTCTGCCTGTGCCAAAAATTGGTAATTATTCTTAGAATGCTTCAGTAGGGACACTGTTGTTGGCTCTCACCAGTAAGAGATTTTGTTTCTTGTAGAAAATGTATTCTGCTCTTTTAATTAGCACAGTTATTGTTATGTTTCTAATATTAATCAAAATTGTTGTCCACAAGTATCATTCTAAGTAAATATTAAGCTGCATGTGACAAAAGTGCCTCTTTTTATGTATACTTGCAAGGTCATGAATGTTTGTCATATGCATTTGACCTCTAAATCAAAGCTATTATCTCTGTCTTCTGTCAACAAATACTACTGAATTTTTGCCCTTAAATTGTACCTGTCATTGTTTTGTTTTCAGTAATTACGAGAGTTGTGAAACAAAATAGTCCCTTTTGTTTCAGAAATTTGTCACTGTCAAAGGATAGGAATGAGACAAAGGCCAAAGAAGTTAGTCATAACCAAATGAGTACCATAGATGGGCAGGCAGCTAAGCTTTTGATTCAAACAGCTGTTCAATAACAAACGTATATACTTCAGAAAAATACTTGCCTTTTAAACAATGTTGTAAAAATTAGAATTTTTAAAAAATAATGAAATTTGCAGAAAAGAAAGATGGTTATACACAGCTCAGAATAATGACAACTGAAATGTTTAAATTCAATTACTGAACTTAATTTTCTAAAGATCTGTTTACCTTTTTTAGTCTGTTGAAAAAGATTAGCAGCAATATTTTGGCAAGGTTAATAGAAAATGTTATACTAACTTTCTTTTTTGTGTAATAACTGACTATTTTATATATGTGCATGTTCATGCTTACATGTTGAGGGTGCAACAGTTCATTGATTTGTAGACATGTTTAGCTTGTCATTGCTTTGTAATAATCCAAATTAACTGGTAAAACTGTATTTCTGAGCTTGTGAATTCATGTGAATATCTTCAAATTTTTGTATTTGAACTTACAGTATTTTAGGACTTCATGACTAATTCTATTGAAACTGTATTTATATGATGTGTAAGAGTTAAACACGATACTCTGCAACAAATTGATGTTTTACAATTGTATGCTTAATAGAGTTTAAAAACTAACATAATTAACTTTTTTTTTTTTAACCTGAGTAATTCTTGGCAAACTTTAATATGTATTTTTATAATGTGCTGCTTCTGCAGACATAGTTGATGCTAATGTTGTTGTCTTGTGTGTGTTCCTCATCTTCTTTTCTCCAGCCTGGCTTGCCTGCTCAGAACTTCTCGATGTCGGTTACAGTTCCGGTGTCCAATCCCAACACTCTAACCTACAGTAACCCAGGGAGTTCCCTCGTATCCCCATCACTGGCAGCCAGTTCATCATTAACGGACACGACCATGCTCTCCCCACCTCAGACCACCCTGCATCGGAACGTATCACCTGGGGCCCCTCAGAGACCACCAAGTACTGGCAATGCGGGTAAGATTTCAGTACTGTTATGCTTTCTTTTTATATTCTCTTTTTTTTAATTAAAAACCCCACAAACAAAAAAACCCCACAAACAAAAAACCCCCAAGTAACAAGTTCTTAATGGCATCAGTGCATTTTCTGTTTTTTAATGGCTTAAGTACAAAATGATAATGATCCTGTAAGGGGGGAGAGCAAGTTAGTTTAATGCTGTGGCTTGCTTTTATTAGGTGGAATGCTGGGGACGACTGACCTCACAGTGCCAAATGGAGCTGGTACCAGTCCAGTTGGTAAGTGCAGTATCATGCCTTTGTTGAAAAATAGTATTCTGGTTTTAGTTTCACAGTTATTCAGAAACAATTTTGTATTTTGACTCCTTTTTCAAAAGTGGTTCTGGAAGAGCAAAGGTTGTAATTTTCTTAGTTGCTTTCTAATTGTCAAGTCGTGTAAATTCTTACCAGGCATTTAACTTTTTTTCTGCCATGCCCTTTAGACTTCAGTTATATTTGCATTTTTTTTATTTTAGTGGTTTTCAGTAGTAGCTTGCTGCTGTTGCTTTTGTATTTCTCTACAGCTATAATTACAGTGCTCTAAAGAGATCTTATGTTCGCCAAATTTCTTACTTTGAATTAAATTCACTGTGCTTACTAAACTATTACACTAAAGACAACCCGGCTGTGTTCTCAACCTTAGTATTCCAAGACCTGGATGTTTGATACTGGTTGTGGTGCCAATCAAAATGAAGAAAACACAGACTGTATTGTTTGTATTGCCATGTGTATCTTGCTAATGGTTTTCTAGCAGTTACACAAAGAAAGCAATAAATCTTGGAAGCTGATAGTCTTAATTTTGGAGGATGATCAGAATTTCTTTCAAAAACAAAAGAGAGATATTGCCAAAAATCAAATTCACAGTATCTTTTGGTGTTCGGTAAAAAGATGTGATAGCACTTTTTCATTTAAATAGTATTTTTGTCTGCCCTAAAAATTTAGTGCTATGATAGAAGGCAAGCAGCCATTGAAATTTATCACACCACAGAAGGACAAAACAAATGACAGTTCACGCACTTCCTTCATGTTCTGTCCATGCCTGGGTGACTGAAGTTTGCACATACACATAACTCTCATTGGTATGTGTTCATAGCAAGGAATTAGAGAAGCAACTGCTGACCTTTAAGTATTTGCCCACTGGCTACTTACTGTGGCAACTGGGGGAAAAGTTCTTTTAAAATAGTCAGGCAATTGAATTTATGAATAAAAAATGCTGCAACTACAAGGCTGAAAGCACAGGATTGACTTTCCGCTCTTCATCCATTCTTTGGCTATGTGCAGCAAAGATATGAAATATTAAAGTGTGGTTTCCATCAGGTAAGCAAGATTCTAAATGGAGGAAACTTCCTCAGCTGAAAAAAAGGTGACTATTTTTAGAAACTGTGGAGGTCAGATGTTGATTTCCATAGTATTTCTCAAGTCAAACTAAATAAGTTTATTATCACGCCATTTCAGGCCTCTTCCAAAATCAGGCTTTAGTAACAGCAGCCTCAGATTTAAGACTCCTCCTTTCGATAGGCAAATAAAACAGTTGTTTACAGCACTTGCTATAGAGTAGTAAACTGTCAAAATACCCAGTTACAGTAGCTTGGTGAACATATTTAATGCAGTAAAATGTTGTTCTTCTTGCATTTATTAATAGTTTATGTGAAAAGTCAAAATCCATCATTTATCTCTTCACTTTCCAGAACATCGCACCCAAAATGTTATACCCACTCATTTCTAGAAAGATTTTTCAGACAAGTAAGAGTTGTGGCTATACAAGAACAGTGGAACATGGATAAGAAGTACCTCTAGCAAAACTCAGATACCTAATTAATGCCAGAATGCTAAGCCACAGAGCACCCCAAGTTGTGAGAGCTCCTCTTTCTACTAGGATATTGTATGGCTGCTTCCGAATACTGTCAGGTGCACAGTAACCTTCTCAATTGCAGCCAGAATCACAAAACCATATATAACCAGATTGAGTAAATCTGCTAACTTGTCAATTTGAGCTTGACAGCTGCCATTGAAGTGTGTATATCAAGTTAATTATGTCTGCAGACAGCAATGGTTTTAGTTTCTTGCTACATGTGTTACAGAATTCACTTTAAAAAAAAAATTCTTCTTCTAGCTTTCAGTCTTTTAAACTTCTCAGAAATGGAGAATTCTGCTCTGGCTATAGTTGTGAAAGGTCATGTGTCAAATTTCCAGCTCACAATTTATAGGAGAGATGTCAAAGGTAAAGGTGGAGTACTGTCATACCCATATTCCCAGATATTTTCTCATAGACAAAGGAAAACCCCAAATCTTACTAGAGATTATGGAGTTTGGAGCATTGGAGATTTTGTTCTCATTTCATTGAAAGATACATCTTTATCTCTAGGTAAAAAGCAAGTAAAGGTTATCTTGCATAGTTGGGACCCAGTTCAAAGCAAGATGTTGCATAAAATGGCTCGTATTTAGTTCACATGAGTCTTTTTCTCAAGTCCTGTGTAACTTGATCGGAATAGGTAATGATTTGCTTTAGCAGTCAATCTGCCAGCTTAACAGTTTTTCTGTGGAAAATAACTTTGAGTAAAAATATCTGTGTGTTGTAGCAAAGATTGGTAGGTGGTTTTTTATGTCTATAAAACGATCGCAAAATTTTCTGTTCTAATACTGAGAGCTTACTTCACATGCAGCTGTCATAACTCTGAAAAAGCATTTTTATTTTGTAATATTTTTAACATTATACCCATCATAGAAAAAACGTCACTGAAAATCTTTACTTGCCAAGTATATCAGGGTGGGTTTTTTTGGGGGGTGGAGGAGGGAGAAGTACAGTGTTACAACAGTGTTTGCTTTTGAGCTAATTTTTTTACACCCCCTGTTAATTAGAGCGAATGTTTTGGAGCTAGAATTGTCATGATACTGTTGCCCCTGGTCGGTGTTAAACCTTGGTCAGTTTGTGGTGGGTATCTAATATGCTTCAAGAATCTCCTATCACCAGGATGCATCCAACTTGCTATCTGTTGTCAGCATCATCATGGCTTGAACACGTGCTGCGTGTCTGTGTTACTCCTTTCAAAGGGCCGTGCATTCTGATCAGGCAAAGTATAGCCTCGCTTCCTGAGTACCCAAATGTGGGGGAGAGCTTCTTTGAACTGAAGGGACTTGATGGAGGGATCACTTCCGAATTTGTCACGAGGAGGGCTGCTTCACTGCATTCCAGGCGATTTCAGCATTACACCTTGAATCATCCAGAGGCTGCCAATGAAGTTGGGCTTCCTGTGAAGGAAGTTGTCGCGTCCTTGGGGACTTCTGAGAATCACAAGGGCTCAAAAGAAGTACCACTGTTACCCAATCTGTACTTTTTCTTCCATACCTTTCACATACGGCTTTGAGCTAGAACCATGCAAAGGACCTGAGCTGGCTTTCATTGCCAAGGCTGCATGAAAACCGTCAGCCCTGAGACCTTTAGTGTAAGATGAGTTCCCCAAGTTCTCCCCAGTCCTAGGTGTTTCTGAAGTTGTTGGAGGAGGAAGAGGAGGCTCTTAGGATCTCAGAAAGACACAATGTTACTGTCTGTGCATGTCCTTGTCAGTGAAGTAGCCCTTCTGGTCAGTAATGCAGATTATGGATACATTTAATCTTCTGGGAAATTATCTTTACTCTTACAGTTTTATCATCCAGAGAATGGATAAGAAAGATCTAGACTTCTTGAGTACTGAATTACTCCTCTTTGTTCTAGAGCTGTATTTTCTCTAATATTCTTGCTAATTTTCAGATTCTGAGAATGCAAAGTAACTTTAGGAATACTGAATTTCTTTGGAATAGAGCTGAAGGATATACCTGCTTGAAAAACTATTTTGTGAGCTATTGGATCTCTATTAAGACCCAGTCTAGATCACGTGTGATCTTTTATCCTGGCCTCAGGAAGGATTATGCAGAGGTACAACTGACAGCTTGCATGCACCTGTAAACTGCTTGTATGTTTCCAGAAAGGGATCAAGACAAAGAACTGTGAAAGGCCACACCTGTAAATGGTTCCTTTTTGTCTTGAGGGCTTGGCTGGTTGGGAGAGCCTTTTTCTGCATGTCTAAGGATAAAAGAACCTTTCAGCTTGGTCTTTCACAAGTCTTGAGTCAAGTGGCTAATACGCTGCAATACACCAGAAGGCTTCAATAACAAAACAGCTTTCTGTGCATACCTTTCTATTCATGTTGTTCTCTTTATTAAATGAGAGACAACCCAATGAGAAGTATCCAACTAACTCTGGAAAAACATACCTCTTGCAGGAATTTTTCTTGAAACTGGGTTGGTGCTATCAGCCTCTTCCTTAAGAAGACAGACTTTCTTCTCCTTCCACCCCCGCTCTCAGACTCACCAGCCTGTGAGTTTTGAGCATCAGCTCAAAGAATGTATGTTCAACTGATGCTAAATATAGTGAACAAAGGATCTTCCTCTGTAATGTCAGTAGTGTTGGCATAATGTTTTGCCTTGTTTTGACCTTTAAGATTATGCAGGTAAATACAACAGTCAGTGTTTCACCCTTCTCCAGGGAAGAAGTTGAAGGATCCTTGAAGAACACTGAGAGCAGTCTATTTACTCTTACAACTTCCAAGCTCTTCTCAAGGAAAGGAGTACTGAAAGCACGCTGCAGACCAGCAGTTTCACAGGGTGCAAGCTGAATCCTTTTCCTTTGCCAGACATTGTCAGCACATAACGAAGTTTGATCCATCAATCATATTCTGATTAGATCAGCTCACAAGAAATGGCTGGCTAAAATCAGCATGAAAAATATGGTGGTGGAGGAAAGCATTTGAGTTTGGTTTTTTGTGTTTGGGTTTTTTTGTTTGTTTTAAACTGTAGCAATTTCTCATCGGAAACCACCCATTCAGATGTACTCAGTCAGCCCCTGAACTACCCATAGATTTTAGTTGAAGTTTGATATATCGTTATATGTGTTCATTATCTCACCGTAGTTCCTGATCTGTTAAGAGGCAGAAGGCAATTCCAGTTAGAATTTGCCACTTTTGTAACAAACCATTCATCTCCTAGCTGGATTAAAGTATTGCAGCATATCTGTTTGTGTGAAGTCTCAACATTTATATAATGTCACCTTGGCAGGATATACCATCACACATCCTCAGATATTCTAAACATATCCCTGCTGTCATCCGTTCTTCACTGTTCTTTACATTGGCTTTGTATAGTTACACAGAAATCAACAAGTTCAGAAAGCAGAACTCCGATTTCATTAACTGTAAAACTGTTCAGTTGACAAAAGACCTAAAAGGCAGCCAAGTGCTACTGCTAATGTTTCACAAGAAGTTGAATAACATTTAGATGCAATAGCAGTTATGTCTTGGTTTGCTGCTGCATTCTGAATAATAATCCTGGTTTTTAAGAAAGCCCATTTAAATTCTAAATATCCTTGAAAATTGTTTCTCCTTTTATGTAGCTTTAGGCAAAAAAAATTAAAAAATATTCAAGCAACCTGGGAAATGAGGGTTTTTTTTTATATTTTGTAACATGAGTAAGCATTCCCTTGACACTTAGTCATGTGTATTTCTTTTTGCTGCATTTTGATATCTAAAATACTGGCTTAGAAGTATAAATCTTACACATTAGACATGGTTCAAGATCTTATATTACTGTCAGAGGTATATTTTAAGTCTAATCATAGTACTATCTGAAGCACTGATTTGTAAAGATCAGTGGAAATACACTTAACTTTAGCTTCCACGAGATGTCACAGTAAATTCTTTCCAAAGCTAGCAGAGAATTTAGGCTTTTTGAAATGATGGCAATATCAGCAGTGATTTCTGTGCAAAGCTGAAAATTATATGTATGGCATATGCAGTTTTGTGTGTGGTGTTTTGCTTTTTTAAAAATCTCCACTTAAAGCTGTCCTATAAAAAAAATAAGTAGAGCAACTAATACACATAGAAGTGCTATTGTTGTATTTACTTGCAGTATGGTGTGTGTATAAGAGTGTGTGTCTGTCCCAGGGTCCTGCATGTAAATGCTTTTCTTCAACAGATTTTGTCTGGTTGTCTAGATGCATAGTGAATCAATGGCTTATTGCAAACACAATTTTCAGTGAAATTTCTTGGGTTGTATGATGTCATTTGAGGCATAAATATTTATTTACTGCCATTCTTATTTTTGCTTAATCTTACATTGCTTAGCTGCTTGACCACAATTTTTTTCCAAAACTGTATAACTGATCAGTTTCTTGAAAGGTGAACCACAAAAAAAGATTAATGGCATCAATGACTATAATTTATTCCCTGAGTAGTAAAAAGTACATGGAGTACTTTCCAGCCACATGTGTTCATTGTTTCAGCTGATGTGATTTATATAGTGAAATATGAGTCTGGCTCACGTAATTTAATGCTACGTCTTGGGCTGCAGGACAGTAAATGAGATTAAGCTGTATGACGTTTCTGAAGGCAGAACATACAGTTGTTAGAATTGGTGGGGTTTAACATTTAGCTTCAGAGAAGAAGTTACTTCAAAAGCAAACATATTCTGACTAACAAAGAAGTAGGCTAATGTACGTTGGCAGTGTTTGTTATCATAAAATCTAATGAAATTATGATTCATAATTGAGAGCCTGTTATCTTTGCATTTGTGTCTGTTTTCCAAAGAAGTGTTTGGAACATGCTTTAATAGTCTGCTTTAAAGAATTAGAGTTAAATAAAACTCTTCCCATGGAAGTAAAAACAGTAGTCTTATTTTACACTTGCATAAGATTTTGTATTCTGTTTCCATTTCTCAGTTTGATGGTATTTTTAAACATAAAGCAATTGTCTTTGGGGAAGATCTGTAGTGGGTGGGGTAGATACAATTTCTGTATTACACAAAATAGTAAGTAGTATTTATGGGGTTATTAAAGCCTCAGCTTGGCAAACTGCTGTATGGTTGCATCATCCTGTAAGCATTATCTTTTTCTGGCTCCTGACCTTACTCTAAGAAATACTGGGCTTTTAGTTATCCTTTCACTCCTAACTTATAATTTGATTCTCTTATTAGATTATTAACAGGAAAAAAGGCTTTACGTTTCATATTAAAAATGAATATTCTACAGTCTTATTGCAACCCCAGCATATGATTCTTCAAATAATCGATATAGATACTCCAGTGTTTGCTAAATGTTCAGTTCTTGCTGTTTATAACAAAGGGCTGCTACTGGATTAATACCCATGGTATTACACTTGCGACATTTTTCGTTTCTCCCATTTGTAATGTATTTTTTCTAAACCCTCATTTTAAGAAGTGCTCAGGCTTTTGTCAGAGCAAATGCTTTGACTCTGCCCTGATGCCACATGATATTGTGCAGAGAGAAGGCAGTGGCAAGGACTTTGTTGTTTTTGACAGCACCACTGAAAGCATGAAATGTTTCTGAAGGATTGGCAGAGCCTTGTAATAAGGGCTGCAGGAAATGACTGTATTGGGTGTGGAAGAAAGACACTGTCCAGATTTAACACATGAGCTACTGAAATACTTGAAAACAGAGGACAGGAAATGGTATCATAGGATAGACTAAAACGCTGTACAGAACTCCATTGTTTGTACAGGGTGTTATTGTTCTGAAGTTTAAATTCAACTGAGAACACTGCAGCTTTGGCATATAAAAGGTAACGCTGACAGCCTAGTGAGTAATAAAATGCTGTTTGTTATTAGATTAAAGCCCAGACTTCACTTTTTTTATAACAGTAAGTTCTTGAAATGTTCTGGCATTTTTGCTGAAAATGGAAGATACTGTAACAATTTTAAGATAGAATTTGGTGAAAATTGTGCTATTTTCTAATGTTTTTTCCTTTACATCTCTTTCCAAATCCACTTAATGTTTGCACCTGTCCATTGTGCAAGATTTCTCGTGCAATCTGGTGCTATGTAGGCCGTCTTTAACTAATGTTTACACTCATTTATAATGGATAGGTATTGACCTATAACTGTATTTAACAAAACCATGTTTCTATGAAAACTGTCTCACAGTTTCACGAACTGTAGGGGTAGTACAGAACTTAATTTCTCTTAGTTAAAGAGTTAAAGGCTGGTTAGTTTTGCTGTGTCGCCTAGCTGTGGCTAGTTTTTCCTTAGCAGTCAAGAGTATATTTAGCTCTAGTATCTCAGCTCCGGCCCAACTTTTCAGCCACTTTAAATTCTATCACCAACCTAGAAGGATCCAATAAATTCTGCTGTTTTCTGCTGAGGAATGTAGATGCTTTAATCATGAAATGAGGTTTTTCTGTGGTTTTTAATACAGAAGGAAGAATGCTGACATAAAAAGCTGTTTCTTCTTTCTACTGTCTGTGTTCCTTTTTTCCCCCCTAACTTCTGAATTAAATGATAGAATTCTCAGAAAATGTATTCCCATACCTCCCATACAAATGCTTCAGGAAAGTACTAAATTAGAATAACTCCTCCTCGCTCTGTTAACCTTGAAAAACTCAAGGGACATATCAGATCATTCGTATATGGTCAGGCTTTTGACATAGTAGGAAATCCACAAAGACAGTAAATCCAGAATTTGAAATCCTGGCTTTAAAGTTGTGAATTTACTGTAATGTGAAATAACATACTCATCCATATGAGAACAAGAATACTGTGGTTGCAAAGTCCAGTAAGTTTTACCTACTTCAAATTATTTTCTTTTAAAATATTTAGCAGTAACTTTCTTTCCAAAAGACCTTAATAAAACTCGCTAGAATATCTTCAGATCAGCACAAGAGCTTTATTACAGTTTTTACATTAATCTTTGCTTTTTCCATTTCTAACTTGATAAAACGGTATGCCGGGTGCCATTTATGGTGGACGGGGAAAAGGTGAGGATTGCATTTGGCAGTTCCCCCACCCCATCACACTGGCATTCCGGTGAATTCACACCCAGCAGTACCAGTCCCCTTCATGAAGTGTTGTGCGGTTACCGATACATGTTACTGTTCTTCGTTCTTCCTGAGATTTTAAAAGGCATTAACATTTTTGCTAAAGAAGCTAGAACGTGACACTGACAACTTTCTTATTTTAATTGCTTTTAGATTAATATGTACTTAATGTAATAAAATTGGATTGGGCATAGGGGCCTATTCAAATTAGAATAATAATACAAAATTCATACCGGTATGGCGCTACAGGCTATTAGAAGAGATATTCCCACACAGTGAACTTTGTGTAATAGACTTTTTCCCTGAATTGTGACTATAAAGGCTGCTTTCAGAACTGCAATGTTAGTGTAAACATAATCTTGCTATGAATTGTATTTATTTATCCACACACACAAGTTCTGTAGTGTGAACTGTAGGGTTCCCTGTTGCAAAATTCCCCTTGCTTAACAACCTTTCTTCATTTGCAGCTGAATAAGGTGTTTGTATTTTGGGAATTGTTGCTATAAATATGCTAAAATCGTTGGAATGTGGCTTTAAATTTTTTTCTGAGAAATACATTTTGGGTAACATGATTGGTGCTGTTGTCTGTACAGGAAGGCAGAATGCTAGGCGCTTAACTGTTTGACTGTCTTGTTACTTTTTTCCGGTCTGTGTTGAGTGTAAACTAAGGCCCGTATCGGGAACGTGTTCTGCTTTTTGGAGATTTCAGTGCTGCAGCCAGTGCCTGTAGGTTTTGGCTTTCTAGTTCTACTTAGAATGAGCATCGGGAGTAAGGTAGAGAAAGACCTGTGTAACATAAATCGATGGGCATAAATGGCACGTGTATCTGTGTCCAGAGCTTGGAATGAATTTGAAGGGAAAGGATTTGTTCCTCCTGGTTGCTGAATATAATAATTGGACAGTATATATTTTTGAGATGGAAATTAATTTTATTAGAGGCTAGGTACAAGAGTCCTGCAGATCTTGGAGATATTTGAAGAATACATTTTAGAAACAGAGACTTTAAGAGCTGATTTTTTTGATTTTCACAGGCAACAATACAGTATGATTGATGTTCTGTGGGGGTGGGGATGAAGTGAGGTTGTGCAAAAGTGCACACTTTTTTGCAAGCTCAGCCTGGAGGAACTTCGAAGGGCAAAATTAAAAAAACACAACAGATGTTATTAGAAGTGGTTCTTCGGCAATACGCTCTTCTCAGCGTTTAAGCTGCCACAGTGTGCCCTTGAGGTGATATTACCTTTACGTATTGATCTTCTGGTGAAAGTGGCTTTTGTTTGTTCAATTATTCAATAGTGCATGTCTTGCGAGGAGTTTGTTACTGGAAGTTTAAAAAAAAAAAATATCTGTAATTTGTACACGTGCACCAAAATTTTGTATTGCTCCTTCTCTTTAGTCTTAAGGTACGTTTGGTTTTCCTCTTTCAGGAAATGGGTTTGTGAATTCTCGAGCTTCACCAAGTCTGCTCGGAACTACTGGTGGTGGGAATGGTTTAGGCAAAGTCATGCCTACAAAGTCTCCACCTCCACCTGGAGGAGGTAGTCTTGGAATGAACAATCGCAAACCTGACCTCCGTGTTGTCATCCCACCCTCCAGCAAGGGTATGATGCCACCATTGGTAAGTTAAAGCATTGGTTCTCTGGTTCGCTTTGTAAAAATGAACTGTGCTGTCCACATATAGGAGAAACTGTATCTGTTTACCATAGGTTACAGTAATAGAAGTCTGTTTGTATTCTGAAATATCACTAACAAACATCTAACTTAGAAGTTGTTACCTGGGGAGAAGTTAAATTTGTAAGGAATTTTCTTTCTAAAAAAAAGTGTAAAATAGCAGTCTGACCCAAATGCTGTTTGAGTGCAATCCTAGAGGCATAGAGTAGGATTTTGTTGTTTTGATTTGATATCTCACTGACTCACTACCGAGAACTTTGTTGCTTTGGAGGATGTGGCTTTTAAAAAGGGTTATGCATTATTCTGTGGAGGAATGGCTGATCTTATTGGTGATGTGAACTGTATTAATGTGCCCTAAAGCACACTTTGTACCTGTTTTTCCTGGGTCGTAATGGTTGTGGGATGTGAAATGTAGCTTCAGTGGTAATGATGGTCTGAGAGAAACGCTTGTTTGATGTGGTGTGCTGGAGTGCAACCTTGTGTGTCCTGTGGTAGATGTCATGTCTTCAATGAAGGCATAAAAGAGTAATGAGGATTGGGCTCAGTCCCTGTTTGTGTACTTTTCAGTACTGCTGTGCAGTTTGGCATGTGGGTAGTGATGTTTGTTCAGCCTGAATTTGGAATAGCACACAAGTTTCGTGTCAGGCATGAGGCAACCCACAACACTGAGACCAGAACAGGTCTTACAGGAAGAGTTACTCTGTTCCTCCTTTAATTTGGTTGGCCAGATCCTTTGGTCTTGGTCTTTCACTGTCACGTAGAAGTTTTAAAACATCAATGTGTATTTTCTGGTTTCTGTGTATGGAAGAACAAACCGTAACCAAGAGGAGCAGGATATAAACAATAACAAGTACTCTCTGTATAATTCTTACTACTTTTTAAGATGCCACAAGTGCTTACATTCGTTACTGGTATTCATGGTGAATAATACGAAATTAGTCCGAGCAACAAAAGCTGTAATTATCCTTAGAGGGATGATTCTTGAAGTTTCAGGTTTTTCTAAGACTAGTGAAGTGTAGTAGGAAATACACTGGTTTATGGTTAAAGTGAAAGTTAAACTTTTAAATTAATTGGAAATAGATACAAGAGGATCTCAACGCAGCGGTTCTAATGTTAGTAGTGTACAGTAGCTATTTACTATTGTGGTGTTAAAAACCCAATTAAATACTCAGTTTAGGTTTTGTCTATCTTTTTGAGAAAATTGGAAAGAGATTTTTGGCATAGAAATGCTGGTATGGTAGGATGGTTGTATGTGAAAAAGTATCATTTTCATGATATATTTTTGTATGTGAAAAAAAAATACGTTTTTTACAGAGCTGGATGTTTACTGGATTGGTCCAGCCAGAAACTGCTGTGCTCCATATCTACGTGTGTCATCAGTGTGTAGCAGTGTCCTTGTTTTTTCAGAGCTCTTCCTGCACTAATTTTGCCAAAGTGTGTGTGCTTTCAGTATGGTATTTTTTAATTGACCTGAATTACATAAAGTATTTTACTTCCTAGTAGTATTATTTACAGAATCAGGTGGCAAATTCACATTATTAATTAAAATAAATAGAAATCCTGATCACAAACGTGACTTTCTCTTTCATTTTTGAAAGCAATGCTATTTTTAGTAACTGTGTTATCCCTCTTGTTTGCTGAGTACAGTCGGAGGAGGATGAATTGGAGTTGGTGAGTTTGGGCTACTGTTTGATGAGAGAGTGCAAGATGCTGAAAATGTCTTTTACTACAGCTTTTTAACTGTAGTTTCATTACATATTTTAAATAATTCCAGTGTTCCCTTGGTAGCAGACAAAAATACATTTGTTTTATCAAACTCAAAACCCAACCAATTCAAGTTTAAAACACATCCAAAGTCTAGTCCTTTCCATTTGTAAACTTCTGTTTTTTTTTTCCTGAAAATATTTCTGTTTTTCTTGGAGGGAACATTGGAAAAGAGCCTTACAGAGTAACTGTCCATGTGTATAGGATATTTACTGCTTTTATGTAAAATAGAAATAACCACTTATGTTCTAAATTATTGGAATATTTTTAGAAAGTGGCTTCACTCATGAAGTTCTTCAGATTGTAATACAAGCCCTGTATTACTTCTCTTATTTTCAAAGAGATTACATCATTGCTGGTGAGGTCACCTTTTTGGAGTCTAGAATTATTTCATCCTGTGTGAGATTATCAAACCACAGGGGTGTTCCCTGTTTACCAAAAGGAATAGAGAATTGCAAATGAATATTTCTACCTTTTTCCAGTGGAAAGATACTCTGCTTTTGAAAGGAAGCTCTTGGGATTCGTGTCTTCTCTATTTTTTCCAAAAGGTTTTAACGTTTGGCATTCTGTCTGGAAAATTAACGTAAGGCTAAAATAATTTGTAACTTATTTTTAGAGCAATTTGCAAATTGCTTAGCTGCTGTAGCACAAACCATGCAGAAGATGCAGCATCCGAGCACAACCGTAAACATACACAAAGAAGTCTGCTTATTTACATACCTTGATTCAGTTTTGAACATGGACCTGTTGCTAATATGAGGCTCTAATTGCATGAAAGCATGGAAAATATAGTGATGTAGATAAATCTGTTGTTGAATGCATGCTGTGGGTTGTTTTTTACTTTAAACGTGAGCAATAGATTTACGGAAGTAAGGGGAAGTGATTTCTGGAAGTCAGTAGTGAAGTTTTGAAGGTTTATTGGAATGACTTGCTAGTTGAGCAGCTGAACAGCTGTCATGCATGCTCTTCTCACCTTAATAGAGAAGTGTCTGGTTTCCAGTGCAAGAAATAAAGCACTAATTCAGCGTAAAAACACTTAAATATCATTGCAACCGGGATTAATGCTAAAGCCCTTGAATGAAGGTGGCCGTACCTGCTAGAGATGGCAGTGCCGGCCGCCGCGGTGATGGGTCCCGTGTGGAGGTGGGACATCTAGTGGCGGTGGGGCCCGGCCTGGCAGGGCAGGGAGCGCACACAGACGCAGCGGTGGCTTCCTCGAACGCGGCGAAGCAGGTACACCTGCAGTGGTCCGTCGCTCGCTGTGGTGATTCCAGCGGCAGCAGGCAGCTCCAGGCGAGGGCTGCGAACGCTGATTCCGCACGGTTGGAGCTGAGGACTGAATAGGGAAAAAAGATACGAACAGTAGCATAGCGTGAAATACAGATGCTGAATAATTCCTGTTACTGCTATCATTAGCACCAGTTTTTTTAAAAAAAAAGTTCTGAAATTTGTCATGAATCTTTGGCTGAATCTCCACGTACAATGAATATTGGACACGTCTAAATATTTCTTACTGACTGTGTGGCCGAGTGTTTGGGAATTATATTCGGAAATAAATGACCTCAGAAAACCACCTTTATTAGTTACTTAAAAAAAAAAAAAAAAGGGATAAAAATCCCATGGGGAAATCCTTTGGTCTGGATTGTTTCCCAGTATACTCCTCTTAACTTTTCCATTATACCGTAATCCCAACTTTAAAGGCTGCCATCCAAGAAAGCTTTGGAAAAAGGTCAATTCCTGACAGACACAAAAATCTGCTCTAATAACATATCTTTATGCCAGATAAACTTGGTCTAGCAGAGATTTTCAGAGGTACGTAAGTGATTTAAAGGGATAAATTACACAGAAAATCGGTGGGACTTTCTCTGTGACTTGATCTGCTGAACAAATGCCAAAGAGCCTCCAAATTCCTGCAAAGCTCAAAGGTGGGCTTTCGACAGCAGCCAGACAAAAGAGGGATCAGAAGCTGGTAGCCTGTGGAAGGTTGTCGTTAATTTTATTATGGTAGCTGTGGTATACTTCTTTCTTTAAATTGGAAAGATAGAAGCCAAAGATTGATAACCTTCAATTCATCTTCACAGGTTTAAGCTTAAGATTGATTACAGGCCTGTTTCTGTACCTGCTCGTCCCATTATTATAAAGGGAATCATGCATTTTTAATAGTGCTCGCTCTCTCAAGATCAGAGTGGAGAAAAAGAATTAAGTGCTGCAGATACTGAAATACTTATATACCTGTCCAAAATACAGAAAAAGTGGTAGTAGCGTCAGTCTTTTAAAGCTAGGAAATGGAACTCTACCAAAGAGATGAAAACCTGCTACTTTTGTAGCAAATATATTTATTTTTTTTTCAGAGAGAGAGAGAGGCTTGCTTTAAAAACCTATTTTCAGCAGTTTGAAATCCAGCTCCCTTAATCAGAATGGTTCTGTAGGAATGTAGAAATGCAGGGTGTAGAGTGTTCTACACCTCTGGAATTTTTGAGACTTCTATAGGTAAAACTAAGTATCTGTTGTTTAAAAATGAAAAATGTGGCGTTTCCTGTTCTTGACAGTATCTGGCATGGCTAAACGGCGTTGAACTACATATTTTGAAGAAAGATTTCAGTTGCCTCCATGAAGAGCAGTACATTCTGTGACAGAGCAGCTTTGCTGTCTGGTGGTACTCACCATGGCATTTAATACAAGGTTTTCCAAACATCAAATTTGGGTAAAGTGCTTAATGTGAGTGATAGGTTTGCTACAGATGTTCATCCTGGTGTATGGGAAAGAAAGACTGTTGCTTAAAAAGCCACATTGTGCCTACAGTCAGATAATCTGAGACAATCTAGTTTAGCAATTTTTCTTGTAAAAAAGCACAGTTGCTCTGTGTGAGCTCAAATGTCATTTGCTTTGAAACGTATCTGCATTATAACAAGTACTCTCTCGGTTTCTCAGGAACCATGGGAACAGCAAGATTATTTTATCACTGAAGTCTTATCAACACAAATTTAGAAGATCTCTGTGTTCCTTTCAGGACAGGTGTAGTCAGCACAGTGTCAAAACTGGCAGCTAAAATTTTGAAAATTGGATGAACAACAGGGAAGTGGGAGACTCTTTTCTGGTGGAACTGCACCTCACCATCTGCACTAAAACCCCTTTAAAAATTAAGGCTAAAAACT
Source organism: Falco naumanni (assembly GCF_017639655.2). Classification (NCBI taxonomy): domain Eukaryota; kingdom Metazoa; phylum Chordata; class Aves; order Falconiformes; family Falconidae; genus Falco; species Falco naumanni. The sequence continues at coordinate 7,285,352 of NC_054060.1, read as the reverse complement.
CTTAAATCACTTAAGAACTTCTGAGAATTGTAGTGTATATCCCTAAGAAACTGCATTTATTTTTATGTCCTATGACTCTAACCCCGTTGAAATCTGCATGCACAGGAAGTGGATCAGTGAGTCTTAATTAATTTTTCATTTCAGTTTGCCAGGATCATTTTGGTTGTCTTTAAATGTTTTGGCTTGTTTAGAAAATCTATCCTGACAAAAAGAATGTATTCGTAACTAAAGCAAAGAAACACATGTTAATTGAATGCTATTTTAATATTAGCGCTTGATTATTTTTTTTTTTCATTATTTTAACTGATATAACAAGACATGTTATTTTTAATCATTTTAGAATACCCAAAGGATAAGTAGTTCTCAGTCTACACAGCCTCTTGCTACCCCTGTGGTGTCTGTGACAACTCCAAGCTTGCCTCCGCAGGGACTGGTGTATTCGGCCATGCCTACTGCCTACAACACTGGTAAGCGTTGTTTTTAATAAGTGGCTTGATTTGTCAGGTGTACAAGGCTTTTGTGATTCGTAAGCCCAGAAAATTAGCATTTCTGTGACACTTCACTTTATTTTCCTATTCAGTTCAAATGAAGGCTCTTATTCATCAAAAATGAGCCTTTGACTTGTAAAATGTGTAAATGTTGAGACTTACATCAGGGAGAAGCTTTCAGTCAGTCAGGTTGCACACAGCAGAATGCAGGGGCACAGAGAAAGGCATCGCTTACAGCAGTAGTGTTCAAGCTCTCCGTCTGAGAACTGGCACGCCTCACATGTAAGCCATAGTTGGTACTCCAGAGCACGCTGTCCCTTTGGATCCGCCCTGCTCAGCTCCAGCGGCAGGAGGGAATTGGATCCTGCTGGCACTTCCGATGTACGGGAAAGCGCAGGTAGGGCTTCCCGTCAGTAGCTTCCTCGAGAGTGAGGTGGGGACTCCAAGGAAGGCGCTGCCAGCATTCCGCCATTGTGAGCCTGTTACCTGAAGGACCTTACGACTGTTATCTTGTCCAAGATGGGTATGATGCGAGGAATTTGGTATTATAAGCGATAATTGAGTTGCTGGTTTGGAAAGTAGTTCATGATGTGGTGCCTCCTACTTTTATCTCCCTAACAATAGGGATAATTTTGACTTCAATCTCAAGGTTCTTCATTTGTTGCAGACCCCGTATGTAATCAGTGAGGGAATTTTTGTAATCATTTCATCGAAAGGCTGCCGCCTTGATGGCGTCAGCTTGATTACCATTGATCTGTGATGCATAGTTTAATTTTCAAATGCACCTGCAGAGAAACTACATGGCAGATAAGTGTCAATAAATTTTGTAAGTCAGATGAAATAGCGATTAGTTAAAACCGAAAAGGGAAACAATGGTAGTAATTCCCCAGTTTGCTGTTCTTTTTAGATGAAGTCCAGTTAAAACGTTGAAACATAAGTGCTGTAATTTGTTAAAACAGGAATTTCTGAATTGGGGACCACTGCTGGCAATGTTCAAGTCTTATTCTTAGGCTTTCAGATCCTTTAAAAAACCCGTGTATCTTGTTGCTCTCTTCTGCAATGATCGCTCTGGGGAACGGAGCTACACTACTGAGCTTCCGTGTGTAGCTGGTCAGCCCTGGCCAGGCAGGGGGGCCTGGGGCAGTGTGCTCTCCTTTCTGTGGCGCTTAGGAAGACCTGTGCCTCCTTCCAGTAGAGGAGGTTCCCCAGGAGCGTCTCTTCCCTCAGCCTGTACAGTCTCCCGCGGGTCGCTGGCAGGCACAAGATGCTCAAGACCCTGCAAGGCAGTGGAGGGCATACTGGGGGGGGGGGGCATAAAATGCTTTTCCTTAAGGAGCCATTGTGTTGGGGTAAGGTGGCAAGGTTTTGGTGGCGGGGGTGGACACACAGGCATGCTGCAGGGGTGGCTTCTCTAAGATGGGATCAGGAGCAGTGTCAGCGCGCGTTTCAGCCGGCCTCAAGCTGCATCTGCTGCTACTGCCTGAAGCTGAGCCCGGCAGCGATGCTGGTGGCATCTCTGATAACGTGTTAAAGAAAGGGTCAAAAACGCTGCGCTGGTCTCTTGTCAGTGACCTAATGTTCTTGCTGTTGTGCAAAGGTCAGGACAAATAAAAAACCTTCAAGGTTTGTAGAAAATGGCCAAAACGGAGTGATACAGAGGTTTTGTAATCTTCATTTTCTGCAGGGCAGGACACCATCAGGTGTCTGTAATGTTGGCAGATGGAACAGATAGAGCAGCCATCCATCTGTCATAATTTCCCCCCCAAAAAAAGATGGGCTTTTATACATTTCTTCACTTTTTTTAGCTTTGAAAGTCTTCACTACAGTTTTTAATTTAGACTTGTAGCCGTCTTCTAGCCAGAAAACTCACCTCTTTTTGTATTTGTATCTTTTTGTATTAACGTGCTGCTCAGCTGCCCTTTACTGCCCCTCAGCCGCGTTCTGCATTGGCTTGCCTGGGAGGCGCTGCCCCGGGCAGCACGGCAGGCGTGGGGTTCGCATTTCGGGAGGGACAATTTAGTCATCAGCAACAGTAAATATTTATACTGTGGTAGCGCCCAACTAAATTGCTGAACACTTATGCAAATAATCGCTGCCCTGAGGGGGGTTAAAGTCTAAAGAAATGAATGAGGGAGAAGATGGGGTTGCAGTAACAGGAACACGAGTGGAGTGAAGAATTGAGCTTGGTGACTTGGATTAGAAGTTTAAATATGAATTTTCTGGGCACAGGGATCTTGGTTTGATACCTGCCACAAAGATGGTTTATATATTGCATGTAATGGCTGTTACAGATAGTTCTGGGCCCTGCTGAGAGGACTCAACGTTGCGTTTTACCTGTCACCTAACAAATCCCTTCAGCCTTTCACGCAGTCTGACGTTTCAGGAAGCAGTGTTGCCTGTGTCCCTCAATCCAGAAAATAACCTCCAAGCTGACGGCTAAAACAAGCTTAAAACATCAAAAAGATGAGTGGCTGCAACTCAAATCTCAGGAAGCAGCAAAGACAGTTGAAACTGGTGTCCTATGCAATGGACAAGTGCTGTTATCATTGCGATATTATTTTTAAAACCAGCCTATTTCCTTGTGATAATGCAGTAACTTGTGAAAAGCTTTTAGCCTTTAATGTTTTTCAGACACTTTAAAATTGTTTCTATTAGATTGAGCCTTTCAGGGGATTTGCAAAAAGAAATTTGACGTTGAAGCCAATTGTCATCTGGGTATTCTCAGGGTAGTCACCACTTACGTAGCAATTTCAGTTGTGCAGTTCAAGGACTAAGATAAAATTTAGATACCTAAATTGCTTTTCTGGATTGATAGGGTTGTTTTTCAGGGCTAGAGGGGATAGATTCAGCTCTTAGATCCTTAATTAAAATGTTGGCTACCGGTTTTGCAGAAATATGTTATTATCTAGGTTGTTTTGCTGGAGAAGTATTCTTTCTGCAGATTACTGGAGGAAGGGCCAGAACAAACAGTTACTTGTTCTAAAACAGGCTAGGCATTTTTATAAAATACTGAAAAAAACCCCACAAGAGATCAGTTAAATATTAACTTGCATTTCAGCAGAGCGTATGTAGCCATAAATTTTATTGCTGGCTTTAGGTCAGTTATTTTGCAAAGGCGCAAACTTCAAAGGTACCCCCTTGCCAGGGTCCCGGCAGTAACGGCTTCCATCGTGTGGAAGCTGCTCTTCCGTCCGTACGGCTTTTCCATCTCGCATCCGGTCACTCACGTACAGAAATCGGTGTCCTGCTTTTACTGCCAGCGGTATGGGATTATTTAGGGGGACGATAATGCAGCTAATGGTGTGGTGGCACGTGCGTTCTTTGGAAAAGTATCTCCTCAACCCCCTGGCATCAGACATGTTCTGTCTAAAGAAGTTAATTGTCCGTTATCATAAAAGCTGTAATTGCAAAGAAAAAAATACATGGAAACTGCACTCCTGTAAGCGTTTTCTTCAGGTCAGCTCTTCCAGGGATCCCCTTGGCACAGCAGCACGTCCATCGCGTGCGTTTACATGTACCGCACTTGCAGGCTGCCCTGCGTCTGGCTGCTTTGAAGGCTGAGGGTGGCCGGGTCAGGGGAGGGCTGTATGTTTTTGGGGTTGTTTTAGTCTTGTAAAAAGGGCTTTGGATCCATCAGCTTAGGAGAAATCTTTCGGAATCTGTTCAGGAATACTTGTGAGGGTATTTTAGAGTTCCAGTCAGTGTCAGCGGAGAAGGAATGAAAGAGAACGCCAAGGGCAGCTTAAGTAGCTTCACCTGCTGGGTGAGCTGGGGGTCCCCAGCCCTTCGGGAAGGCTCTGGCAGCGGTGCGGGGGGGCTGGCTGCTGCTGGCACCGGCTCTCCTGACTTTGCAGGCTGTTGAAAGGGAAGCCTGGGAGTGATCCACAGCAAACAAGCTGGTGGATGGGAATGGGGAAATTGTTCAAGAAAGTTTGATCTCAAGAGTGATAAATCATAACGGTGGTGTCATTTTAGGACAATGCTAAAAAAACCCCGCTGAACACACACACCCCCACCACACACACCCCTCCCCAAAGGGAGAAGATCAAAACCCAACCAAACACAAACCCTCTTAAGCAGTTTTTGGTTCACCTGCTGGCAGTATGGGATGAGTTTGGCTGCTAGCATTATGTTGCATTCTCAAGGGACTAGAAATTATTTTAAGCAAGCTGTACTACAGAATAATCAAAAGCAGAGAAGTGTCTGTGGCTTTGTTTTAAAACGTGAAAGAGAAGCATGAGTGATAATGATAAAGTGAAAATAACTTCACCTCTGTGAATGAAGTGAGAACTGCCTAAGCTTTATAGCAGAGCCAAATAACAGCCAGTCACTGACTGTTGATTGGGAATATATTGTGTCTTCCATTATCCATGTAAGTTGTATTTCTAAATAATTATACTTTTTGCCTTAAACAAAGAGGTTTCTTTTGTTTATTTGATACAGAGATGACATTTTTTAATCAGATACAAAATAAGGAGTGAAACTGTTGTGGGGAGAGGGAAAATGCGGAGCGTGACAGTAGGACTGCACAAACGAGTGGACAGAGGGGTCGCTGAGGCTGCCAGCTGCAGTGACTTGGCTCGCACGGTGCCGTAGGCAGCCCCTGCCCCACAGGCTGGCTCCCCACAGAGGCCGTGGGGCTGTGAGCTGCCTTGTACCGTGAGCCAGCAAGGTGGTACCTGCGCCTTGTCCCACCGACCGCTGCTCCCAAGCGGGGACTGAACCAGAGCCAGGACAGCGGCATAAACTCTGTGCGAGAAACACCAGTCCCTTCCAGTGACTTGCGTGCATTCTTCCCTTTTTCTTTCATTGTGGAATTTCCATACAGACAAAAATCTTTGCAAATACTTGTCTTACTGTAAGATGCATGTATCATTTTTATATATATATATAAAAATTATATATACACACACACACAAATGCATCAGTGGGTTTGCACAATGCATAAATGGGTTTAGAGGAAGCTATACGAGATGGCACCGTGTAGGAATTGAGAGCAGAAAGTGCCAAACAAGAAAGAAAGTTAATCATTTGGGGGCTTAAGTCCTGTTACGCTCCTTGTGAAGTTAGGAGGACTGCACCCAGGCTTCATAGTTTACACATCTGGACTCCTTTGGGTCACTTGCCCTTCCTGGTTTTGGGCAGAAGGCCTTTACATTTGCGTGTGTGTGCACATGTATCACATACATCTTCATGTGTTTATACATACATACAAATCTATAAACTGCTTTCTCGCTTACTTGTTTTTCCCTCTTAGATTACTCCTTGACTAGTGCAGACCTGTCTGCCTTGCAGGGATTTAACTCCCCCGGCATGCTGTCCTTGGGGCAGGTCTCCGCCTGGCAACAGCACCATCTCGGCCCAGCAGCCCTCAGCTCTCTCGTGTAAGTACAGCCGGCAGCGCTGCAGTGCTGCACCGCGCGGGAGCTTCTGCCGCTTCAGGCTGTGCGGTCGGCACCAGGGAACATTTAGCACGGGACCATTTTAATTTCTGTGTGCTGGAGACAGCGCGTTGCCTTTCAGGTTGGCTCCTCGGTTGCGGAAGCGTTTGTGTTTAGCGTTGTGCGTCCCTTCTGTCGGTTCAGTGCGCAAGCGGTGTCCCTGCCTGCCCAGCTGCTTACAGAGGAGGCACCTGAAATGTTTGGGAATGGGAAATGTTTCTGTTTGTTCTTAACGTCTAAATGCAGTTCAGGCCTTTTAATTAATGCTTTTTTCAACTTTGTTTCTTCACCTCAGTAAGCTGCATTTATTTACATACTCATTTTGAGGGTGTCAAACCACGAGACCACAAAAATGTGAATTGTCACTTGCTTTTCCTTTTGGGTGTTTTCTTATTTCTGCCTTTTGGTTTTCTTTTTCCCAGTACTGGCAGCCAGCTATCTCAGGGTTCAAATTTATCCATTAATACCAACCAAAACATCAACATAAAATCTGAACCAATTTCACCTCCCCGGGACCGTGTAACTCCCTCTGGGTTCCCGCAGCAGCAGCCACAGCCGCAGCCACAGCCACCGCAGCAGCAGCAGCAGCAGTCGCGGCAGGAGATGGGTCGCTCTCCTGTTGACAGCCTCAGCAGCTCCAGCAGCTCCTATGATGGCAGCGACCGGGAGGACCCGCGGAGTGATTTCCATTCACCTGTCGTGCTGGGAAGGCCGCCGAATGCAGAAGATAGAGAGAGTCCGTCGGTAAAACGAATGAGGATGGACACGTGGGTGACATAAACTCGCAGTGTTGCCTCTCCAGTTTTGTGTTCTCAAAATGAACTGTCCTGACATATCTAAATTTATAAATAAGGACATAAGTATATTTATATGTATATACATACGTGCATATATATATCTTCACATGCATATATATGTGCTAGTGTGTGTAGCATACACAAAATCATCAGGCACTTATGACAAACTTCTTGTATAGCTGCAGATGTCCCATGGTAAAACGTAACAGAACAATCCTATAGGTATTGATCTAGTCTGGCACTTACCTGGACTTGTTGTTTTAATAATATAACCTGTTTTGCAAAGAAACGTTGTACCCGCATTATAATCCTACCACACTAGATTGCAGAAACCAAGAGGGCTCGCCTGTAGTAATGTCCCTGTGTGTTTTATTCAAGCTGTATGGTTACTTGTAGTTAAGAAATAATGCTTTGTAGCAGCAGAGCAGTAGAAAAGCAGGAAGAAGAAAGCAATACTGTACATAAAATGACCTTTATATTACCCAACCTGGCATGGGTCTCTATTGCAGAGGGTGCATGGAGAAGGGCTGATGCTATAAGAAATAAATAAAATAAAAAACCACAAAAACAAAAACCCTGTTTTGCACGTGCAAAAAAAAAAATAGTGTATTGGGTCAAAGAAGTGATTTTTTTAATGAGTGAAAGAGAGACATAGAGAACTCGCATGAAATATTCAGAAAATATTAGCCTAGAAAATAGAACGTTAACAAAATAAAATTAATATATTAAGTTATAATTGGAATATGTTTGACAAATTTGTTTTTACGTTCATACCTTTGAAAAATATAGAAACGGATTTTAGCTCATGTATATTTTATATTAAAGAAAACAATACCCTAATGAATTGAAGACTATATATAAAGTTATATACAGTACTTTTGAACACATTCTGCTATGAATTATTTATATAAGCCAAAGCTGTATGTTGTAGCTTTTTTGTAGAGTATAGTTTTATCTTATTTTGACTTTCTAGTTTTTGCTTTCAAAGATGAAAAGGAAAAACTTGCAGGCGGAACCTTGGGGGAAAAATAAGCCATGAACACTTATATGTAAATTTAAATTTGAGCCAAACTCTTTGTGTATATAGCATCCTAAATATATTATCACCTTTGGTGTAAGTACCTATGTATTGTACGTTCACCAGATTAAAAAGTATATTTTTGTGGATTGACGCCAACTTGAAAAAAGGCGAGGTCCTTATTAAGTAGAGTATTCACTGTTTAATATTTACTATTTTGTTAAATATACTGTACTTTCTTTGGATTTTAATTATTATTAATATTATTATCCAGATTTTTCAGAGGGTGTATAAAGGGGTCGTCCCCCTCACTGGTGGTGAATGTGTGCCGTTAAATTGTAATCTCTGTGCTGTATGGTTAAGCTTCATTATACATTTTATATATATGTATATAAATAGCAAAGTGGCAAAAAAAAAAAAATCCGGTGTTAAGTTCATCCTGCATAAATATAAAAAATCTGTTACAACACATTTTAAAGGCATCATTTTAAAGCTGCCTCTTCTGAGGAGGAAAAAAAAAAAAAGTGGAAAAACTTGACCTAATTTCTCATGATAGGGAACCAACACATATCAGATGAGCACGGGAGGTTTTTTAAGTTGGTAAGTGGTTTGGGATAAAAGCCTGAGCCTCGGCCACGCGTTTGCCGCTTCCATCACAGGCAGCGAGGAACGCGGAGCCCCTTGTGCTGCCCGAGCAGGCTGGGGGACGGTTTGGTTGTGGACGCGGTTGGGTGGGTGATGTCCCTTGTGCAGTCTGGCTGTGTCCCAGCGAGGAGGAGGAGGAGGAAGGCAGTGGGGCAGCACCAGCTCCCCTGGTCGCTCCTAGGCCTGGCCCACGCCAGCCCGGTGGTGGGGCGAAAGGCGGGTGTGAGCAGCAGTGTCAGAGCCAGACGCTGAGCCGGCTCAGGCCAGCCCAGCGCGGTGGCCGGTGGCGCGGAGGGAGCGCTCCGGCCTGATCAAGCTCCAGGCCCTTGCCCTGCCCTCTGCTCGCCCCACACACCGGCGGCGGGCGTTTGTGCTGGGGACTAAATTAACAGAGATGACTACAGCTGACTGCTGGCTCTAGTTCTGGGGGAAGAAACTACACTGCTCTTCTATTATCCAAAGTCCTTTAACGTTATCCCTGGTATTTATTAAATTTTTGCTTGGGCTTTAAATTAAAAAAAAAATTAAAAATAACTATCACTTGATACTGTAACCAAGAAGTGTGAGAATTGGAAAGCCAAGGGGGGACGGCCCTCTCCTCAGCCCCTTGCTGCACTGTGCGACTGAAGAGCACACTTCGGTCCATACCGCCAGCCCAGCCCCCTCACCTGCCGGCACCGCGACTTTCCAAGACACGCAGGTCCCGTTCCTGCCTCGCCCTCACCTCCGGCGCTCGCCCTCCATCTCCTGGGGGCAGTTCCTGGGTCACAGCCGCGCAGAGGGAAGGGCAACTATTCCCGCAGTGACCGAGTTCACTTACCACCTCAGAGAACCTGCTCATGCTCTGAAAAGCTATGTGATTTTTTCATTATTTATGCACATATATGAACTTTGCTGTACATCTGAGTGGGAGTTCTGCATTCACATTTACTGTCTATTTTCTTGTGTGCCTTATAAGATGGCTTTGCTGACTGTATCTCAATAGTCTTTATTTCTATGCAGGTTTTTAAACAGTACTATTACTGTTTTCTTAAAGAAAAAAGCTACATAAGGGTTAGAGTTTGTATTGAAATTGCACCAATGAGCTAAAAAAAAAACAACCAACAAATAAATGATGGGTTCTTAAGAACTGCTCACGGGACTGTTCACGTTGCCCCAGACCCTCCAACGGACTCAGCAGAACAAGCCTTTCCACAGCCCTGCGGCATCGGGGCCAGACTCATGCCGTTGAATAAATGGGAATCCTGATTTTTAATAACAAGCACCTAACTTTGGAACATACTTTTTTAGGAATTGTAAAAATGTTTTGTAAAAATGAAATAATGACATAGCACAGGTATTTCAACAGGTAAAAAAATACTTTTTTAAATTAACAATACTGAATGAAGTTGCAAGTGGATCCAATCCTAGTCTGAACCCATTCAGGTCTGAATGATTTAAGATTTTTATCTCTGTTGTGACAAATCACCTCTCCATCTTCGAGCTCTCACTATAGTATTTAAAAATACACGTTATCAGGGATTCGTCAGAGACAAATGCTTTAGCCTTTCCTTTCACTTAAAGGACACTAATGCATCAGAAACTTGCGAATTACTGTGCGCACAAGAAATACATAGTAAATAAGGAACAAAATAACTCCTAACAATTGATCATGGGAAGAAGTTAAATTAGAATGTGAAAGAAAGACTTAACAAATGTAAACATTTAAATCTTAGTAGAAACTTTCTTCACTTTGCTGTGCAAGAGAACACTGCTTTGCTATATTTAAAATGGCTTTTTTAAAAGAGATTTATGTATTTGGTAAATGTTTGTAGTCAACAGTTCACAAAGAAGCTGTTCACGGTTTAATGATGATAAGCCGTTTGGCGGCACAAGCTGGACTTTGTTGCCATCCTTGAGACGAATCTTTTAAGAAAAAAATAAGTTAATCTCAATTTTTTTCCCTGAATGTGTTGTTTTTTCTTCAATATACAATAAATATTCTAGTGAACTTTTTATCAAATGGTTAAGAAAATGCTAGAGGTTGTTGTAAAATATTTGTATCCTGCATTCACTAAAGTAAAGATACTGGCTTTTACTGTGTACTCCAGCCTCTCTCGTATTTGCACGGCCCGTGTTCCTGTTGTGTTTGCCCATCTTTTGCCCCCTCGCCAGGTACCTGAAACACTCGTTGAGTTCCCTTGTGAAGTACCAGCTTTACGGTTCTTCTAATCAACACGGATTCTGGGGGCTACATACACTGGCTCCGTTCCCGTTACGAACAACGCTCTGTAAGAACCTTATTACAGAACACTTACAGACATCTGCAGAACGCCCCGGGTAAATCCAGCGGGTCAACCGAAGGCCAGACCTTCTCTTCCCGCCCCTCTCCACTGCCTTTGCTGCCACACTGCAGCAGGCCAGGCAGCAGGGTGAGTGCAGGGACGCGGTGTGGTGGCTGAGGGCCCACAGTGCCACTCTGCCTCAGAGGCCACAGCTCTGCACTTTGAAACCGGCCACACGGAACCGGCGCTGCCCCCACGCGTACTGTGGGGCACCAAAACATCTTTCACCTGAGAAAAGTCCCTGCAGAGAAAGGTGTTCCCAGCTTCTGCTCCGTCTGGTGTCGGGTGGGCGTGCGGCAAGGCGCTCGGCTTTCCAGGGGAAGCGCTCAGCTGCGCGACAGCGGAGTCTCCCTGTGGTAACAAAAAAGCACAAGCCGGGGGTAGGTGGTGCTCCTAGTGCTTTTATTTAATTTTGCTTTATTTAAAAATGTAATAATGCCCCCCCACACCCCCAAACAAAGATACATTTCCTTCATAGAAGAAAAATAGAAATTTTTGTTCAGTACAAGATACTTTAGAGACCTCGTTTACAAAATTAGGTTCCCCCAGGCTTTCCTGAGTACTATTTTTGATGGGTGCAGAAAACACAGGGTGTCATTACACCATCGCCTGGCTCTGGCTCTGCCTGCTTGGCCAGCTGTGCCTCACATCCCTGGAGACACCTCAGTCCCTTTTTCCCTGTCCCATGCGGGTGCTCGTCCTCAGGCCAGGAGGTGGGCGCAGCTGTACAACAGGAGCTTGTGCCACAGCTCTCGCCCTGCGCCACCTTCGCTCACAAAGCCACAAGCAACAAGACCCCCCAGAAACCAAACCAGCCCCTCCCAAATCCCGAGGCAGCACTGCCCTGGCCTCGCAAAAGGCGGCTCTGGCCAGGCTGCGGCTCCGCTGGTGGGGCAGGCCGGCTGCGTGGGGCAGGCTGGCTGCGTGGGGCAGGGCCCTGTGCTTTCTGTAGGCAGCGGGGACGCCAGTGTGTGGGGCAGAAGGGCCACTGCAGTGTGAGCAAGCGATGGCTTCAGCCACCTGCCCACGCGCTCTACCCTCGGCCTGGGGCGGATGGCAGCTGCCGGCTGAGCGGCAGCGGAGCCCCAAGCGCCCAGGAAGGGGCCGGGGCCCTCACCACAATGGCATGCCGCTCTCAGCTGGCTGCCGTCGCCACTGGGCCTCACCCCATCCCTGGCTGAGTTTCACACCACCACGCTCCCAAACGCCTTAGCAGGTGGCTCTAGGACAGCCATTACCTCTGCCCGCAGTCCCCGAATTAAATTTCAGAGGCAAATTCTCCTCTGCAGCAAAGCTCCCTCCCCCAGGCCTCAGCTTCTGCTCACTTCTAGCACGTAGCGTTGATTGACTCAGCCCAAACCACACAGGCCTCAGGCTGACCGACATCCCAGGACACCTCGAGCCACTGACGCGTCACTGGACTTCCCTACGCAAACGTCAGCAGCTCACCAAAACGTTTAACGCTCTGCAGCCTCGCAGCCCCACCCTCGGAAGGATTCACACTGTGACGGTCCCAGGTCGCGGGGCTTCCTTCCTGGACCTTGCAATTAAACGCCATTTGGCAACACTCTCAGGTGAAGACAACAAACAAGGAAACTCAAGTCCATGACTGGAACTGAGTGTTTGAGATGCACCATTATGGATTATTATTACTTTTAAAAAAACCTTAACACCAGCTAGACCTCCCCCCAGCAAATGAGCCTTTCAGAGGCGCATACCACAGGCCGAACCCTACTCTCACCTCCTCCTCCAGTGCTCTCTGGCCACCCGTGGTCGCACTGACGTATTGGCCCTGGACAAGCAGCACCCTGGCGAAAGCACGATTCTGCACTGAGCTCTGCCTGCAGAGACACTGGATTTCAAGAGAAGTCTCTGAAGACTGCATCGAGGGGAAGAGGTCTGGGCTCACCCTTCACAGCGGTGGGCTTGAAGCACCCTAATAAACACAGCTTAAACACCTGCCCAAAAGGATGAAAAGGCGAGGTGCTGCCAGCATCCTCCTGCCGTGGCACACTTAGTGTGACACACTAGAAGTCATCGCCATTTTAGGCTTAAGTATGCCAAAACTGCCACAGTCTGAAAAAGATAAAAATGACAGTTTGGAGAAAAAGAAGAATCCCCGCTTCTACTGTAGGCATGAAGCGTTTTCTCAAACCACCACCAGCCCCCAGCTTTCCCATCACATTAATACTGCACTCTTCATCTCAGCAGCAAAGGATCTGCTTCAGACAAGGCATAAATACCTGAAGCAATCAAGAGGAGTGAATTGCTACAAAATACTTGCCCTCAACAAGAGTTCATGAATGTTAAGCCACCTGCCTGATGATATTTACAAGCAACAAGGCATCCTTATTTTTCTGTAAAAATCACCTCACCTCACTTTCAGTCAAGTTTGGGATTACAACATCAGCCCCTTAAAAAAATAAAAATACTCTGTATTGTTATGCCCCTGAATGCACTTGAGTCAGTCACTGACGTACGGGCTTCAGTGCTGGGAGGACAGGCTGTTTGGCTGCTGCTCCCCTTTAGGATTTTTTTTCTACAACTGAGCTTTGTGGTAATTTCCCTTCCAATCCATCTGTTGAAATATCTGAGGTTAGCATAGTGTTGAAGGTATGGGCCACCAGGCCTTGTGTTTTAAAATAGATTATATAAAATACTGGCAGGACAATTCCTATCAGGAGCATAATAAAAACTGCGTTCCACCACTGGATTCCACAGTCCGCACCATTACTGGTCTCCTGCTTCCCCAACTCGGGCGGCGGCCTCTCCAGCGCTTCCATGCAGTACTCTGTGTTTAGCTGGACCTCCGCCTGCACTGCGTCCTGAATGCTCTTGTCAATCCCCCTGAAGTAGTCGCTCAGGTGCCTGCCGTCAGCAGAGCTGCTCACACCGTCATCAGGCTCTGGCAAGTCCAAAACCGTCAGGCCGGTCTGGGAGGGCGCAGTTGGGAGCGGCTTTAGCTCTCTGCCGTTCTCCGTTAACAGCCCGTGGGGCTTCACGGGGATCTTGATGGACTTCACTGCATACAAGTCCTGCTCCCGGATGAAGTTGTTGACGCGTTTGATATCTGCAACCTACAGAACCCAAAAAGGACACGAGTATTAGTGTAGGGCAACCCACTACTGAAGCAGGAAGGAGCTACAGAACTAGTGTTGCAAGCAGCTGTCAGAAAACAGAAGCAAGCCCTGGCTGCAAGTGGCTTAGTGTTTTGCAGAGACATCCCGGCTGTTGCGGGGACCTTCCAGGTCCTGCAGGATAGAGACAGTCCCCTATTAAACCTGTCTATAACCTGCTCTAGCGCTCCCGTCTCTCTCATACGCTGTATTTTGCTTAGCACTGTTTTTCTTCCCTTTTGCTTTCCCTACCGTTCGCTCACCTACTTTCTAATCCAAGTTAAGGCAAGAAAAGTCTTCATAACATGTTCCTTTTTAAAACAGTTTTCATACCTTGAATAACACTTAAGTGTTTAAGGTGAGAGGACAACACCAGTACAAGCAAGCAAACCCCTCCCCCTGCTCAGAAAGTGATTTTGGAATGAACAGAGCTCTGTCTTCAGAGCACACTGCAGCCTGCAAAGCAAGATCACAGCCTGGAAGAGAGCAGGCGAGCATCTCTCCCACACAGGCATGAGCATCCCTCGCTCTTGTTCCCAAGCACCACCCCTCTCCTGCATGACAGCAGCTCCCCACAGCTCATTTCTCCACAGTTGGTACAGGCTCCTGCTGAAGGTAGCTTCAGGCAATAATCTCCGTGCATCTGTGATCATCTTTGGTGGTTCGTGTGGAGGGCTCCCATCTGTGACCGGTATTCCCACCCAGCTTGGGGATGCCAATAGCAGTAAGAGCAAGAAAGAACACACCATATGTACAGCATAAGTCACAAGGACAGCTGGTATTAAAGAAGAGACAGAGACAAGGCAGAGTTTCTCTGTTTAATGTTAAATGAAGAGAAGACAGCTTAATACAGTGTCCACTCACAACCACCTAATAAGTAAGTACATGAACTCCTCAGTTGCCCTGAATCCTCTGTCAAATAAAATGGACTGTCAGCGTGTGCAAGGAGCTCTCCAAAGCGGCCAAAGAGACATGGAAGAACCTCGAAGGAAAGGCTGGAGGACACAAACCAAAGAGAACAGCAAGACCCCAAACCAAAGAGAAAGGCAACATGAACAGGTTAACCACCTCTGACAGATCATACACAAGGGAGACAGTACGAGGACTGCACTTTTGCAGAAAGTTTTAATTTGTTCTTTTAGAAATCTAGTAAATTACTGTACAAACTGCATTCACTGCACACGCACAAGCCTCAGGCTACCAATGAAACAGGGGAACTAAAAATAAGAAACCAAGAAAGCACTTCCTAAGCAAGCGTATAAGTGCCATCAGCGCTAAAACCACTGATAGTTCAGGGCAAAGATCTCCTTTTAAAGGACAACACATGAATACACCAGAAGGGAGCCTGAACATCTCCCTCCCCATTGCCAACACGTGTTCAGGACTACTTGCAGGCTGCGCTGCTGCCAGGAGCAGGGCGGGGTGCCACCCCCCAGCAGCACAGGAGGTGTCAAGGGAAGAGCCATCCCTGCTGCCCTGCAGGGACTTCCTAGGGGAGAGAGGAGCTGCCTCTGGCATCAGATCTTCCAGCCCATACACGCTGACAGGGAACCACACATCAAGCTCATCTACCGTGCAGTCCCTGAAAGGTGGCAAGTCTGCCACATGGCAGCCAGAAAGCCAGATTCTGCTGGAAGGTAGAGATGAATGCCTGAATCTCACGCTTACTCTGCAAAGCTTGAGAAATCTGAAAATGGGACCTTTAACCAAGTTCCTAATCTGGTGCCCCTGAGGCAAAAGGAATCCTCAGTTGCCAGTTCAGACTCCTCACAGCTTGTCCCAGTGTAACATCAGGACTTACACCCTGCAAAATAATTTAGTTATGAAATAACAATCTCACCCAAAGCCTCCTAACTGAGGTGGTGCTTCGATTTTTGGTTTTGTTCCAATGGAAACAAATTATCGGGATAGTAAATATCCCCTGCAGTGTCTCCAATGAAACATGGTAATGTTGTGCTAAGGCTCTAGAAACAGAAAGTGGAGCAGCACTCACGCAGAAACAACAAACAAAGCTGATGGGAAGCATGCAAGCTGCACAAGCCATTTAGGCTTATTTTCTGTACTAATTTTTTTGGCTGCAGTGAGCTCCTCTTGTCCCAGCTAAGAACAATGCCAAAAGCAGGCCAGGACTATAAATGGTCAAGAGTAAAAATGATAATTTTGAAGTGCTTTGCATCTCTGCCAATTTATCTGTAGCGCACACAAAGCTGTTTGTTGCACTGTCTCAATACTCCCACCCTCAAGTCGACCCTGACCATTTCAAAACCAACAGCAAGTTCTTACTGATTTCAAGGAGAAGCTCTTCCTGGATTTTTTTTAAACACAGTTGCATATATTTGTGGCTACAAATCTTGTGCAAGCAAAATAACAATACATGAAAATTGATCAGTGCCAGCCTGTAAACGGACAAATTCATGAATCTCCAATAAGGACTTCTGTACCCCTTCAATTTAACCAGATCAGGTCAGAAATACCCCTTCTGGGAGAGGGGGAGGCAGCAAGGACAGTTTTTTTCCTGTGGGAGGAGAACACTGACTACCTAGTCCTTCCCCATTAGTTTGCTCTCCCCACCAGACAAGGCCAGCTGCCTTGGGCAGGCCAGGCAGAGTAAATCCACCTGTACCTGCGAGGGCTGAAAGGCTCCAGGAGCCAGGCAGCAGAGAAGGCAGCTGAACAGCCATGGCCGGGACAGGCCCGAGTCCTCCTAGTTACTGTACAGGGGGCACAGCAGGATTTTTCATGCCATAAACCAAAGGAGTTGTTTAGAATCTTCCTCCTTGGAGTTCACTGAACTGCTGGGATTCTGCATAAGTGGCAAGAACAATACAATTGCTGCAGCTTAGAGATGAGCATACAGTCACAACTATGAAGTCAACCGCTGCAGCCGAGTTCTCAGGCTTTGCTGGTGCCAATCAAGGCCTATTCAAGACCTACCAGACTTGCTTCTTCACACGCATCAGGCTTGTCAGCAGAACCTAGAAGGATTTCTTTTTTGTTTTGTTTTTGTTTCTAAGGGAATGGGAGGGGAGGAGAGGAATTGTCGCAATTCCTTTAAGCCCTCTTGCTTCAGCTGCACCACACAGCTGTTGTGTTGTTAAGCAAGACAGACTGCAATAGTATTGCAGCGGTTGAGCCAGTACTGTATCATTATCCCCATTCAGGTCACTGTCCAATTGTTTGCATCACGGAACTTTTTAATCACAGTCTAGCTTGCAGATAAAGGAGGCTCTAAAAATACAGCTTTAACTGCTAAACGACGGGGTACTTCTAATATTCAGATCAGGTAATTAAACTTTTCAACAGTTTTTCTATCAAGCACTCTGCTTTGGAACAAAGGGAACATATTTTGTAATATGTTCCAGCTCCAGAGAAAATTCACCGTGCACCTGCCTGCAGATGGCTGAACCGCACATGCTTCTGGGTACGACAGCAACAATGCAAACCCATACGCACGGACAGCACCCGGAGTCTGGGACCTGAACTTCAGCACCTCTTCTTCTCCAAGTCAACTCGTTAAGACTCGGGCCTTCCTTGCAATATGTAAGCTCATACCTTTTGAGAAATAAATGAAAACAAACCAAAACCAAACCAGACCACACCAGAGTGACACTTCTTTGTATTGTTCAGCTTGCTTCAAAAACTGCATGCTCCTTGAGAGCAGGGCTCTGACCCTCACTTCTGTACTCAGCTTCTCAGTTTTTGCCCGCGCTTAAATAACCAAGTAGAAATCACAACTGCTACGCTGCACTTAGTCACTCAAATTAAGCAGGAAAGCAGGTCACACAGGGTGTGACGTTGACAACACCTTCCTAGGCTGTCAGCTGAAGAAATCTTTTTGGGTTGTTTTTTTTTTATACCTTTCTCCAGCTCAGTTTTACCCAGATATTGACCATTCACGAAATACATAGAGCAAACACTTGTCCGTGCCAAAATTATTAGGAAACAGTGTGCCTTCCTTCTGGAAGCTAAGCTACACAGAAAACACCTCTGAAGTAATAAAACCCAACCAGAGACAGCTCTTACTTTACAACCATACTGCAAGGCTAGCTTGTTAAGATTATCATCCTCTGTAATCTCTCGTTCCAGAAGTACCACATCTCCAGCTCTGTCCTGAGAAGTGCTGCATCGCTGCTGCTCCTTGCCTCTTGGTCGCAATTCCATAACATTGAGTTCCTCCTCTGACTCTTCCGAATCAGACTGGCCATTGGGAAACACATACACCTGCCTGCCTGGGTAATTATGGATGGTGACAGGAGCCTGGAAGGATCTTGTCCGGCTCTCATTCAGCCTCATCTTTTATACCAGCACCTGGAAAAAAATCAGAAAACAAAACCCAAAAAATTTTGAATTTCCTTAATACCAGTGTTTATTTCTTAGCATGTAAGATTTGGGAGAATGGGCAAAAGCACAGTAGTTGCATGTGTGCGCACACACACGAAACTCTCCTTCTACCCAGACCTTCTCAGGGACATATCCAAAAGATGCCATTCTAACAGCAATGACAGAAATATTAAAAGGTTATGTACACAAACTTCAACAATGGGTATATTATTTTCAAACCTTTTTTTGTCTACCTGTGGACAAACCACTACATAACACTACTTTGCTATATATCTTAAATGCTACTTTCAGTAATTTCATAAAAAAGCAGCAGAGTCACTTGAGCAAAGTATCTTGAATTAGGGTAAAAAAAATCCATGGGACCGTATCAGCTCTCCTACCAATATGCATTAAAAACTGACCAAAATTGTCCTTTATATCATGATCCTTTCCAGAAGTACTTAATTTTCTACACTTTGAATCCACATTTTAATTTCAGGGAAATGTGCTTTTTTTTAAAAAACAAAAAAGGACAGGTGAACCTACACTTAACTTCCAACTGAACAACTAGTCCACCTGAACGACTCTTGTACAAACGAGACCAGAACCTGCCCGAGCACTTTGTTCTAATTACTGCTAGACCTACAGCTGCAACTCATTCGGAATTTACTTCCCCCCCCCTCCCCCCAGCCCCTTCAATCCTCAATTCCACAATCTGTTGTCAGGGTCAGGTATAGGTAAAAAACCACCGCGTTGTCAGGGCACTCCATTGACCCTAGTATTCTCAACTTACCCATACAGGATTCTCATGGTGAAACCACTACCATTTTATGGCATCTCATTAGTACTGAGCACATCATCCCCACACTGCAGGCTCACAGCTGTGCTAGAAGAGCTTAAAATTTAAGACTAGTTTCTCCCTGGGCAGTCCGGTGGGACACCTCTGCCTTTGAAGCTGTAAGCCAGGCGGCCTCCTCAGAAGGTGCTCCCCTGACACACTGGCTGCGTCTCCCCAGGGAGTGCCACTTTTCTCCAGCCCGGCTCTGGCCACCCCGACCCTAGCACCCTGGGGTCAGCCAGGCGGGGTGAGGGCCTGGCTCCTGCCCCGCACCGAACCGGGTGCCAGCAACCACAGGGCGGCCCGGGCCCGCCCACCCCCCCGCTTCGGCAGGGCAGAGGGGCACCCCGGCTGCGGGCTCGGGGGCCTCCTCAGGCCGCGGCCCGCCCGGAGCCTCACTCGGCCTCCGGGGGTCGGCGCGTCGCTCGCATCAACCCCGTGCCAGGGCGCCGCTCCCCCCAGCGCCTCACGCACCCGCCGCCCCCCTCAGCGCCTCAGGCACCCGGCGCCCAGCTCCCCTCAGCGCCTCAGGGGGGACCCCGCTCCCCTCTGCGCCTCAGGCACCCGGGGACCCCGCTCCCCTCAGCGCCTTGGGTGGGGGGGCCCGCTCCCCTCAGCGTCCCAGGGACACGGGACCCGGTCCACGGTGAGTGGGCCCTGCCCCTCTCCCCTCAGACCCCGCGCCCCCAGGAGCGGCCGAGCCCTGTCCCCCGTGGCGGGCCCCGTCCCCAGCCCCCCTGCACTGACCCGCCGCTCGCCGGCCATCGGCCACACGCACCAACCTAACCCCGACTCTCCCCCAGCTCTCCTCCCATTGGCTAGAAGTGGCGAAAGGCGGGATCCTCAGCGCCGTCTGACCAATGGGCGGCGGCCAAGAGCGGTGGAGCGAGGGTGGTTGAGAGGTCAGCGCTGGAAGGCGTCGCGGGAGGGCGGGCCCCACTTAAAGGGCCCGCGCCCCCGGCCCGGGCGAGGCCTGTGCCCGGAGCACGCGCAGGGGCGGGGTGGCGGCGTGCACCCGTGCGGCGGTAACATTCGTTGTACTCACCGTGACAACGTACATTATACTGACTATAGGTACAGTTACAACAGAACTTCAGTTACTGCATTGCCAATATACCGATCACACACAGACGTAGATCCCTTCTCCCGGGACCCTGGCCCCGTTCCGGAGGGGCGAGCGCTGCCGGGGGGCTGCGGGGTCGCTTAAAGATCAAGCACGGGGCGATGTCTAACGAGTTCCGCATGCGAAGCTGCACGGGCTGGGGGCGGAGGGGAGAGATCGCCCATCGCCGGCTGCGGGCGTTAGCCAGGCACCCCTGCCCAAGGGCTGGCGTGACAGTCTCGTGCGAGGGACGGCCCTGGGTTCGCTCGGAGGCATGAAGGGCTCTTGGCTCTGAAGGAGATGAACAAACCTACTTTTCAGTTAAATTAAAGCCAAGCGCCGTTTCCAGCTACGCCTTTGCCTTCCCTTGTGCAGCACAGGTGTTGCCGACAGGGAAGGCAAGAGGAGACAGTATTTCCCTCCAGCTCTTGCCACTGCTAGGTTAGATGCAACATCAGTTGACACGTCACATGTCAAGAGGAAGGAAGGCTCCCCAAGCATCGACATTATATTTTTTCAGCAACAGCCGTTACTTCCTCACGGCTCACTTGCCCACACATCTTTGTGGGGCTGAGTGATTTCGGCCAGGCTGGAAGGGTGGTGGGAGAGTGGCCAGGCAGGACTGCGGCTGAGCCCGGCTCCTCCAAGCAGCGAGCCAGCACCCCATCTCCCAGCAGGTATTGGAATTTCCTTCCCTCCATCCCTGGGCCAGCTTGTCTCATGAGCAGATGATTTTGAGGCTCAGCCAGCTTACATCCTTTTCTGACCCAATGGATGATGGATTCTGTGTGCTGGAGAGGGCTCTGCAAGTGTGGGGACTACATGAGATTTGCCAAAATGCAGCCAACTGCTACATTCGTCTGGAAACATGGGGGAAAAACAGACTTTGCTGACAAAGCTAACTCCAGGTTGGCTTACTTGTCCTTAACTTGCCATTTACTGCTTCTTGTTTTCCTAACTTTTAAAATATCAGGAAGAACTATTCATTGATCTCGTGGAAAAACAGCAGGAAATGTAGATGGGAAATTGCTTCATCCTCCAACTGAAAGATCCTTACAGATTCCCTATGAAAAAGTGGGTTTCTCCCAACTGTTGGGATGAAACAGCTGTTAAGAAAATCAAGCAAAAAAGCTTTTAAGAATCAGACTCAAAATCACTTCCCTTTTTGGATTTGTCTACACAAGTCATAAAACATGGAAACACAGAAGTATTCAACTGGTGTCAATTGACTGCAAATAATTCAAGCTCATTCGTGCATTGGTACAGGCTGAGCTGGACATTTGCTTGTGGTCCTGTCCTGGAAGAAATGTGTGCAGTGTCCAGACTACGGAGCACAACATAACAGGTTATCTATCACCGAGATCTAAACATCCCACACAGACCAATCTGCAGGTTTCCTACTGTCTCTGATACATACTGACCCCTTTTCTGTCTGTCCAGAAAGTCTTCCAGCAGTCCTAATGGAGAAAGAATTAAAGCCTTAGAACAAAACACACCAATTTAGAGTCTTTCAGGCCTTCATTATCAAGTGGAAAGGACAGAAGAAAGGCCTATTTCAGTTCTTTGTTTGCCTTCATAGGCACTTACATTGCCAGTTTGCTTCCTATCTTTTATGGGAAATCAAAACAGTTCAGGATTTCTTTTCTAACCCTCTATGGAAGATTCTGCAGGGACCAACTCCGCACTAGTTCATGGAAAGGTCCTTCATCTTGCTTACTTCAAGGAACCTGACAAACAACTCTAGTGGTATTTACATAGGATCTGGATGGATCTTGACAAATTCATTTTAAGCAGGACTTGGTCCCAGTCCGTTCTCTGGTGGTTTCTTGACTTAAGGCATCCCACAGACATAAACCACCTCAGCAGTGTGGTAGCACCGTTTGCCGGCATGAGCAGGACCCCAGGTACCTGCTGCTGCTGTGGTCCCAGGTAATGACACTGCTTTCCCTCCCAGCAGGCTGTCTGCAATAAACCTATGCTGCCAAAGGATCATGGCCCCTGTGTGAATTACTGCTTTAAATGTGCAGCGTTCTTGAGCTAGAGGGCTTTACAAGATTCCTTTCATTGTGGCCTAAAATTCAAATGACAGATATGATAGGTTTTACCAGGCCTGAATAGGGAAATGGCAGAGAATTAGTGTCCGTTTTGAGCGCAGCCCTGCCCCTTCTACCCTCTGAGACATTCAACTATCATATTTTACCTTGAAATACTATACTTGTTCTCACTTCAGCAAGAAATCTGCCTCTAGCAGAGTGGGATAATTTCACTATTAGGTAATTAATGCAACAAGGTTTTATTACACTGAAAAACGCACCACGACTGGAGGCTTTTCAGAATGTTTTAGATACCTATCTGCTTTTTCCAGGCTTTTTCAGGGTGAGCGGATACATCATTTCAGACTCCACCTAGTGAACTGAGGGATGTGCCTGCTGAGCAGCTTTGTTACCGCAAATGTTACTGCTTCCCAGTGGCCTCGCCATGCTGCAGCTCAGCTGATGCAAACTGTGGTCAGTATGAAGAATATGTTAACAAGAAATAACTGTCTGTTTTGTAGGAGTGCTGATGTTGGCTCTGGGCCAACTGTGTGGATGATGTCACCATTCCAAATAATTGGAATATTTTTGTTGTTAGCAGATAGATTGTGAGAGCTGCAAAGCCACAAACAAGTGACATCTGTCTGAGAGCTGAATGGTTCAGTCGTCATACACATACAACCAACATAAGGGTCATACATCCCCTGAATTTCGGGAGAAAATCCTCCTACCCCTGACATGTCAATGCAGAGGGCAACAGAACCGAGAAAGTCTTTCACTTAATCCAAAGTAGCAATGCATCCGTGGTGCTGGGCACCAGCCAGCATTCACATCAATGCAAGCTCCTTCCCGGGGGGTGTCAGAGGCAATCAGTTTGTGATAGAGAATCAAAACTTGAATGAAGGCCTTGGCTGGGGCTTTCCAAAGAGAGCATAACCTAGAAGAGGGCTCTCCTCTTCTGTCCCTGTGACTGCTGTAAGCTCTTGCTTGGATCCTGAATTGCTGTTCTCTTCATCACTTTGGTTTTCTTCCTCTTTTTTCAGGCTCACTTCAGAAGCATCAGAACTGTCAGACACATATCCCTTGTGTCTGTCTCTGCTTCTCTTTAAGCAGCCTTCTAAGCTCTGCAATACAATCTATTCTTTGGATTTCAGATCTCTCAGTGATAGTCTGTTTTCCACCACTGGGAAACTAATAACTTAACGTGCAACCCGCAGAAAGCAGCTCCAGTATCTCTTGCGCTGGTATTCAATTAACTCGCCTGCCCAGAGATGGGCCGTTTCATTCATCCATGCACATGTTGCTCACTGGTGCTAACTGATGCTCAGGCTACACAGCTGCTCAGGCTGGCATCTGATGGTTTCCAACTAGCAGAAGTAAAAATTGCAATTTATAAATCACCAGGGCCATCATTGTGACTTGATCCATAATTTGGAATTAATAAAAGCAAGTCAGAGTGAAATCATTCACCTGTTTCTTTCACCGTATGGGCTATTAACAATAAAAATGTAGAATGTACAGTCAATAAAAGATGAAGGCGGGGACCCTCACAAGTAGTGAACTACCATCCTGACACTAAGTACAGCACAAGTTAAAGACATACCTCTTGAGTGTTTGCATCTTAACATCGACCAATTATTCCTGTTTAGCATATACAGGGGAAGGCTCCTATACAGCATTGTGAGGCAAAAGAATCTTTTGTAATTTCTGATATCGCTGAATTATAAAAACAAAACAACGCCCCGCCCCCCCCCCCAAAAAAAAAAAAAAAAAAAAAAGAGGGTATTCCTATTTTTATTTCATTGTTTACTAGTGGGAGACTGGGAAAGCAGCTGTAGCAAATCACATCCATCTTCAGGACGTGGCACTACAGAAATTATCATGCTTCTATTGCAAATAATTTATAAATGATGGGCTTTGCTCTGGTTTTGGACTAATGTAGCATAACTGATTTCAGTGAAGTTAACCCCCTCTGTTAAGCCAGAAGTATGAGCCAAATACAACAAAATAATACTCTCCCTGGTGTCTGCAGTGACTAAGTATATGTGGGTACTGTACATACATTTGATTTAATTATATAGACAACAATAAGTTTGAGAGGTTGATACAGTAGGCATACAACACAGGGAAGAAAACCTCAGTTAAATTAAATTAATTATAGGTATATACATAATATAGTTAATTGAGCTATGGAGGTTACTCTGAGTGCATGTTTGGTAGCATTGGGTTACATCTTGCCTCTGTTAATGGTTTCTCCTGTTGGAAGTGCTTGTCTTGCTCAGCAGGTTCCCAGCTTAGCCATGGGCAACTCCACATAGGAGCGCTACTCCTGTCGTTGACCGCCCTGGAAGCATCTTGGGCTGAAATTCACTCTCAGGAACAAGCTGATGGTTTAGGTGGCTGCATCTGGAAAGAAGTACAAAGCCTGCGCCTGTGCTGCTGTGCAGGAGCAGCCCCGAGACCTGGCTGCCAGCCAGCTTCACACCTTAACTGCAGGGACATCCCTGGCTCAGGGGTGACCCAGCCTGGATACAGCCTACACCTTCCTTATGCAAGGGTACACCCAGTAGCAGTGTGACACCCAGCCCAGCAGCATGCGGACAGTGGCCTGTGGCCCTCCCCAGGTAGGACCCTGCTGTTGCTGGCAATGAGATGAGGGATTTGTCACCCCTCTGAGTCAGGGTGTGAGGTGCTGGGCACCCTGTAGCTCTGACTTCTTCCAGGGCAGCAGCACAGCTCTTGCCTCCACCCTCACAAGCTTTTTCTCCTGTTTGTAACGTAGCAGGTGTTATAATAAAGACCCAGCTTCATCATTCAGATCCAGCTCAGACATCAAATTACTCCCACCTACGAGGACCATATTTGCAACTCTCTCATGTATGCTTTGACTCTTAGGAATGAGACTTTTATCTTGGGAACCAGAATGCAGATCTAAATAGCACTGCCGTCTCCTGGAGGAGATAACGCGTCTGCTCAGAGACCTAGTTCTGTGTTTGCCTTCTATCACACAGCACCATTTGGCAGGGGCTGCCTGGTTTGTGTGATAGCAGACACTGAATTACTTCAGAAAAACATGGGATTATTTTTTATATTTAAAAAAATGACTAATTAAAAGTGGTTTTAATTTTGCAGTTCATATTTTCTTGGGATTGTGCCAGATTCTGGAGTCCATACGCCACACCCTGTCCTTCTGGAGGAATTTGGCTAGGGAAAGCACTGTAAGATTTGTTCCCTTTCCCCTCCCTTACTCTTAAAATCCCTCCCCCTCCCTTTTCCCTTCCCGCAACTGGTAAATTGTGAAGAGCAGGAATGTTCCTGGGAAGAAACCCAGGCAGAATCACATTCAGAACAAGTCAAAGATTTCTTGCATAGCTGAAGCATGTGTTTGCAATTCCCAATTGCTGGAGCACATAAGCCCTGCCAGCGCATGTTGTTCCCTTCAGATGTTCTCAGGGAGCTCTAGGCAGTGTCCAGGGTAGTCTGTAGACAATGTTTAGCTGAGGCATTGCTCCTTGGCCCATCTGTTAATGGTGCCAGGGCCAAAAAGGCTCTTGGTGAAAGGACGGCAAACAGCCAACCCTACCTTTCCAAGAAGCTGTGTTAGTGGTGGCCAGAACCATTGAGCTGCATGACCCCCTTGAGCCACAAACTGGCTTGATTTGGGCCAGTGAAAGTTTGGCTGCTGCTACCAAACTATCACCCCAGGCTTCAGGCAGCTTGTGGGACTGATGCTGTCTAGAATAATTAGCGTGTGCAGCCCCAACAAAGTACTGCTCAACAGACAAGGACAAAACCATGAGATCACTAATGAATGTGCAAAAAGTAAATTATAACTGTTGGGAAGAAGCAGATAGATAGCCAGTAACTACAGCCTGTTCTCCCTTCTGCTTGAGAGATGCCACTGATCCAGAGGGAATGCAACTCTTCCAAGAGGTTCAAAACTGGAACCTAACGAGGCCAAGAAGGATGGGAGCTGGAGGCTGAGACAGGTTGGAAAAGCACGGCTTCAATGTATTTGTGAGGAAGCTTTTGTCCTTGGCACTACGCGGAGCACAGTGTATTACACAAAGTGAGTCCTTGCTCAAGCTGGTGCTGATACTGGGGAAAGGCAGGTTGCTGAAAGCATCACTTGTCTTTCCAATGACCTTATCATGTGAGCTCAGCCTGCCAAGAGCTGTCTCTCGCTCTGTGCTCCTTGTGGTCTGAGCCAACAAGCCTGAACACGCTGTGCTGATATCTAATATGGTTCAGCATTGCATGGCAGTCTCCGAACGTAGCGTGTGCATCCTTTCAGAACAGGATGATGCCACCTCTGTGCTTGGCTGCCTATCGCATGCCTCCATGCTGTCTCCAGCTCGTCTTACTTCCAAACATGTCCAATCTGACTTTGCAATTTTTTCGAATATAAGGTGCCCTAGGGAAGGCCCTGAGCTTGCAGGAGGAATGGAAGAGTCTTCCAAAGCAAAATCTTTCACCTCGGTGGCTGAGAGGCCGTGCTGTGCTTAGCCCGGCTCCCCTTCATGCTTGCCAGTAGGGTTCCCACGTCTTTACTGGTGCATGGCAACAATAATGAGCAGTAACACATGGGGGCAGCAGCCGCCTCTGCTTTCTCGTCAGTCTGGGAGTCTGGTTGCAGCAGCCTTGCAAGGGCCTTGCAGAACTGAGGTGCTCCAAGATTTGAGGGTCACTGTGCTGGGCACAAGCCCAGAGTGACAGCTACAGCTGCTGAAACTATGGGAAAAGCATGTCGTGGGACAGAGGGGCTTTGTGGCCTCATGGGACAGGATGTCAGTGCTGCAACCTGTGGGTTTGTCATTGTATCTGGTCCTTCTCCAGTTCCTGCAGTCCCAGCCTAAGCAGTTCTGCACTCACGTTACAAAGCGCATTAAACCGGTGGACAGTTACCGCATTGCTGCATGGCAAATATGGCTGGAGTCAGAATCCCAGGTCTCAGTTCAGATGCCACTGCATCCCACTGGACAACCCTTGCTGAGCTAGTTGCACTGCAGGCAGGATGGAGCCCAGCACGTTCCTTTCAGTGAGGTGAAAGGAAAAAAAGATGCTCTTGCCTGACTGCACCATGAAAAAAGATGCTGGGTTCATGCGATACCATTTATTCTCTCAGAGACTGAATGTTCAGGTAATGAGGAAAAGCCTTGATCTTGGCGGTGAAGGTCATAAAAGCCAAGTTCTCAGAGTAGGAGCATTTCAGTTCAGGCTCTGGGATTTTCTGGCAGGGCTATTTCCAGGGTTTCTTTTTTCCTGTTCTGAGTGAGCAGAACTTCAGGAGTTACTTGTGCACCTGATATTTGCCTGATTGCTTGTATCAGTGCTTCCCATCATGTGAGTAATGTGGTGTCTGAGTGGTATTGGCCCATGCTGATGCTGGAAATGGCAAGAAATAAAAAGCCAGCAAAAGCCAGCCCTGTCGCCAGAAGTGATAATGGATTAATTATAATAAGGGATGGGAAACAAAACATCCCTGTGCTCCATAAGTAATTAAAAAAAATAAATCAGATAAATTCCCAGATAGGAAAAGCATTTTCTGTAACTGAGGCTACTACTTAAATTGGAAAGTGCTGTTAACACAACTGTCTGACTGAGGTGAGTGCAATAGCACAGCAGGGCTGTTGCAGATCTGCAAGTAAACAGCTGAATCGCATCTCTCAGCTTCAATCTGCAAATTTCTGAAGCCAAAAGAACAGCTTTAAATTTAAAACTTCTGTTGGAGCACATGCTTCAATTGGGCTGAGTGCCAGGACATGCAAAGACTTAGGGCACTTAGAGTCTTATGTAGATGAAAAGACAGTGGGGAGTCATTTGAGTTGGCTAGCAATGTACTAAGCTATAGCAGGATCTGCCTTCATTTCCTTTAAACCAACTTGCAGGGAGGAAAATCGGGAAAACTGAGACTTTATCATTGTAATTGTTACAGCAAAAGCTAAGGCTAAGCATGGCCCTCACACAACTCCTCCTGTCTTGCACAGAGCCCAATAGAGGGGTCCCAGCCCCAAGCCAGCTCTGCCCTTTCAGTAAGTGGGCTGTGAAGTAGCCCCTGAAAATGCCCAGCCCCCAAACTGACCACCATTAAGGACATATGAGCTGCTCTGTTGGCTGTTTTCTATTCATTTCAAACCATAATCTCAGCCAACCTTTAACCACAGTAACAGGAGAGGTTTGCACTTACCCTTCTTCTTCCCAGGAGCTCAAAGTGCTTTATAAAGCCGCAGCCAAGCAATGCTACAGTGGTCCCTCTGCTATTGCACAGTGGTTCCCTGAGTTACAGGGAAGTGAACTGATTCACCCAAGGCTGCACAACACGTTGGCATGTCAGCGCAGCCTAGATCCCCGCTCTCTGGGAAGCTGGGGCCAGCATGCATTAAGCAATGAGAAAACGTGTCTGGCTGTCCATAAAGACTTAGAAAAGCTGCAACTGCAAACTGTGAACAGTAGCAAAGTGACACAAACACTAGCAGCATGATCACCAGGTACCAAACAGAGCACAACTAGTCAAATCAGTTTCTTGCAAGGAAAAGGAAGAAGAGCAGAACAATGTCTTTTACTATGTGGGCTGTGACCGTGCTGGTTAATGCTGCAGCTCTCTGCACAGGCAGGCCTTAGGTGGACAGGCTAATTAAAATTACCAGGAGTCTATACAATCCTTTGCTGCAACTCTTCACTGCCAGAAGCTGCTTCATAATATTTCCAGCCATTTCCCTAAGTATCCAGCAGATTGGACAAAATTAAAGAAACCTGGGTCTTGGGCTTCAAGGCCACTGAGAAGTCACTAATCAGGCTCCCAGCTGAGCCGAATGCAAGGAAACATTGTTAGCAATAAACACAGACAAATCTTCTCTAACTGGAGCCATGGAATGGATATATGTTTCTAGGGAAACCTTCACCTTGTCTCTGGACCACTTTCACCACAAGGAGAGTAGCCCCAATGAACAGTGGGGGCTTTTACCGTAGTGCCAGGGACCTTCTCAGATGATAAGAGAAAAAAAAGACACAACAAAAGCTTCACAAGCAGAAAAACCCACCCATAGCCCTTGTTCTGGCATAGCGTTCTCATCCAAAGCGGGGGGGAAGGGGCAGTGTTTCCACTTGTTCTGAGGCTAGTTCTAGGAAAGTCTTACTAAAAGCCAAGGGTCAAATGCTGATCTTTCTCTTCAAGAAACAGTTCCAGGGAATGGGTCAAAGTCAAAGCAGTTGCCAGCTGCAAGCACAGCTCACATCCCACATATGACAGAAAGGCCCCGTCCTGCAGTACGTGCCTGTGTGTACCCCACTCTGTGCAAGCGAGCAGCCCTCTGCAGAGAGCTGAGCTGTGTGCTGTCCTGCAGCCAGCCTCCGGCCCAGGCACAATGCTCCGGCAGCCAGCAGGCTGGGACAAAGGGCTCGGGGACAGAGCTGACCCTTTGTGGCTGCAGGAGCCCTCGCCCTTTGCATGCCCACACAGGTGGTGGGCAGGCAGCCTGGGGAGCTGCCAGGGTGGGGGCCAGGGTCACGTCTCACCAGGCAGACACCAGCCGTGCAGGGAAGACTTTGTAGGTCCAAGGCCTGGATGCCAGAAGGGAATTTCACCATGGCCTCTTCCATGAGGAGTTGGTTCCGGGGTCGTGCCCAAGAGGAGACAGTCAGCGTGGCATGTGGGTGCATGGGAGCATGTTGCCCATGATGTTTGGCTTTAAATCTGCAAGGATCCTGGGGAAGCTGTGCCAGGACCCTTTGATGCCTCTTGGAGTGCTAAACTCAGAGCAACTACAAGAAGGAAAAAAGAAAGGGGAAGAGGAACTATTAGGAGAATCGAAGTGACAAACGAGCAGATGAAAGGTACAAAGTGTCATCTTTCTTTTGTGCTCCCAGGTAGGACTTTACCAACATCAGAATGAATACCACACAGAACCAGGCAACAGTGGATCAGGTAACACACCCCCAACCCCAACCCCTTCCTTAAAATTCAAAACACACAAATGCTGCGGTCTTGGTAAAAGCAAATCACTGACCCCTCATCTCATCATCATTATGTGTAACCCAAAGCCTGTGGATAGCAGCTACAGTAAATTAACATGTGCAAAAGTACCTGGATTTGATCTGCTAATGGAGAAAAAAATTTACAGGCATGTTGTTAAGAAAGAATGAGCACTAATTCTCTCCGTTATTCATTTTGTTTGATTGTGCTTGCCCTAGGAAACATGAGAGCTAGCAGGGATCATATTAGCAAGGAAAATAGAAGAGCAACAAGTTGATAGTTTAGAGTTCATGCAAACATTGTGTCAGTCACTGAACCAGAAAAAAAGCTGGCTCAGAGGCAGTAACTACTATTGATAAGAGTCTCAGGGAACAATCTCAGAAAGATGTGAAAGATAGATGGGAAATTGTGCTGCAGAGCCAGGCTAAGCAATCAGGAGAGAACAGAGCATCATCTGGGTTTTTTTCTTTGCTTTCCTCCCCATTCTCCCCATTTAATACTAGAAGAAAGACATTGTTGCCTGTAAAAATCGTTATGCCTGAAGAGGTAACACTGGGGTGCGCTCCTGCACCAGTGCTGAACTGCTGGGTAGCTTTGCTTCAACTTGCTGGAGAAAAGCATAGTAAAACTATTAGCTATGGATCGCTATATGATCATATTACCTCAACTTTAAGTATGTACACTTAAAAAATCCTTGCTTGTGGGGAAAAAATATATTGCAATGGTTTCAACTTACCAGAAAGCTGCTCCCACCAGTTACTCTTTGTGGAAATGTCAAAGGAATGACATCAAGTCCCAGGTGGCCAGAGAACACAAGCTATGGCTAGCCAGGAGGAGAAGATGCTGTCAAACGTGGCATCTGGAGAGGTGAGGAAAGCCGGGGCAGCTTCTTGGTCCAGAAGATAAACCTTCATGCCTTTTTTTATCGATATGATGCATTTACAGATGTTTCCAGAAAGGGGCGGTAGAGACCTAACTCATACAATGAATAGAAAGAGATGTCCTGATCAGGAAGAAATATAAAGAGCAAGAATTATTTGCAATGTTTCTTTTCCTAGGCATACAGAGGTTCCTCCATGTGTCCATGCAAATAAAAACAACGGGACCAAAGTGGGACTGCTTGGTATAACACAATAATTTCAGTCCACTCTGAGATCACTCTCTTCACCTGCTTTTTGGAGGATGGCACTAACTGCACAAAGGTGGATGCTGTGTGGGTTGCAAGAGCTGGCACAAGGGTGTGCAATGCATCGGGGAGCACTATACAATGCACTGCTTAACACATGTCACCACAGCAGTGTGGCAACCTCTGAGTTGGCTTACTAGCAGGGGAAACAATAACAATTCGGAAAGGTTTACTATCAGGCTTATGAGTATCATGGCTCGCCTCTAACACAATTTGGCTTCCACCTAACCTTGAAAGAGAGGAGATGAGAAAAAGGTGTGCTTATAATATCAAGATTCCCAAAAATTCATGTTGGTGTGAAGGTGTGAAGCAGAGAAGCCCAATGCTGAACCACCTTTACAATCTTCTTGGGCTCTCTTGAACCACTCAGAGTTAATTCCAGAGCTGATTCAAGCTGCTGCCTGAAGGAAATGGCACAGTTATTTTTACCTTGAGCAAATCCCACGTTTTCCTGCATTTAAGCCACTTACCCCATCCCTATGCTATTGTTTTATGCCATTTGCTTGCACTGTCCGTAGTCCACAATGGAGGGGGTAATTTTGTGGGTGGGGATGTCTCGGAGCTCCAGTCATGGAACAATACAACAGGCATAAACCATGCAACCAGTCTCTTCCTCGAAGAGTTTCTGGCCGAAGTACAAGATTTGAAAACATGAAAGCGAGCAGGGGGCAATGTGAGGTGAGAAACCAGCTATCTGCAGCAGAGGCAGCAACAGCTTTATCAGGAAACCAAGAACCCTTCTGGGTCTTGCTCTCAGCATAGCTCAACACACCAGCAAACCTGGCTGCAGACTGAAATCTTGGCTTCCCCTGAAGCCAATGGCAAATATCCCACTGGCTTCAATGGGAGCAGGACTTCATGCCAGATCTCGTGCTTCCCATTCCTTTGCCGTAGCCATGAGAGCAAGCTTCCCTTCCAAGGCTGTGTCTGCAGCTAAGGCCTTCAGGAGCAGAAGAATGGCTTTCCTTGCAACCTGAGAAGTATCAATGGGAAATGAAAGACTTCTTTTTAACAGAAATGGTGATTGCCCTAGAGAACAACTTAGAACAACTAAGCCCCTTGCTTAGAGCTAAGGGGCACTCTGGAGCCCCCTTTCTTTCTCTCTGATTTTTTTCCCTTAGGCTTTAACTGCCCAAAGGGTGCACAGCAGCTCAAGCACACAGCTTTTGGCTGTGATGAAATCACTGGTGGGAGAATGAGCTGGGTCATGCAGCTAGAAACACTCACGTCTCCCAGTCCTAACATCCCTCATTCCATACCTGCTCACATAGCTGTACCTATATGTAGTGTGACTTACAGCAACACAGCAAACAGGCAGGAGAAGATTAAGTTGGTCCATTTCTGCTTTTATCACAACAGAGTTGGTGCCTATTAGAGGTGGTAAAGAAAGGGATGCTGGATGAGCTATGCGCTGTCCACACAGGACTCTAT
The DNA here is from genome assembly GCF_017639655.2 of Falco naumanni. Lineage (NCBI taxonomy): Eukaryota > Metazoa > Chordata > Aves > Falconiformes > Falconidae > Falco > Falco naumanni. The sequence continues at coordinate 7,252,641 of NC_054060.1, read as the reverse complement.
GTATGCTCTGGCACAAGCATCTCTCTGCTGAGATGAGCACCTTGAGAACTCCAAGCTCTGGCACAAGCATCTCTCTGCTGAGATGAGCACCTTGAGAACTCCAAGCTATTCGTGAGGTGGCAAGGTCACGGCTCTCATTTCCTGCAAATCTTTGCTTTCCTTGGCAAAAATCAAGAATTTTGTTAGGGAAATCTTGGTGGGTGTTTTTTGATCAGTCAAGCACAGCAGATTACGTTACTGGAGGGTGTATACAGGACCTCCCATCTTCTAGGCATAGTAAAATGAGTCTGTCTGCTCCAGAAATTCAGGAGTCACCAGCATGGTGCTGACCACCTGTATTATTTCTTAGGTCATGCAGCATGTCTACTGGATAGATTGATGTCTGTACAGCTGACTGTTTGCATATCAGTTGTGGAGGCAAAGGAAATTCTTCAAATCCCAGAGCACAAATGTTCACTGCTAGAGAAAAGCAGGTGGAGATGTGCCAAGTTACAGCTTCTCAGTTGCTACCCCTGTAAAGAATGCCCTGCAAGGAAAACTAGAAAATATTTCATGAAAGAGCAAAGATAACACAAGACTATCTAGCAAAGGGCAGAATTTAATATTAATGGCTTTCCTTTAGTCGCTCTATTTCCTGTTCCTAACTTAACCCTCTAAAATCAGCAATGGTCAGAGAAGGGCTATAAACTTTTGCACATCTAAAAGGTCTTCCACTGAAAGACCTCAGAGCACTTTGCAAATATTAGGGACTCCTGAGGGATGGCTGTGCCCTGAGGAGGCTTGCCCTGAGGAGGCTGCTCATGTAGGCAATGGGCAGATACTGCTTTGGCTGCAGAGGTCAAACACTGAAATTTGACTTCTGGCCTGCTCTGCAACAACATCTTCCTTCTTTGTCTCCCAGTTCATAACAGGAACCCAGGAAATGAGAGGAGCTGGATTACCCTTGAATTCACGCTCCAGATTCAATGTGAAAACCCCCTCCTCACGGACAGATGGGTAATAGACATAGAGCAGTGATGTGACTGGTGTCGTTTCAGCCCATCAGCCACTTTGGGATCTTGTCCCTGGAGGCCCTTGGGGTTACATGGTGTACTGTGCATGGCTCAGCTGTTGGTGTATCTAAACATTTCAGTTAACAGCACCACACCAAAGCTTGCTTTGAAAGTAAGCTGGAGTATCCCCATCTCCCCACCCTTCTCTGCCAACTGGTGCTTGCCTGGAGGGGTCCAACTATTTGTCAATGCAGACAAGAGATGCACAACAGGGCTCCTCTGAGGAGTCCCATGGTCCTTTGGTCAGAGAAGATCCTTCTGTGCCACCCACATCTTCCTTTAACCTGGCAAAGTACCTGAATTACTAAGCTGGCTTGCCAAGAGAGGTTTAAGCTGGAGACACCTCTAGAAAGATGGCTCTCATTAGGGGCTGAGGCCTGCAAAAGAGCACAGTGCTGGCTGGGGCACGGAGCTAGGGAGAGAAGCATTAGTCATCGCCTGCCTCATGTTCGGACCTTCAGACAGTCTCCTCTCTTGGAGGATGCATTGTTTTGCCTGTATGACTGTTGGCAGAAGCTAATGAGCCGAGCTGGTTGAGAATTTTCCATCAAAACAATATTTCTGTTTTGCCAGAAGACAGTTTAAAAATTAAGTGGAAAAATTACAGAAAAGAGTCTGGGTTTTGGCTGACATTGTTGGTCAAAAAAATCCCAAACTTGAGATTTTTTAGCCAAAAAGAGAAGTATTTGGGGTAAGGCAGAGGAGGAAAGGGGAGGTGCCTGGCAAGTCTTAGCGATACTCTGAAAAACATCTAAGAAAATCTGAGAAATATGAGGATGTTTTTGTCAATTTTTTTCCACAGTGAAAGCTACTTCTGCTTTCAGAACCATTCTATGGGGAGGCTGGAAAACAAACAAGCAAATATACTTTTTCTTTCTTACACATACGGCTATAAATACTCATAGCTTCTAGTATAAGCATAGGCAGCAATTGAGAGATACGTAAGAAAGACGAGATCTCTCCTAAGAGCTGCCCAAGAGCCTGCTACTCAAAACCTGTAATTCTCAGAAAGGGACACACAGACATAGCTGATTCTGCTGTGAGTTTGTACAGCTGATAGAAAGCCTTGATAACCTCACAGTTGCCTTGTGTACAAATAAACTGAGCCATGAGGACAGCTAAGGAAAAGGCATTGCTTGCGAAGGAAGGTAGTGTGCACACAGCTATTGCAAAACCATCCATACTTAATAGTCAGCCAGCCACAGGCAATGTTGTTGCTAATAACGTTCCAGAGAGAATGGCACATAAATACCTGGGAACCCGCAGAAAGCTGTTTTCCATCTTGCTTACACAATAATGTGGTTTTTCTTTTTCCCCTTTAAAATTATTTCTTCAGCAAAACATAGCTGGGAAAAAAACCCAGCAGGAATCTTCCTTACCCTCTGGGAAATGTGACTTGACAGCATTTCTTGTGCACAGTGTCACAGAAGCCACAAGGAAGAGCGGCTGGCAGCTCTGGGGGCCTGCCGATGCCTGAAGAGAGCAGCAGTCCGGTAGTTCAGCAGGGCCCTCCTTCCTTGGCACAAACCTGGGCGTAAAGCAGAGGTGATGGTGCTGAAGCCAGCGCAGCACAAGTGGCACAGAAGGTGAATCAGCTCTGTGAGAAAACTGAGATATGACATGTTGTTATTAGGTAGTGGGGAATAGGGGAGGTTCAATTTATAGTGATTTCCTAAGGAATTAGAACATGATTCTGGACAGGATTTATATTTCAAACAACACTTAATTTTTTTTTAAGGACTAATTCAATCTAGATGTGGATTTCATACCTTTTCCTTAATGACAGCAGCACCGGGGGAAGCACGCTCAGAAGTACTGACGTGTCCTGGCAGGGGCTCCGACTGCTGCAACTCGCTTTGCTGACAGCCTGAGCTTGACTCTCGTCCCACGACAGCCCGGGGTTACAGTCCCGGCAACTTCCACCACAAGCAGCTCTGGCTCAGAGCCGCTGAAGTGATAAAAGACTTCTTGTGCGAACATCTCAGGAGGAAAGTTTGGTGCCAAACAAAGCTGCAGTCTGGTTGGGTCTTTTTGCCATTAGAGACAAAATCAAGGGGAAAAATACAGAGCTGGGGAAATAAATGGAAGCTGCAAAATGTTCAAATAACATCTTTTCCAAGAAAATGAAAAAAACCCCAAGAATGGCTTGTCTGGCTTTGCTGGCCAGGCTGTGGTTGCACTGATCTTGGTGCAACCTGAAGATCCTGTTAGAGGATATCCCTTTTTCACCAATTCATCGACAGTCTGAATAGTTTCACTGCCTGTCTCCAGGATGGCTGCACAATGATGTTGTAGTATGCAGTGACCTTACAGAAAACTGTCAGTGATCTTTCAACAGCTGATGCTTTTTGGGGTAGTGAAGCCAGCCATACAGCCTGGCGTGCTACCAGCACTCTCCTCCTGCTGAACAAATGAGCATTTCCCTCTCTGCCAGCCCACATTTTGAGCAGTATCCAGGCTTGGGGCTGGACCTTGCAGCCCAATTTCTCTAAGGGGCATCTCTGAAGAGATGTGAATCTTACCCTTCACTATTTCCAATACCAAAAAATGTGTCTGAGGGTACAAAACCGGTGGGGAATATCCCTTTCCCTCCCCTGCCAGTGTGGTAACCACAGTACAGGCTCACTCACTTGAGTCAGAAGCTGCCTATGCTCATCTCGATGCCTTTTCAGGTTGTTGCTGCCAATAATCCCAGCTAGCTGCTTTCGGAATCTGCCTTTTCCCCAGGACCACCTGTGGTCTGCAAGCTCTTGAGAGAAGGACCTCTTCTTTGGGCATAGCCTTCCAGCATCCACATGTCTGGGTGTAGATTCTAAGTGCTGCTGCACAAAGAACATTGAATCATTATAAAACTCCTCAGAACAAAAGTCATCCAGAAAGCAACAGCAAGGGGAGTCATAAGGCTACTACAGGAGTACGATGAGAAAAACAGTTTTCTTCAAAGGACCGAGAGAGCAGATTAAATGCACTTGGGCAGATGAGGGAAGGTGTTTTGTATAGATTGCAAAGCTGGCAAAGTTTCTGGTGGGTGCAAAGCAAGTTTGTGGGGGATAGAGCATTTGCTGGCAGAGCAGAAGGGGAAAGGGACAATGATCATGCAGGGAGGGCGAGGCCATGAAGTGTGCCTGGGAAACAGAGGAGGAAGGACAAGGCAAACACCTCTGGAGCTACATCGAGACTGCAGTGAGACCCTGAGGCTTAGGAGAGGCTGGAGACGCTGAGGATACAAGGGCTTACCTGGAGACTGAGTTGTGCCAGGAGGTGGCCCCACACGCTGATGTCCTGTGGGCTCCCCCGTGGTGAGCGTGCAGAGTCACTCTCCCCCGAGGTCGAGGAGGATGCCAAGGCCTGTGACATGACCCAGACAAGTCACACTGGAGGCTCCAGCTCCACCCAGGCCACAGAGGGATGAAAGGATGAAACACCCAAACAGGAGCCTTTCACAGCCAAACAAGAGGAGCCAAGGGAAACCACACCTTTCAAGAAAGCCCAGCTGCTTCTCCCCAGCAGCCGAGGCAGATACCTACCCCAGGCCATGTGGGCCCAGCCAGCATCTCGGCTGTGGTAACACACAGGGAACACATATGCAAGCTCCAGACATCAGCTGCAGGACTCTGCTAATTGGTAAAGTCTGTCTGAGTGTCTGGCCACCATTTGGCAGACACGGCAGCTCTGACAAAATAATAAATGTGGTACAGTGCAGCCTCCAGGCGTTCTTCGTGGGGTCTGTCACATGAAAGTGGCATGAAAGGAGACGAGGCAATGCAAGACACATGGAGGTCAGCTTTGGAGACTCTCAGATTACCTTCTGGGTAGTTACTGCTAAGGGGAGTTTGTAGTCCCTCTCTGCTGATATACTCTCTTGTTTACATTCTCCTTTTATAAAAAGACAGTTCTTCCCATCCAAAGTGAAGACGCCTCAGTTCTGCTTGTCCAAGACAGTCATGCTGTTGGAAAGTCCCTCTTGAGGAAGACCAGCCCATTTCTAGAGTGTGAAGAGAAGCCAGAGACATGATAAAAGGACAAAAAAAAACCCCACACACAGAAAATATAACTGGTCTTTGTGCACTAGCAGCGTTTGAGGAACTCCTGTCTTCCTCCTGACCTGCCTCCAAATCACGACGAACAGAAGGATGCTGAAGTGCAAGTGGTATGGAGAAGTATTATCAAACATGTTCAGCACAGGCCCAAGTACTCAAAGAAGAAATGCTGTTCAGGAGCAGGTCCCACAGCCTGCCTGTTTCTGGGTGTGCTATGTTCATACTGCAGCAGGACAAGTGAGGCAAGTAACTTGCCAGCAAGTAGGTTACCAGGGCTTCTTTTTTCACACCGTTGGAAGTGTGAGTGAATTGAATGTGAGTGCATCTGGCACGGTTCTTCTCTGCCTGGAACTCCACAGCACATTGGTGTTTGTGCTGACACTCTTCAAGAAGAAGAAAACACCTTTCCCAATGGACCATGTACTGCTGGGGAAAGCACAAAGGAACATGCAGTTTTCACTCTATGAACAGAGCAAGGTCCTCCAGCAGTAGTCCACTTGGTGATGCACGGGGATGATGTCAGGGTAAGGTGATCCATATTGAGCTTCTGGGAAAGAAATTTCCTTCCAGAGAAAGCAGGGTCCCACCAGCTTGCTGCAAGGGACCAAGAGACAGCTAAGGCTGCCGTGTACACTAGGATTTACAAGAGAGTGAAGGAAGCAGGTGGAGTTGGTGGAGGCAGAGCTGAGCTCCAAGCAGCTGAGGAGAGATTATACTTTTCTTCTGGTACTTTAATGCCAGAGTGCCAGAGCCATCTGACCCCACCTGCCTTTAAATGATCTTGGCAGAGGCATCTTAAATAAAAAGACAACTGAGATCACAGGGAAGGACAATGGCTTCAAACCATCTGGTTTCTTGGTTAGAAGATGGGGATTAGGAATAAGAGAAAAACAGCAAACTGCTACATGCAAAATAGGCAAACTAAGTATATAAGCCTACTGGATTTATAGAAGAGATATTGGCATGTACCAAGAAAATCTCAAGCCAAATGTATGACAGCATTCCTTACACCCCTCCCACCCATTGCCATATCCCAGCTTAATGTAAAGCCTTTTGGCTTCCAAAGGCTTATAGCTATGTTTTATTGTTTAAACAGGTCAACAATTGCAATCATATGTTGACTCCAGGCAACACACAAACACAATGATGTGTTAATATACAGCAACACTTGGATGGAGTTTCTACAGTTTTGCTGCTGTTAACAGTCATATGTATGATGGCAGCTGGGCTGGTATCTCCTAAGGCTACCTCTGAAAACTAGGAAGCCTGTCAGTGTTGTGCCATTACCAAGAAACCAGCGTGAGATCAGTCAGTGAGCTCTATTTTTAATATCAGTATAAACTCCATTTCTGGAAATCATTTTGGGACACATCAACAGTACTTGGGTTTGTTTTTAAGGCTGCTTTAGAAAGGTGCTGCTGCCATATCCAAGACATGTCCTTTTAACAAGAGTTGAGCTGGAATGGGATATGGATGATAGCATCTTTGTAAGACAGGATGGGAGAGGATCCTACTGGCACATCTGTGTGCAGCTGTCTGCAAAAAACATCTTCACCATGCTGAGGAGGGAGTTAAATAGTACAGAGGTTCTGGCTAGTGCCTACAACAAAGACATCCAAAACACTTGGCACTGAAGTAATTCTGTTTATTTCACACCAGGGAAGTGTGCAGCTAGGTTATGTAGATACCTTTCCAATGGATGGGATAGTTTTGCTCCAATATAAATTTCCATATGCTCAGCAGTTTCATTATCAGGTTGCGTCTGTGGAGCAGCTACCATTAAACATACAGCAAGCTGCCACTTCATCTCCACTCCAACATACATTGAAAGCAACCTTTCTCAAAAGCACTTGCAAAATGTCCCTCCCCCATGCATAAGCTGTAGCTTCCCTGCAGCCTGCTCAGGCATACACAGCAATACCCCAAACGGAGCCCGGCTCTCTTTTTCCAGACAGGCGTTTTCTACTGTTGTGTCACTGACCACAGACCTTGCAAGGCATTAATCAGGTATTAACATTCCCTGTGCTTTATTTTGCAACCTGACTGAGTCAAGACCCATTGTTTCTTGATTTGTTAGCACACTGAGAACTCTGAGATGCCAGAATTTTACTGACAAATGACCTTTTACACCTACCACAGCTATTAAAAAGTTGGCTTAGACTAAACCGAATCGCAGTCTCAGTCCAGTATTAGACACGATGCATAATGTACTACTTACAGCTTCACTTCTTTCTCTTGATTTTCATGCTAGCTGTTTGGTTTGCTTTGTACTTCTTTCAAGTTCAGAACCCTTATTAAAGTTGTTAGGGAAAAAATAAATTTATTATTCAACATACTCAATTTTTTCAAAATGGAATGATCCTCTCTTCTTTTTTTTTTTTTTTGTTTTCATTTATAACTGGTTCCATTCAGTTTGACTGTTTTTATCTTCTCTATTTATAACCAGCACCAAAAAGAAAATTACCATGGATACAGTACATATGCAAATTAGCTAATGGAAAAATATATACATTTCACTCTGTAATGAAAAACTTAAATGATATTATTGCCATGGAGAATATATCCCTGTATTATAATAAAATATCAAGCAATAATCGACTGCTAAGATTCTTTTCCACCAACAAAAAATAGCACCATACATGAGATAGTGAGAATCTACACTCAATAACACAATTGTGCAACTAGAAATGTACAGTACTTTAGTAACAGTACAGAGTATTGTTTACAATATGGAAATACCACCACTGTAATCAAAAGAGCGTCGATCTCTTATGAACAACTAAAAAAAGTATTGTCATAGATACACTGAAACAAACAGCTTTCTTTTTACCAGTATGTAGTAACTGAGGGCAGAGCATAGCTGTAAATTCATAGTAAAGCTCCTATAAAATGATACAAAACAGAAGTGCAGGAGTATTGAACAGAATTAAACTTTTTTATTATTATTTTTCTGGCTATTATAAAATGGGAAGGTTGTCACCATATGAAGTAAGAGAATGCAATAAAATGAAGCTGTGTTGTGCCATCAGTTTTTAATTAATGTTGGCTTCTGATTATAAAAAAAAAAAGGTTGACGCACGCTAATCTGTGGGCTGTGAGAGCAAGTGAGGTGGTTTTTTCAGTGCTCAGACATTCGAAAGAATTCTTTGTAAATTCATGTTTCCTTTAGGAAGGACTCAGAACTTGGACCCAAATGTCCTTTGAAGTCCAGGACCTAGCATAACTGGGACAGGCCACAGGTCTAACTAGCCTAGTATCCTGTTCTGGACAGTGGCCAGCAGTGAATCATTAGGGGAAAAAACATAAGAATTAAAATCCTTCCTCTGCCATGTACCTTTCTAGGACCCCACCTTTTGCCTAGAGAGGGTGACAAATCAGCACCGGATGGAAAAATGACCCCTGCTATTTAAAAGCACCTTTGATTCCCATTAATAATAAATGCATACGCTGTTCTTCCAAGATAACAGAGAAGCCCCATGACAAATCGTTCAGCAGCCCAACATGAGTGCCAAAAATGATCAGCAAGGGGGTGTTTATTGGGCCAGGTCACTTCATGGGCAAATGTTGCCCGTTAAAAGAAAAACGGCAAACTCCAAGCCAAGTGAAGGATGTAAGGGGCCCCATCTCAGCTCAGCTGCTGTGAGGTGGCTGTGGTGGCAGGGAGGCAGAAAAGGCAGTCACTGCCCGGCTGTACAGGCAGGGCTGTTACTGCAGACAAGGGAGAAAACTCCCGCTGGAATTGCTAATATAAATCAGGTCCTCTGGGCTCTGTCTGATCTCTTGGAACTTTCTCATTAGCAGTTCATCTACCTATTAATTTGCCTAAGTGAACATCACCGTGGTATTGCCTAAATCTTCTGTCACCCCTGCCAGTAACATTTTCCATTGATGACTTGCTAAGTAGTTACAAAACCTCTGCCTTAGGGCTAGAGGGTGGGAATAACAGAAGGATGTCTGATTCTGACTATAGGATGCCTAAAGAACATCCAGTATAATGAAAAACAAGTTGGAATCATTTCCCTGATAGAGAAAATCATCTGGGGAAAGCAGATCTGTTTGAGGCAGGCACTTGAGAAAAAAACTTGTGTGCAAATGTGCTTTTGTGCATACAGGCCAGCCCTTGTGTGCACACACGCTCATTTGCACTAATAAGCACAGATGAGAATGTAAAGCCCAGGTCTGTTGATGAACATCAGCTCCCTGTGCTTAACAAACTTAGCCCTTAATAAAATGCTAATGAGTTATTCCAGTGAGGTCCTGGATATTGAAGGGGTTGCAATAAGGAAGAAAAAGTTGCTTTAAAGATTACTAAGAGTCTTTATTCCTCCTTGCATTGAAATAATGAGACAACAGCAACAAAGACAACTTGAGGACAGGTGTGAGCTGCAATCCAGACTGGCCCAGGGACTCGGGGTAGTAGCTGGGCTTAGTTCTGCACTCATCTCTAAAGAATAAAACAGTGACACGCAGTTCTAGAGCGAGTACAAAGCTGCAATTCATCTAAATGGCTGTGTTCATGTCATGAAGAGTGGGCTGTAACTTAACCACTGCACAACTGCCTTTGGACCCTGGCAAGGGAAACGATACATGTTGGAGCAAGATATGGCAGGGAGACATCGGTCTATAACTAACGGAGGGGACAAACTCTGCCCTGGGTAGAACTCCTGTTTCAAGTCTCACATCTCAGAGAGGAGTTTGGTTTAAAGTGCAGAGACATGGAAGAGAGTATCATATATGCAGCACCTGCTAAGTGCTCCCGTAGCACCAATCTGATAGCACCAAACCTGATAGCACCACAAAAATAATACAGGAAGCATTAAAATACAGTGAGTAAAATCCTGACGCTTACTGAAGGCAATGGGAGTCCTAGCCTTAGGGCTTCAACAAGCTCAAGATTACACTTTGGATGTCTTGTATCCCTGACTACTTTTGACTTTAAAGGCTACATCGTAACCTCAGATGTAGAGACAAGCCCAGATAGGAAACACCTGTTCTGCTCTCCGTCCTTCACACAAAGGTTGTTCCAAATCCAGTTTCTGTACCAACCCTATCCAGTTTCACGGTCCTCTTAGAAAAAAAACATTCAGTCTCATTATCTGATTGACTTCTAAAAAATGGGTAGAGATAAGGCCAAACAATCCCTCAGTGAGCTCTACTGGATGAAATGATTTCTGGCTTCTCCCATCTCATGTAAATGGTTCTTGATTAAAAATAACTATCTATGGCTGTTAATAGGCTTCATTAAGCTCAGCGAAAAATTAGTTTAATAAAATATAGTTTCATAAAAGAAACTATATTATTCTGAGGAAAAGAGAGAGGGGATTGTTTTTTAAAATTAGAAAGAAGAGCAGTCCCTATGACTGAATGCTGGCTATAATTGTACTGAGTTTTCTGCAGGAATTTCAGAGATGTCCATCCTCTGCTATCAGTTTTCACAAGCCTTTACGGCAAATCCTCTCTTTAAATTAAGCCTTTCATTTATGTGTGTCCCTCCAAGCCCACTCCACAGTGGGATGACTGTTGGGAATTGAAAACATCAGATGAAAGCTAAGATTAAAAGATTAAGTAATGTCTCTACCTTTGCTGAATTATTTTGCCAGAGGCCTTCCTCCATGGAGGTACTTATAACCTTAGTCAATGTGATCACTTTGCAACTCTTGTCCTTTTCTTTAATGGTAGCAAGCCATCCAGTGGCTGGTGATTTAATATATTAAAGTAAAAAGCATTAATGAAAAATGTAAGAATGTCAAAATACGATAAAATGATTGGCTCCTTGAGATGACTTTTTCTGTTTGTTTGTTTTTCTTTAAGGTGGATGAGTGGATTACTTTGGTATCCAGTCTGTAGAATTAGTTTCAAGTCTTATTAGGTATGCTTTGGAATCCACCACATTGTAGCAACTCATGAAGTTCCAGTACTCAGACCTATTAGTCCGTGATTTACATACAAATAGCTGTAACACTCTAAGAAGTAGCACAGGTTCATTAACTCTTCTGCTGCATCTTGTTTGCATAAAAGTCTCTGCAAGTCTGGCAACAGCGCTGATACCACCGCATGTCTTGGCACAGATTCTTCTCCCGGATCACCCTGCAGTACACTGTCCACTGGTCGCCTGTGCACTTGTACGTGAGAGCAGCTTTGGACAAGAAAAGAAAGGAGAAACTAGAAGATTAGCTGGAGAACAGCATTGCAGGTGTGATCAAAATCACTGCACATGAGGGAAGAAAGGGCTAATCTTCCTGTCAGTACTGGAGATCAGATGATGGATGGTCTTCCTACTAAAACACCGGGCTCTTGGAAGTGTTCACTGCAAGGGTGTAGCTGGACATGACTGGGGAGTGCAAGCCTCCTCACGTTGTACCTATTTTATCTCAGTGACAAATCGGCCTGGATGAATAAAACATCTAAAGCCTTGGCCTAGGTTTAAGCTTACGAAGACTGCACAGCCGTCAATGGGAAGCTGTGTGCTCCCAGGGAGAGTGCTTTGCTAAGGCATGCTTTCAGGAGCGGCCATCATCCTCTCAGTGGAAAACATTTTTACAGAGAGCAAAATCAAATCCACTTTGATGGATGTAAAGGTAAAATAATAGGAAGTAAAAATACTTCTTAGTGCAACAAAACCAGTAAGACAGTTAGCTATTGGGAGGGGGGAATGGAGAGCAGAAACTCTCTCAGACTGACAAAAGGTTTGTGCAGGGGGGAAAGCTGCACGAAGACACTGTTGCTGAATCTGTTGGCAATGTCATTAAAGGACCACATGTGCTTTTACAAAAAGGCAGTGGTAACGAAATTGTGCACTTGATAAAAATGCACAGATACAGTGAGTGCTCTTTATGGTATGTGGTTTATAAACTGCATGTTGTATTCTTACAAATTCTGTGATAATTGGAAAATCTTCTAAATGAATATTGTGGTTCTCTGCAGTTGTGAGAAAATGGTCTAATTAAAGAACGTCAAAAGGTGTTGAGCGAACAGCATCTTGAGTCCCTTGTTCCTTGTCTCTGCTGGATGAAACAAGGAAAGGCTCTTATCCCACATTCAGCTGTGAGTCTCAGTGCCAAGCACCAGCAAACAATGGCAGCAAAACTGGTAGGAATCTTTATCACTAAAGCTTCATTCAGTTGGACAAGAAGCAAAAGTCTGACAGAACTTGATGAAATGAAGTTGCACTGTCCCATAAAAAAAAAAAGGAACATGAAGCCAATTTAAAAAAAACCTTATTGTGAGAAAAAAATCTGAGTGGGAGTGACCATCCTAAGCAGGAGGGTAGAGCCGTTTCTGAGTCTGCCAGCAGTGGAGGGGCCTTCTGGGGGGCTTGGATCTGCAGCGCTCCCCACTAGCTATGGTTCCAACCAGGCACAGAAAATGTGATGTAACTGAATAAATCACACATCTTGCAAGAAAATCTGAGACAGGCCTTAGGAATCTGAGATGGGAGACTTTCTATAACAGTGAGACACTGAGCTACAAACAAGGCTAGGACTCCAATATTCCAGAGGTCCAAAGTCCCTCATAGGTTGTGAAGTATGACAGGAAGCAGGCTGAGGAAGCAACACAGGTCAGGTGCCTGAGGGACAGAATGAGCCCCCTCTGAAGGACGCTGGACACAGATGTAAAAGTCAGGTGAGGTGATCTCCACACTTAGATACTTCTGAAAATGTTACCCGGAATGAAAAACATTCCGGCGTGGGGACAAGGCAGTATGGGTTTTGTAGACTACTGGAATTTTTTTCTGTATAATTTTTTTTTGTGAGGTTTCCATTGCAGAAAGCGGAAAATTTTGTTTAAAGATAACCCAATGAGAATTGTTTATAAGCAGGAAGAGCAAAACACTCAATGATATATCTTTCTGCTAATATCAAACATCATTGTTTCTGCCTCTGGTGATTCCAAGCCTGGTTTAGAAACAAAAGCATCCCAAATTACTTGCAGATTACTTTCAGCAGGGACCTGAGCCTCCTCAGTCTTCTTCTAAACAAGTGAGCTTTTTATTGCTTTGTCCTAAAATGTGAATTAGGATGGATTTCTTGTCTCATCAGTGTATCAAGGGCTTACTTCTTAAATGAAATGTTTTCCTTTCACTATGCTCTTAGTGCTAAAATATCTGGGAAGTACTCTCATATGTTCTTAAACAAAAGAGGTTAAAGCTCCTCAGCATGACTGCATTTGCAAGACTAAAATTTCCCTTATTCTTTTAAACATCTGTTAAACTTTTGGGAAACAAATTTCAGTTCAGAAGCTTCAAGTCCAGCCCTAGTTTAAGTGTTATTTAATACGGGACAGTGCTATTAGACAATGGTTCTCTATTACTTAGCAGCTCTGCCTTTACATGTGTTTTGGAGGCTTCTTAGGCTACAAGACTAGCTCTGCTGAGAGGGTGGAGGCTGCTCTTTCTGGTAAGATCTTAGCAGCATTGTTTACAACCCAGCCTCTTGTACTGAAAAGTTATGGGAGGCACCGATGAGGCTGTGTCAGTGTAGCTGATGGCTTAGTTTAGCTTCATCTTACTGGTGATGATGTGTGAAACGTAAAGAAACCAGCTTGGGTTTTGGAGCTGTGGCTGAACACACAGGGCTGAAGTTTGGAAAAATGTATTTTTATCCTCTTATAACGCAAGCAAATATGATGTGGGAAATCATGGGTTCCCACGATTTTGTCTTAACAGAGGCATTCTTAACTAGAGACATTTCTTAAATACAGTGTTAAGGTGTTTCAGAAAACAGACGGCTTATCCCCATATTCTCATCTCAGCCAGGTACACAGGGCATGTGGGGAGGGTGAGGAGGACAGTGACAGAAAATCAAAAGGTTCACAAAAAGAGGCTGGATGTTCTCTTGCCTTCCTGGGCAAATTATCTCACCAAACCACATTCTTGTGGCAACAAATGAAAAGAAAAAAAACAAGCAATGCTTTACTTGTCAAGGTCATGTACTTTTCTTGGGGCACGGATGAATAAATTATCATACTTTACACTCACCACAGCAAAAGCAAGGTATGAAGGTGTTTGTGATGGAGAAAGATATGCCTGACAGCTCCCTCACTTCTGTGATCAGTCAATCAATCACCCACCATTTGTGTGCTCCTGTTGGTTTCTCAGGTCTGTCCACTGCTGAATGTTCCACCTTGGGCAAAGTCTGAGGCAGAGATCGATGGATAGAGAGCACCTATCCACACTAGACTTTTAGTCTAGATTTTGACTGGGGGGCCCTTTCCTAATTTCTGGCCCTGGGCAATCCTCTGAAGCTCCACTTTTATCACATTGGTACACTGGGACCCTGGGGGTACCCTGGGTGGATCCTGGACACCTGGGACCTCTGGTCCTTTGCAAGGTGGCATCTTCCCCCCAACACCCCTCACTCACCAAGTCTGGGCGAGGTAATTGTGTTGACATTTATCTTCTCGTTGCAGACCTCCTGGTGGCACTGCCTATAGGCTGCTGGCTTGGACAGGACAGGACACTCATTGCCATGGCGCCCGGTGACTTTGTGCATACACTGGACCACACGCGACTGGAGGCCTTTCCCGCAGGTTGAGGAGCACTGGAGGAGACAAGGCACTGAGACATGGTCCAAGCAGAGCAGCTTCCAAATCACATACACACAAACACCAGAAAAATGACTGCCAGAGCTGAAGTGTGCAGCAGACTGGCAGCTTACTATAGCGTTGGGGACTCAACAACAGGGTCACCGTGTTAGCCAGGGACCCTTCATACAGCTGTTGCATTTGTCCATGATGCGTTCGCAGCTCCAGGGGGTACTGTAAGCAGAGGAACTGCCCTGGCACAGGGAAGGAAGCTGTTGTGTTTCTGTCTGGACTTGCTCTGAGTCCATCTCCACTGACTGTCCCTGTGGATGCCCATGAGGTTCAAGCAGACAAAGATGCAATTCCCTCCACTAGCCACAAAGAGGCAAAGCTGGAAAACACATATTGCTTAATTAAGGAGGAGCAGCTTCCACCTCCCTCTCCATGAGGGACCCTGTGGTGCTGGTTTACAAGCCCTCTCCCAGACTTGGATGGTCTAACAAGGCTTCCTCCACAGACAAGATGACCACTGCCAGGCACTGACAGAAGATAAACCCAAGGATTACAGCAGAGGCAGGCAGCTCCTACTGCATGCCCAGACCTCTAGAGAAGCTCTGTTCCAGCATACAAGAGAACACATCAGGTATTCAAGTATTCATTCTCATTTATCCCTGCTAACTGTCTGGCACTTGTCTGTCCTCTTGGGAGCAATTGCAAATTGTACTCCACGAGTTTTGGCTCCTATTAGCCAGGAGGCCCAGCCTGTTTATATGCTGTCTTTGTTGTCATACAGTTGGAGTCCCTAGCTCTCCCTCCCTCTTCCTCTGGCCCAGTCACTTGTGATTTACAATGTCCTACTTGCACGCTGTTCAACTTTAATAAAGCAAACACAGTGAGCACAGTGAGGTGCACCAGCTGGAGTTAATAAAATAACCTTGTATTTAAAATAAAGAAACAATGGGTTGCAGGACTTTGGTAAGATTCCTATTTCTGCTAAAGCCACACACAAGCAACTGGTGGGGGAGAGGAGGAGGTGAGGGAAAACTCAGGAGGTATAATTAGGGTGATGTAAAAAAAAGATCATGTTCTTGTCCTTTGCTGTTTCTGAACAAAGTTAGGGCACTGGAGCTCTCTCCCTGAAAAACACTATCACCTCAGAGCGGTAATTCTTAAAACCAACATGTCAAACACTGGAGAGGCTCAAAAGATGGGCACCACTGAGGCTGGACTGATGTCTGGGTACGGAGGATGTGTATGCAGTGTGGATGCTTCTAAGACTAGGACCCAGGGGCAAAAGAACACACGGATGCGTGTAGGCCTCCACCTTTCCCATCTGTGGGGGACAGTACCACAAAGCTGTGGTCATTTTGCTCTAGAAGTATCACAAGAAACCCCTGCTGCTTCTCAAAGACTGATACAAGAAGTGTAGCTTTGTTCTGGGTGGAGCACAGAGGGCTTTTCCTTCCTGTGTGGATCAGTGAAAGGCCTAAGAAAAAACAGCCTCAGATTAATAGGGCCATGTAAAATAGAGCTGATGTCGTCCTGTCCAACACCCAGTGCAGAAATACATTTACATGATGTGAACAATTTAGTTCTGGGCAGGAGGAGTTGTAGAATCAGTGAAGCCTGTTTTCAGAAATAACATAGATGCTTTATCTGATTTTCTTCTTTAGTCATGAGTGACTAAATAATTTTTATTAATGACTGTTCATTAAACAGGTTTCTAGTATTTGGTGTACTCACTGAATTTGTGTTTGCTTTTTACTTAATTTCCCCCATATATCCCACCTGCTCTTTATTCCTATTCTTTCTCCCAGTGCCTTTCTCTAGGACTGAATTTCTCCATTCGAAACAACCTCTGGCTCAGATCTGTTCTGGACTTTGCCATTAAGTCATCCTCATGTGCAGCTTAACCCCTGTGTCTCCAGCTATGCAACCCCCTCCAGGACCTGATTATTGTGTTCTGAAGGCAGCAGTTGTGCTATATTAAAAGTTAACATGTATTTTGGAAAATAATAAAATAATAATTAAAAAAGGGTTTCTTCCTTTACATCTTTCTTATTTCAATTTAGGGTCAGCACACTCATTTACGACAGATTTTTTTTTTTCACTTAGATTTTCAGATGCTGAATTTACATCAGAATTCGGTCACTGTCTATTAATACCTTAATAATGGTTATGGTATTTAGGACTATGCTGAATGAGCCCTTCCCTTACACGCCCTATAGTAAGCTATTCCAAAAACCAACTGTTAAATTCCCTGATTTAAGACCCATTTATAACTTGAGCTTCTGCAGTGAGATCTAGACATTTCATTACTCTTGGGTGACCCTCTCCTCCCCAGCACTGTGTGCCCTCAGTGACTTCAACCAGTCTGGAAGCCAGTCAGGCATAGCTATTACATTTGGATTTAAAGTTGACAATTTTTATCCCGATAAATGCAACTATTAGGCCCTTCCACTTCACTAGTCACATGCAACCTCTAATCCTCAGGATTTCAATGGCACTTTTAGTCTTCAGAGTGCTTTACTAATCTTAATCCTCACAAAACTCTTTGCAAAGGGAACGAATTGTACATCCATTTTACAAATAGAATAGCTGCTACCACAAAGGCATAAAATAACCTGTCTAGGGCATGGGTTCCCTTCACATGATTGTAATATAGTGAGTCTCAGACCTCTGACTCTGGCTTTTAGGCACTCCCTGTGCTTATGAGTGCTCTTAACAGAGGTGGGGAGGGGGAAAGAAAGAAGGAAAAAAAGAAAGAAAAAAGCATTTTTCTCATAAGGTGAGTAAGGTTTTCAGATACCAACGTACAAACACTCACCTACCTTTGTGTTCCTGTCTCTGCATTTGTTAACCAGCAAGGAGGGCAAGCAATGAAACTTTTTCCACAGACACTGCCAACTCCAATCCTTAGACAAATAACAGCAGAGTTTTTGCCCGAAGCAGTTTTATTCCTTCTCCTGGGAGACTGGGATCATCACCTATGCTATGCAATTAGTTTTTCACAGCCAGGAAGACAGATTTTAACATCTTTCTTGAACTCTTTTGGGCTTGGCAGCTAAAGGAAGGTTGGACATCTGGCTTATTTTAAGGCGAAATTTTCAACTCTGTACTTGGATAGTCTCTTTCCTAGGAATTTCAATAGGAAATAGGAATAGATACAAAATACATACAAAGGGGGAATTGTTACTTATGCTGCACTATGAAAAGAGGACATCATTAAAAGAGGCATAAAAATCACACTCCAACCGAACAGCAGATTCCCATAAATACCTTCTCTCCTACTCTGGACAGCTAAATGCATTGCTACAGTCCCTCTGTTCCCTAATATTTATGAAGCAAGTAAGCATATTCACAGAAAAATATTCAGGGCTAGATTCACTCTGTGCCCCTCTTGATACAGGATCCTCAGACTTGGATACAGGTTATGAGGAATTTGACTAAGGAAAGGTGCTGTGGCCTTCTGGCAAACAGAGAAACTTCCAGGCAGCCAACAGCTGCCCAGAAAGAGCATATTGCTTGTGGCAGAGTGTGGCCTGTGCTGCAGGGGCAAAAGCACGATTACAGCCCAGCACCTGATCCAGCTCCCATAGAGAGTTCCACTGTGCAGAGTGCAGGGAGGCTCCAGTGCTGCACAACATAACGGCACTGATTGTAGTCAGAATGCTGTTGATGGGTACTGGACTTTTTTGGCAAATACTGAGTTCTTACAGTGCTATTAAGAAACATACTCTGAAAATTGGAAAAGCCTTTATAAGCATTGATGTAACTCAAGAAACACACGTTTTGATGCCATGATGGAATAAAGTGATCTGTGCATGTGGAGGACTGGACTTGGAACCTGGTTCGAAGATGCATGGATCTCTGCCTGCACGTGAGCTGCTACATAAGTACTGAGAGAAAACCCACAAGCAACTTGCCTACTCTTGGGAAGCTGGGGACTCGGACAAGTCGTTGAATAGAGACGCCATGTCAAACAAAGAAGTGTTTTTTCCCTTCCACCAGGCATTGCCAGTGATATCACTATCAGAAAAATGCATATGTAAAACTGCTGTAGGTTAACCATAATTCACTAAACTGACAATATAGCCATTGTAAATTGGAAATCCACCCACATGCAAAGATCAAAGGACTGTTCAGCACTGTAAAACAGAGAGGGTTAATGAACAGTTACAAAAAGTGAACCTAATGAGAGCCCTTGTAACTCCCAGTTCAAACACTGCTTGAGAAGGCAAAAGGAATACAAAAATGCCTCCATTCACATTCTTTGGCAGTAACATGCAAGCCAGTGGGGATATCCAGAAGGAAATAAACTCACAAATTGTCAAGGCAGCAGCTGCATTCATCAGCTTAAAGAAGATTTACTCACTGAAAAACTCCAACCTTAAGACCAAGCTATGATTTTTCAACTGGAATGCTATTTCCACCTTAGGATACTGATATGAAAGCTTGAAATCACCAAAGGTGCAGACAGATGTCTAATTGCTTTGAAAGCAAATGCCTCAGGAGAATATTGGGTATTAAAATAGAATGAATTTACAGTAAGTGCTGAGATCTGTCAGGGGCTTCATCAACGCCGGATCTACAAAAGATAGCCAGAGAAAGAGAGAGGAGTAAGAATGAATGAAGCCAGGACAGAGCTGCTGCTGGGCAGCTGGAGGAATGCATAAGAGAGACCAGTCCAAAGAATCCCTGTGTTGAGGTTTAAGGGGAACAGAAAAAGGTACAGATTTACCACTACAGAGGACAGGCGGTGATCTGTTCAGGACTGGCCGGGATAATGCAACCTCAGCTGAGGGCTGCTGGCTAGGCAGGGGCACATTCACGCCACACGCCACCTTTAAAAATGTCACTTTCCTAACCTCTAAGAGATGTTAGCCTTTTTTGTAAAAGACTTGCTTTTTACAGCAGGTCATAGCACCCCTTCAGCCAATCCTGAACATACTCCAATATCTAGAAGGCTGATCTGTTGGAGGGAAATATAGTTCAAGAAGACTGTCATAACTGAGCTGAAGGCAAGATGGTTTTACTCTTTACTCATCAGTTTGCAGTCGTCTGATGTTTAAAGATATTGGTTTGTCCCCAGTTTTCTGAAAGTTGCTGAAGCCAAGGATAACACTATGGCTAAAGCTCCAATATTCAGAGATAGAGTCATGCTTTACTGACTTCAGAGTTCAAGTATTTCAAGGCACTAGGATAGGGTAGAGTGTTTTCCCCCCAGGGGTCTTGTTTCTTGCCTCTATGAAAGTCAGAAAGAAAGCAAGACAAGTTCCTATTAATAACATTCTAACACGGCATCTGAGATGAATGACAAATGTCCTGCAATTGCCCCGTTCCTGAGACCTTAATAGTATACATGTGTGTGCTCTCGAAGTCAGTGGTCCGCACACCTTAACATCAGGCTTTTTACGAGTATCGCTAACTTAAACTCTATAGTTCTAGCTGAAAAGCAGCATGCAATATGCTTTCATAGATACCAGGTCAACTTTCACCACAGCACCATGCTAAAGAAAGAAATTTCTGTCTTTTCACTGATAAGATCTAACTAGCCCAAAGCAAACTGTAAGCTGTTTTTCAAGCTTCCTTGTTCTTTTCTTTCTTTCCTTCTTTCTTTCTCTTTCTTTCTTTCTTTTCTTTCTTTTTTCTTCTTTTTGAATCCCAGCTCTGTAAAAAGAACATATCTGGTCTTGCTTACAACAATCTTTCATTTGGAAACTTTTGTGAAATGACTGATTTGTTTAATTTAGCCAAGAAAAAATGCATACCCTTCTGACTCAGTATAGGAAGAAACAATAAATTATAGCAGAAAATGCTCATGGCTGATCTGACAGTATCTTCGAAGGAAAAGAGAGAAGCAATCTTTGCAAACTGCCTACAGCTGTGTTTTCAAACTGCATGACCCTAAGGAACAAGACCTGACCAGTACATCCAGCATGTCTCACTGCATAACTAAGCTTGACTTGGCTATTCTGAAAAGTTCCATTGTATACAGAGAGGTCAGAGATTAAGAGCTGAATGCATGAATATTCTGGGTAGTGACAGTGCCTCTAAATACTTGTGCGGTGCAGCCCAGGTGAATGCTAATGAGGAAATGTAATTTAATTCATTATACCAACCAGGACGAATTTACTGCTCACAAGTTTTCAAACTGGATTTAAAGAACAGGATCAAGCCATTGATGTGAAACAATATGGTATTGCCTATAGGGTACCATATTCTAGCATGCCACCTATAGTGCGTGTTTAATGTTTTGATCTGTGACAAGTATAAAGTGGAAACATTCCATTGCTTATTCCACCTGAAAAAACTGCAAGGAAATTATGCTGAAAAACACCTTATGTAAAAGGTATAATCAAGCTAATCTTAAGTTAACTAGATAGTAATGGACAACTATATAACCATGGCATCACATAACTCAACTTGGGCTGACCTGCTTCTACAGCAGTGGGTGCTGCTAATGCTGAGCAATGTTTTTATGGGCTGTATGAGCTATAGTCCCACACTGACTCCTGTCACAGATGTTAGCCTGAAAGAATATCTTGGGAACTGAAGCTCCACTGAACACATATTTTAGTTTTTCATCAGTTAATGATCAGTGTTACTTAAATGCAATTTATTAAAAAAAAATAAAATAATTAAGGACTCCACTAGGATTATTTCAGCAAAAGGCTGCTCATCTCTGCCATCTCAGTCCTGCCAGAACATTCTCTAGACAGGAAGCTACTCAGCTTTGAAATGTGTGATGCTGAATTAATGCTGCATTTCATCTCTTTGCACAGTCAAACAAAAGATCACCAGCAGGCTGATACTAATTGCTCTTTAAAGACGTTCTGGAAGTCTGGCATCTTAAAGCCTCAGTAGTCATTATAAATCTCAAAAGACTGTTGGAAAGACTGCAAAATTATAGCAATCCCTGCCAGTGATACATATTGTGTGTCGTAAGGATTCAAGGGACAAAAGCCTCTTCAGATGAGTAGTATAAACTTTAAATGGTGAATTACCTACTGTTCATATTTTTAAAAATGTGGTGCTAGACATTGTAACATCTTAGAGTAACTCAGCGAAAATGAATAGCAATATTTGAACAGGCTTGTCTTTCATGCTTTCTTCTTTTTCACATAAAAACAAGAAAGAGTATAATAGTTACGATGGAATTCCATTTCCAATCCACTGATCTTGGTGGGAGGCTTTAATTCTCCATCAAAAAAAAATTGCACTTAATGATCTAGGCTTTTAAATAAAAAATATAAAAAAGGAAAAGTTATTCTTCCAATTAATAGGATCACTGGAGGCTATATTGGAACATGAGACAATAACATTGTGACAGAACATGCTCCACTTCAAACAAAACACTGATTAATATGGGCTTTTTGTAGCACATTCTCCTTTACTAAGGAACCATCTAAATAATTTGTATTATGGATGTTCCCAGAAACTCCAGCAGAGATGAGCTGTGCAAATGTTGTGCAAGCAAGGAGCAGTCATTGCCTCAAAGGCACGAACAGGACTTGGTTTCTGTAGCTGTTTCTGTAGCTTACATGGGAATGCGATGGCCAGCCAGCCCTGTAGTTGGCATCTCTTCACTTTCCATGCCTAGGTTTCCAACTACAGCTGCACTGACTGGTGCCAGCAATTAGCACAAGTATAGATAGTAAACCTTGTTTCACGGCCATTATACAATATTTACACCTCTGACCATAGCTAAAGACATTTCATAGATGTGGAGACACAGAATCAAAGAGCAAAAGGGGTGGGATTCATCCTACTGAACCAGTTCTGGTTAGGTTCTTTGCAG
The DNA here is from genome assembly GCF_017639655.2 of Falco naumanni. Lineage (NCBI taxonomy): Eukaryota > Metazoa > Chordata > Aves > Falconiformes > Falconidae > Falco > Falco naumanni. The sequence continues at coordinate 7,230,226 of NC_054060.1, read as the reverse complement.
TCAGCAGAGAGATTAATAGAGCAAAAGGGGTGGGATTCATCCTACTGAACAGTTCTGGTTAGGTTCTTTGCAGTCAGCAGAGAGATTACCTCTTCAAAAGGCAAGTCAGCAAAGGAGATAAAACTCCTACCTGGAACTGCCTGTCTTACAGTGACTGTAAATGGAGGCTAACCAACTACCCTAAACAAGGTAACTGACAGATGGCTAGGGGACCCAGTGAATTGAATTCACTTAAGTGATGGACCCATGATCAGACAAAAGTCTGCAGTTAATATGAGCTAAACTCATATGAACTTTCCTTTTTTTTCCTAAAATGCGTATTTCCAGTGGAGGTATGAAACATTTCTAAGTTTGTCCACAACAGAGCAATCAGTTCTACTTGGTGGTACAAGGCAGTAGAAGGGCCTTAGGTTGGGCTTTAAGCAGCCCAAGGTGACAGATTTGTGAAATGGCAGCAGGAACGCGGAGATATCTCCCCGCCTGAAGCTTTTACTTCAGTGACCCAAGCCCTTTTCTCAGAACCCTTATTCTGGATTAAAGACGGTTAATTTCTCTTCTACCTAAGTTTATGGAATAAAATACTAAAGGGAACAGAGGAAAGTCTAGCATGCCTTGCACTGACGGTGAAGACAACAAAAAACCCCAAAACAATAGCCTTGAGTTTTGTCATATGTAAAGTGCAAGCCACGTGCCAGAATTCTTAATTTTATGCTGAAATCCTTAACTCGTTGAAGTCATTGGGAGCTGGCCATTGATTTTGGTGGGCCAGTGACATGACCCATGGTATTAGAAACAAAACTGATTTCACTGCAGCAGAAGAGAGAAGTGGTTTCTGCTTTGTAAAACAAACACTAGCTTTCTCTCACATAGAGATCTTCTTTATTTTGTGCATTTCCTCAATGGAGGTTAAACTAAAGATGATGGGTTTAGCTCATCAAAACTCAGAAGGGTACCATTCTACTTCAGAAATGCAGAGCAATGGCTTTCCATATTCCTTTCTAAAGGCCTGCATGACATTTTTACTAGGATACTAGAAACAACTTTCCCAAATTGAGGAGTGTCCCTGGTATAACCACTTTTGGGCCATTTGTTCTCATCTTCTGTAGTAAGAGGTATTTTGAGATTACGCGTTGGCAAGAAAGGTTGTGGTTTGCACATCAGTGATCACACACCAGAGGAATGAACCATGAGGAACCACAGCCAGCAGTACAACTAAGAGCAGTCCATATGGGCAGGAGTTAGGTTTAAGACATTCTGATGCTCTGGGTCCTAGTCATGCCTAAGACCAGAGAAGCAGAGGATTTAAATACTAAAGCTTGTTGGGTCCTCTCCTGTCATATCCAGCTCTATCACCTTCTGGAGAACAACTGATTTGCACCAGTGAGGCCTGTAGACACTCTTCCAACATCAGTTTCTAGCTATAGTGCTGAATGTGCACAAGCAGCCATAAATCATTAAGTTGTTTGCTGAGCCAAAGTAAGTGGCAGGAAAGGTTGTGCCAGCTGTGATGTGAAACTGCAGTTTTAAGTGATCATCCCTCCTGTGAAGTTTTCTCTCAATTCAACAAGAAAAGTTATTTTCTCCAAGGTAGAAGAAGCTGAACTTATTTATGACCTTTATGAAGAATTAACAAGTTGTCCATAGTTTATCATAAACAGATGGTGGGTCAAGCCATGAATTTGTAATGAATGTTAGAACAAAGGACCGTTTGCTTCTATATTTATAACACAGCTGTCCTTGATTTACTCTTCTTATCATGTAATGTGAATTAATCATTAAAAATGAGGCGTATAGAGGATTTTGTTCATGTTCCCAAACATTTGGAACTCGGAAAACATGCCTTCCTGGCACTGCAAGACTGTAGAGTGTTTTTTGGACACCACCCCCCTCCTTTCCCCAAAAAAACAAAACAACAACCCAAAACCAAAACCAACTCCAACATGTTTTATGGCGTACTGCAAGGCTAGGGGTTTTATCTCTTAGATATTTGGAAGCCTGCCAAAACAATTAATTTATAATTATAAAATCCTTGTTACCACCCATTGTGATGAATGACTGCCGATCTTCAGTATGAAACACCTTGATGTCTGGCACAAAACCGGTATTTTTCTCATAGGAAATTAGATTTTTTTCCTCCCTATTGTTAATATTCTCCTATAGCTAGCATTTCATAGGCTGAGCAAAATACTGTAAAAAAATTGGCAACTATTGATGTCCAGGGAAGGCAGACAGCTATAGGTAATTTTTCAGATGTGCTTTATCACTACTGACACTATTTGGCAACAAGAATATTGTTTAACATAATGCTTTGCCAAGCTGATCCTTTCCAGTTTCTGGAGTGTACAATCTTTCTGAATCTAGTGAAAGTTGTGCCAGGTGGTTATACAAGATGTAAAGTGGTAGAAAAAGATTTCTCCCCTACCTTCTCTCCTAGTTGAACCCCTGCTTGACATCATATATTTCTGTTTTCACCTGAGAGCATGTATCTGTGATGGTTCCTACACAAGACCCAAAGATCTTGTACAAGCCATCAGCTCAGATGCTGATCTGCATGGCATTGGCATAAGCTTACATTAACTTAAGTGTCTGAATTAATCTGGATTTACACTAATGTAAGAGAGACTGATATCTGACCCACTGTGCTGAGTGAGATCCTTGGCTTATGGCCAGTGGGTTGTAGGGAAGAATGAAAGACAGTTACCCTGGCTTTACATGGGGTTATCTGAGATTAATATAGGCCTTGGTATTTACAGAGCACCTACTGTAACTGCAAAGAAAAAATATGGCAAACCCCATATATTACAAGGCTTCTATGTATCTTTCTTCTTCTAAAAATCTTTTCATTGGTCTATGTAATATAATAGGTTAATGAGCTAAATTGTTGCCTGAGGGACAGAGGTTGCATGTTTAAACTTCTATCCACAAAGCTGAAAATGCAGCCTTGTGAAAGTCAGCACTAACGATGGAGCAGCGTATCTTGCTTGCCATTCTACCTTCCTTGATATAATACCAGTTAAAAGGAGAACAGTAAAAAAAAAAAAAGAAACTGGGAACCCTGAAGCATTCTGTGCTATTGGCTCGAAATACAGTACTTCAGTCACAGGACAGAAATAGAGTATGTTGAGGCATATAAAATAGTGAAACAATTAAGTGAAACTGGAAATGAAGAAAAATCCATAAAAATCTTGTGGAGGATTGCTCCTGCTATATGATCTTGCTGTTTCAGTTATACCCTAGAAGAGTCTAGGAGCCAACTGGAGAAAAGGAACTCAAAAAATACAGCCTTGGCCTGTACATTTGCACCCAAGTGCTTTCCGTGCTACATTACTACTAGAGCAGAAGGGGTGAGAGCTGAGGACACACGGGGAGCCTTGGGTAGCTAACAAGCAGTCCCTAGTGCTGTTCACCTTCAAGCACAACTGACCTGTGTCACCACCATAGCCAGCCAATACATGAAGCCTGCATCTCCCTGCAGCAGGCCAGCAGTGCACCCCCACATCATCTGGGACATGTTTTCAACTGCGTGAGTCAAGGCAGACTTCAGCGTGAAGTCCAAGTCCTGCAGCTGCTCCCTTCAAGTGCAGCCTAAAGCAGGCGGGTGGCACGGACTCAGGCTGTGCGCCCTGCTAAGCTTCCTGGACAGCCACATATGGAAAGACACGTTCAGTTCACGAGTTGCCTGCGTTCTTCACAGGAATGTAATCCTTGACATAAAGTTCGTCAGCAAAATACAATTCATCATGAAAGAATGAACCGCTGTCTTGCTAAAGCATCAAGAGGCACATTTTCAGCAGCCTAGGTGTCTGAGGCGAGTGTTGGGAAACTGAGCAACCTGTGTTTGTTCTTTTGACTAGCACAGCTACAACAAAAATGTAAAAATGCTTCCACCGCTAGAACATTTAACAGCTCAGATTTCAAACAAGAAGGAACTATCTCAAAGTAGAAAGCGTGTATGAGATGTTTGTTTCTTTAACTGAATGCAAACTGGATGTGGAATTTCCTTTTGGAAGAAACAATTGAATGGCTTGGATTCCCATTTGTATATTGCATCATATATAAAAAAGGATGATATAATGAATTGCAATTCTGAAGAATCTAGGCAAGAATAAAAAAATTAAAAAAATATTTGAGGTTAACACCTTAAATGGGTCTCTTACTGGGCAATCTATCTTTCTACTACGTTCAAAGACTCTCAGGTCACGAACAGTTTAGTTACCTAACTCATAATACCAATGCTGCATTTGTGTTAAATGCTAAAAATAATTATATCCCTTTGAGATAAGGGGTTTAAAAGAGAAGTTGCAGTAGTGCAGGGAAGTTGCAAGTTTAATAGCACTGGTAATAGATGTTACACATGGTTACTAGTAACAGAAGAATACTCTGTCTTTAGAATTACAGGACTAAGAAATACTTTAGAATTACAGGACTAAGAAATACTTTAGAATTACAGGACTAAGAAAGACATTTAAAACAACTTTGCGGACCTGGCCCTATGTGTTTGCAAAGCGAACTACATTTATCATTTCCTCATGCAACACTTGAAATATGCTGCAAATACACTAGGAATATACAAATATCACAGCCAAGACTGCCTGCTGGATCTGCTCAATTAGCTCCAAATGCTTTCCACAGCTATAATGCGCAGTAAGGATCATCTGCAAATAAACCTGACAGAAAATGGAATAAAATTCCTCTTCTTCAGAACTTGGACAGGCATTGGCTGCAGAGCTGTTACTAAGGCCAGTGGATGAGGTGCAGGTTAAAGATCAGCATGGCCATGCCTCCAGCCCTCACCTCTTCTACACAGAAGTGGATCCAGGGTTTGAGAACATAAACCCACAACCTTCCTGGCATAGATTTGGAGATTTTACTGCTGCCCATTCTTGTGCTTTCTGAATGCAACAGGATCCAAGATCTTCTATAGCATAACCATACTCACTGCTGTCAGATGTGAGGCGAGTTAAATATATAGGGCTGGGAGTTCCTTAGGGAACTGACCTGTCTTCTCATGCACAGAGTCCATGTATTCTATAAATACTACTACTAATATAAAAATAACAGTCTGTCATTACCACCCAAGCAGATTGTTCTATTTACAAGTTTTATCTGGACTTGACTTTTTAAGTGAGGGTTTGCCTTTTTCTTGCATGACTTCCTAGTATCTTCAAAAGATTTTAGTTTGCGAAATTAAGGATTGGAGGCCAAGTCATCATGCAAGCTGTTTGCACATAAAGCATCAAAGCCCCTTATTTTAGTCTCTGATAATTACTACTGTTAGTTAAATGTTGCTTCCCTGATGATTCTTAACAATCAGTAACAAACTCACAATGCATTAATTGCAGAAAGTTGTTGCTTGTTCTGAGATCAATTTGTATTAATAGAAAAAGTTTCCATCTTAGTCAGCACAAAACTCTCTCAAAGCAATTTTTACAGCACTGGGAACAAATGTTTTACAACGGAATTTTGCGCTGGAAGTGTGAATTTTAGAGTTCACTATAATCTAACTGCTGCAGACTCTGTTTCTCCTTAAAGGAGGAAGTGTTTTAAGCCAGACACCACCAAAGAGGAGTCACTGATAGCTCTAAAGGCTCTCTCTCAAAGTCTAAGCCCTGCATTAAAGCTTCTGCATCCTCATGATGAAAATCCTTTGCTCAGGATTTGTGATGAATTGAATTCCATACCAAACATTTCAGCTATCTGAGTTGCTGGGACAATAAATTTTCTTCAGAGAACTGTATCTACCCATATCCTTTTCTAGCAACCCAGTGGTGCCTTCTGTTTACCCCTCTACTCAGAGAATAAGAATCTAATTGTGTGATCTAAGTGTCCAGTCAGAATTAACCAATATGTCTAGAATTTTAAACGCTCATTAGAAACCAAATCACAGTCCAAGAACATCCTGCTGGACTCACATGGGGTGAAATTCCTGGGAAGCAGAGAGCTGGCACAAGCTCTCTGCAGACAGAAGCAGGCCACATACGCAGCACATAAGCTTTTGTGCCCTTTTACACAGGGAGGATTCTGATCCTGAGTTAAGAATTGCAAATAACAAGTGATTTTGCACTTATTCTGTCCTGCTCACATGCAGACACTAAATCCATCAACAACACTATTTACTGTGACCAATGTATGATTGCAGCCTTTCTAGCAGTGAGCCAACATCTTTATCAGATTGGAACCATTCATACAATACTGAACTTTCAATCCATGTAATCAGAAAATACACAATTATTTCATATTCCTCTCTATAAAGAGAATCCTGGTCAATTTGCATGCCAAAATGTTTTGTCAGCCCACAAATAAGTAAATAAATAAATAATATTATTTCACCTGTTAACACACGGGAACTGTTTGTTTTGGCCAGCTTGCATAGACTCCATGTGCCAGGTTATGAATAAAATAATGTTCATTACTCTAAACGTTCTGTGATACAAATTCCTGGCTCAGCGTAAATGCAAACCTTTTGTATTTCTTAATACATTCTTAATGTATTGGTTCTTAATGCATTCTCCAGCACTGACACCATTAAGTTCATGTATCTATGACAGAGTAGATCTGAAAATATTTGTAATTCCTAATCACAATGTGAAAAAAAAAGCAATTGCAGATAAGCCAATTTGCCCATCATGGGCCTCTATTTCAGTGGATTTTGCTTGCTGGAGTTTGGGTTTTTGGAAAGCAAAATGCAACTACTGTATCCCAGTGGTTTCTGCACATGCCGTACATTCCAGAACACGAAGTAGGCTTTCTGTTTAAAGAACAGTACAGTTACAAAGATAAGATAAAACCAAGCTGGAATATAATATTCCTGGGAAATTTTAGTTCTTTATGCAAACATGAAGTCAGTAATGTAAAGGATGCTTTATGAACAACACTGGCAAAAGCTGAGTTTCTCACATTGCCAGGCTCCTTCCCAAGCAAAACTACCTATTACTTTAAGATCAGAGCGCAAATACAGAGCAGAGTCTGCTCTGGTTTAGGCCACTGCATTCCGGAATTAATTCCACTGATGTCACTGGAGAAACTAAATTCAGGCAGGCCTAAGTGAAGGTAAAATCCAGCCCTGAGGAAGGGACTGATGGTTTTGGCTCTGCCTTTAAAATCATGGCTTGCTTTCATTTCAGGTGGCTGGAGTAAGTCTAGGACTGGACTATGCTGTGTAGGTCCCAGACCAGCATGAAATTCAGCTGCGCAGCTCTAGTCTTGCATCTGTGGTAATAAAACAGTATACTGTCTGGCTCTGCATGCAGGACCTGCATGAGGCAGAGGAAGAGAACTCAGCTGTGAGTGCTCTGTTACCCTCTGTTTCTGTGTCTGTTAGGGCCTCCCTGTGCTTCCCCCCAGTAGTATTCAGCTTAACAACAATTCTCCCAAAACTTCAGATTTATGGCTTGTGGGATGTGAAGACTAAGGTCCAGCTCTCTTCTCAACTCCATTATGATGCTTTAAGGGAGACAAAACTCTCACCACAGCTCCCTTGCGAGATTTCCCTTTTTCTCAGCGACTAGGTTTGTAACTCAAAGTACAAATTTTTAACATATATTTACACTCAAGGAAACCAACCTTCTATTTTCTTTTTAGCTTGCCCAGGCTGGGCATGGGACACCTCTTTAGTTTCCTACACTCCTGGAAGATAATGTTAATAAGCTCTTTTCTGTAGAATTCTACCAGAACTGTTAAGAGTTTGCTTCTTGAAATATGGAAAGTAGTTTGAGCATCATTTATGAAGTAGCTTTTTGACAAAAGAGTCCACCTGTGGTGGGAATCTTGTGTAGGTTTTGCCTTTGGATGTTTAAACTGTCATTAATACTCATTTCTGTCCTGCTTGGAATACACTTCTCTAAAACTTGCTGCGTCATATCCACAAGCCTGTGTTGCAATGTTTGGTTTATAAATGGCATAAGAGGAAAAGTTTAAATCCCAGCAAAACCTCCAATTAAAATCAGTTAAACCCTTCCTTTCCAAATATTTAAACTTCAAATTAATGCAGACAGCACACAGAAGCATAGCACAGAACATCTTTGCACTTACAAAGAATACCATGTAGTGTTCACTGTTACCTTAGACCAATCGCCTGTTTTCCATTCATAACAGCCTGTGTGATCCTCACACTCTTCCTCATCTCTTGGCCTTGTGGCTGCATCACATTTTCCTTGAGAATTTGTGCATGTCACTGTTCTTTTCTGAATACCCTTGCCACAGTCTGCTGAACACTGCAAAACAACAGGTATTTGTCTTCTGTTACATGATGCCTAGAAACGATAACTTTTATCTTGGTAACATAACTAAAAGGAAAAGCTGGTTTATGAACACAGAGGAAAACTGATAACCCACAAAATTTTCTCCCAGTAATCTAATCCCCTTTCAAACACGAGTGATTTGAAAAGCATGATATCTGTTTGTGAAATATTTTACTTATGAAAAATGGTGATTCTGAAAATCAACCTTCTTTGAACCTTATCAGCTGGCATTTTGCTAGAATTGGTGTTACAGATGAAAAACCACTAAACCTTGTGTTTAAGAGCTCATCATTCATACTGAGAAAAGACACACTGAGTTTTAAAATACAGAACTGCCACATCCATTGCTATATCATGGGAGTAAAATGATGGGGGTAAAAGCATTTTTAAATCACAGCACTACAAGACCACTGCTACAAACACATCTCTGCAGTACGGTTTGTACATACCATGGCAAAGTCACAGTTCTCACACATTTCTCATGTGAAACACATACATGACCTTCACTCTTTGCCATATGCTCATCACTACGCTAGTTCTGAAGAACTTCAAATGTACAAAAGGAATAGCTCAGGAGAGGCACCATTCAGTGAGCCACAGTGTTGTGATCAGCTTCCAAACATGGCCAGCAAGCTAGCCACAGACATCAGCAGGGATGAAAGACGGACTTCCCAACACAAAACATAAGCAGGAACTGTTTGAAGTCCTCTGAGAAAGCAGCAGGCTACTAGAGTTGCTAGAATCAGTTGCTGAAGGAAGACCTGATACATGCAAAAGCACTCTAAAAAACATTCATGCGAGTGAGCACAGATTATCCACAAATGTTTTTTCTGGGCACTATGCAAGTAGCTTCCAAAGAGCAGGATATCTGGTCACCCATGTGTTATCTTTGCCAAAGGTTGGCTGGAAATGATGTTTTACTGGGAAATTGGTCTTGATTTCATTGACTGCTAGGTGGGTAAAGGACACTGGCATGAACTGACAAAGAATTTCTGTTTCAAAGAACCAGTTCAGTAATAGAGTAACAGATCTGCTGATGCTGTCACAGCCATCTAAATGCATGCCACTACAAACCAGCATAACTAGTCTCTCTGCTCTTCATGCCACTGCAGTGGTTAAGAGTGAGAAATTTTCTTGAAAAGCCACTGGGGACAGATGGGTGGAAAAATGATATATGTACCAACTGAGATAAAAACTAACCTCCTCTAGCATGTCAAGTTCTCCCCTTCAGGGGATCAGCATGGAAAAAACAGTTGATTTGACACTGAATAAATAGTGAAGATATGAGATATTCTGTGAGGTCTTTTGAACGTATTCCAAGAAGCTTCTCCATCCAGGGGGTCTATGCTGGAAACAAGCATCAGCTTGATATAAATTACATCAAATGGACAAATCTCAGCATGCCTGTCTAACCATCTTAAAAATACAATCCAGGCAGTTCTGACCTGCTGGCCTTGTTAAGGACATGAATGACAAGCGTTTATGAGCTGGCAAGCAAACAGACATGCCTTTAAATACATCGGAGCACTACAAAGTGACTTCTTGAAAATCTGGGAAACCTTCCACTTAATTTACTATGTGCTGCTCATGGCGTGACCTCCTTACGGATGTAACATCTTTGTAACAAGCACAATTGTATAGTTCTGCTAGATACAGGGGTGAATTCTTTCAGGCTTTGCAGAATTCCAGAAATTGCTTTGCTGGACTCCTCAGAGCACAAGACTTGCCAGAGATCCCAAGCTGGAGCTCCCTAAATGGTACCTTAAAGCCATGAATTTGCCCCAAGTTGTATAGACTTTCCCAAATTATATATCATTTTCCTCAGCCCTCAGGGTGGACTCCTCAGGGTTGCACTCGTTCATCTCAAACTACAAAGCACAATATATAAAATCTTTCAAATGGTGCAATTTACTCAAAGTAAATCAAACTGAAGTGGGAGTATTTTTCACAGTAGGAGAAATCTCTAGGTGGGTTTTACAAGCAAGTCTGGGAAAAACACCAACTGTTTGTTCTTCCCACAAGCTTTTAAGTAATTCACAGATTAATACTGCATATACTTTCCTAGACAAAACAGCATTTGCAAAAGGTTTCCAACAGATCTTTGGTGGTCACATATAAATCACCCTCTTTAAGAGTTTTTTTTCTTTCCCCAAGTCCTCTGTTTTCATGAAGAATTGCTTAACATATAGATTTTACAGAGATTCCACAACAGAGCAGTCTACAAATTAATGAGCGCAGTCCCTGAGTGTCCTGCTGAGATCATTAGGTCTTATTTTATTAACAAATCACTTAGTCAAATCCCACAAGATTTTGTGAAGGACCAACACAACTTTGCAGTTAAGACACAGCTCCTTTATTTGAAAGAAATCTATATTTTTTTCTACTCTAGTTCTCTAACAGTAGAAACATTCACCTTTTTCTGACAGTATTTTTGTCATTACAAACGGGTTCAGCAGTGTTTTGTCCAAAACAACCTCAAGTTTTTGGCAACAAAAGGGGAACTTAATTTTTTCCACAACAAAGATTGCATTGGAATTTGCTTTAAAAACACGGATTTTTGGTTGGGGACCAGACATCAATGTGGTCAACTGTTTTTTGTTGTATAACCAAAAAGTTCAAAAACATACATGAGAAAATGATTTATAAAATGATACCACGACTGTGATATTTACTCCACAACATCAGATTAAAATGTTAAGGATTAAAGTGATTACCACTGAAGAAAGTCCTAGTTATGAGAAGTGTTCAAACTGGCAAAGCATCAGAAGTGTCCTGGAGTCAACTGTGCTACATAATAGCAGAAATGTGCCAGAACAAGAACCAATTTAAAATCAGGAGTGGGCTATTACAGGCACGACAAAAGGTAAATAAATTTATCAAATAAAAAGTAAGCCAGTTACTGAAAATATGATCTAAAAATATGATGTATTTGCAAATGAATTATGTGGTCAGAAATATGGAAGATTTCCACTCTGGAAAAAGTCTTGTAACTTGACTTACTCTGTTTCATAAAAAGGAGAGAGAAGTGCCTGGGACTGTCAACAAAAGACCCAAGTAAAAAATCCCCATATAAACCAGGTAGGAACTGTAAGAATAGTCTCAGCTATAAACATTTCAGCTGGTCCAGCTATGAGAAAAAAAGAGGGCACCATCTGAAAAGGGTTACTCCTATACAACGTACAAAAGACCTATCAGATAACATATTAAAACTTTGATGTGTTTCTCCACATCTTTTGAAATGAAAGAAATCAGAAAGAAAACAAATCTCATGCCTTAGTGAACAGGTACCGTGTCCTACTGAAAGGAAACAGTACTCTCACTTAACTATCATCTCACTGGCCAAACAAAGATTTCCTGTTCAAAAGGTGGACAATGGAGCCATGTTGTGTTTGTTAAGAGACGCTGTTTCTCAGTGCAAGATCCTTTGTATCCTGAGCTTCTGCAACTTTTTAAGCACACTTCTAACAATAACATTTTGCAAAAGCTCTTTCACAATGCTTTAAACAGGAGCTCACTGTTTCAAAATAGAGATAAATAACAAGGAAAGATCCGTCCCACAGAAATGACTGTTGGTGGACAGTCCCATAACACAGTCAGTCTGGAATGAGACTGGTAGAGCTGTAAGTACTGCGCCAAGAGTATTATCTCATTGTTCAGATGAGCCTAACAGATACAATTACCAAAATTAACACGGACATCCCCTTAGCACTGCTACTCACAAAGTACAAAGTTGCCCTGTATTAGCTGAGTTCTAGTCATGAACTGTAGGCATACTCCCGGTTCACTCTGTTGCTAAGCAAACACAGGATGCCTAGACCACACATCATTTATATCTGAAATGCATTTATAATATCTGAGAATAATTTATTAATTCTGAAACTGTGTGGAGATGCATCTTTTATACAAAGTATAACCAGCTTTTCCATGTTCCTGGAATTACACAAAAGAAGTTGGATAACACCCAAAGATTGTACATTCTCTGTAACATGCAGATGGTTGATAAATCTGGTATTTGTTTCAGACCACATTTAAATGGAGCCAGAAGCCCTGGTGGGTTACTATACTTTTGGCCTCAGGTCAGTGAAATGTTTGTTCCTGCTGGTCAGAGTTTTCAGATAGAAAGATACAGTTACTATAGCATGATATCTAAAACCTGCCTTAATAACTCATCTGGTATGGAATACAAACCTCAGCACCAAACTGACCATCTCAACAAATGACAATCCTACCCAGTGCCCCAACACTATGAGGCACCGAGTATGCTGACTGTGAGAACGTGCTTAATTTTAAGCACTTCGCTGGATTACGGCCAGTGTATCCAGAGCTGTGTGGAGTCTGGCTCCTTTCTTGATTCAAGTTCCTACCTTTGACCACTCTGATGCTTCCCAGATAGAAAGGCAGTCCCGTCCTTCACAGCTTTGTACTGTTGTTGGTTTGTTGCCAAGGCAGTAGAGGTCTCTCGTGTTAACGTAGGTGCCATTTTGCAGCTGATAAACACAAGTTACTTCCCGGTGCTGGACACCTTTCTCACAAGTAGCAGAGCAGGGACTCCAATGGCCAGTCACCCAGCTGGGAAGAAGCCAGAAAAGGAATGTTTAAAAACCGGTGGGATAAAACATTAAGCTTCACTTAAAAGCAGTGACAAATGGACAACTCTTCCTAGACTTGTGGGTCCTTTGATGATGCTATATTGCTGTCGCGCTGAGATCATCTGATCACCTTTGGGAGATGAAGTGTGTGAAGCAGAAAATTGCTGGTATACAAGTGAATATCCACTCCTCTCTCCATGTTAGACAGAAACACAAACTCTGCATAGTTCCCTTTAACCCCCAGTCTCTACAATGTGGCTGCATTTTTCACCTCAATTAAAGACAGACTTGTCTGCAGATTACCCTATCCCACAAATATTGTAGCCTTTGAGAGATACCTGGAAAAACGGCTCGTACATCTCATGCACATCTTCGCTGTGCAGTGGAGCTGTGCAGAGAACCTATACTTACTGCGTACAAACAGGGATGATGCTACAGCCAGACACCTAGCCCAGCCTGGCTTTCCTCCACTCCCTCTCTAGCCTGCCATTATATGAGCTCAAAGCATATATATCCTCTACATCCCAGACTATTGGGAGGCAAAGACAGCTCCTGCCTCACTTTTAGTTCACCCTTTCATGGCCGCTGATGAAATTTCACTTTTCACAGTTGGGCCTTCCAGGATGTTTAATCGGAATCTCATCTGTTTGAAGATCATGGCATTAGGGGCCTCAAAAATGGAGAATAATTGGCCACGTTCATTCTTAAAAAGCCTGAATTGAATTTAATTGCTAAGGCTCAAGAAGCACTCAAAAACCCAAGACTTTCCTTAGAGAAAGGATCCTACAATGTTGTTTCAGAGGTGCCGTAGCTCACAAGGATGTGCCATAACGCAGCCTGGATGGGAGCATTTCTCTGAGCCTTTGGGATTCATTTACTTTGTAAGCACATTTCAGCTGCCATTTCCTTCCCCTTTGATCAAAGGGTGTTGGGAACAAATACATGGCCTTTGTTGTTGTTGTTGTTTGCTTTGTTATGTCTTTAAAGGCTCTTTGGCAAACACCCAGCACAAGGTTGTGAGGTGTCGGGGTTCCTCCAAAGTAAGGAACGCATGGCTGCTATGAGCAGTCCCAGCTGTGGGCACGCAAGGGAAATGAGGCACTCTCACCCTGCCGCCTTCCAGCCCAGCGTACGGCCAACCGAAAGGCTCCCACTGATTCCAGCGAGTGCTGTAAGCACCACTGTGGTTAGAGCTGGGCTAGGAGGAAGTGAATAAAATGTCTGCGAAGAATCTGAATTAGGAAGTATGTGCGGAGGGACAATTCTTTTCCTAAAGACAAACAGCATCGATATTTATGCTTCCTGCAATCTGTCAATGAGGAACACGTTCTCTGTAATTACAGGCATTCCTGTATGAAGTGAAAGACTGGAACAATAACTGTGCAGGCACTGTGCACCAGAAGGCTATCATGCCTTTCTCACCAGGTAATTAACCTTCTGGTCTGTTATTTAGGACTGTCATCAAAATTAGTATCCTTACACCATGAATCTTTTACTTGTCACCCAGTCCTGGGTTGTCTATTATGATAAGTGGCTCAAATAAGACTTCTCAAAAACGAGTCTGCTCAGAAATACTATGTGATTTTGCTGAAGGGTCCCATATTTCAGGTAGAGCACCATATGTGCCAACTTATTAACCAAATTTCCTTTGAAATTGCTGTGTAAACTTCTCCTAAACAAATAAAACAACCATTTTCCATCTTCCCATTCCTGAACAGGGAAAAATCAGTTCAGCACACTTTGTAGAAACATCTTCACTTGGTGCAATTGTCAGGCATTCATTTGCCAAATGCTATGACTGATGACCTGGTGTGACAGCACTGACGACTGCATTGACAGTGAAGGCAGAAGCCATTTGGTTTGAGCAGGATGGGATCGGGCAGGCTGGCCATCTGTCTTTTGTGGAACAGGGCCCCGCTCAAATGTTCCTGTGCATTAAAGCAGTTGACACATCTGTGAATTTCTGTTGGCTAAAACAGCTGGCACGACACCAAACGTGTTTCTCTAGACAGTAGTTTTGGTGCATCTCTGTGGCTGAGTGCTTGCTATTTTACTTACAGAATGGGAAAATGCCAGCTGAGTAATCGACTACTAGGGCTGAAAAGCTGACAAAAATAGCCTTGAAGTGCAGAAATTAGTGTTCATGAAAATTAATAGCCAGGCTCCCTTGATATCAGCTGGGCTCTGCCTTGTCAGAGCAAATGTGGAGGGAGTTATCTATCTGGGTGAAGGAACCGCTCAGCAAGGGCATGCATAGAGGGGGCAAGAGTGACTTTGCTTTATGAGCTGAACGTGAGTCACCGGGCCGGGAACGGTTTCTGTACAGGCTCTGCTGAACTAATATTCACTTCAGCACTGTACTCCCACTGTGATCTACAGCTACTGGCAAAAGAAAAAGGGACTGAAAGCAAAGCAGAAAGATAAAAATACATTCTTGGCAGAGGCTGTCTGTGAGCTTGCGTTTAGGATGGGCAGCACGCAGTGTGCCAACTATTTCCAAGGTGCCTTAAGAAGTAAGGTTATGACTTTCCTTTCAGGAAAAAAAATGCCTTTTTCATATATATTTTTTTGGTTGTTGGATGGGAGAAATCACCTCGTTTCTACCGTGTTTGGTGTTCTCTAGTTAGTGTTGCTCTAGCACAGATATGACACAGTGTAACTGGGAAACTGGCACAGAAAACCCAAATATTATCATCATCATGAGAAGAATGATTGCACAGGGCATGAGCCAAACCCCAGGGAATCAATATAAAGCTGTGCCTGTGGTGAAAATGCAGTCTCCAGCTTTTTTGTCAGAGTGGCATCTGTATGGCCAGCTTCAGCTACCGATCGACTACATCCACCCCTGGTCCGAGCCCAGTGGTTACAACAAGGTGGGGCAATGATGTGAAGGATCACTGAAACCTCACAGCTCACTCTGTCTGACTGGTGACAACGGCTGCTTACGTGGAATCAAAATACTTAGAAATTAAAGGCTGTTTGAAAGTGGTAGTTTTAGTTTCATATCCAAGAGACAAGTGGCAGATTAAATATTTGAAGAAGAATAATAATATCAGTAAAGTAGGCTATTTTCAAAGGCATCAAGGGGATGATCACTTTGACCACAAAACTTCAACCTCTCCGTAAAATCTCTGCTTGGTTCAATGGCTTGTAAAATGATCTGGCAAACAAGTAAATGCGAGTCGTATGTGCAGCACTGGCAGCATGCTGATGTTCCTCCACAGTTCTCCCAAAGCTCCCTTCATAAGCAGCTGAAAATATATTTTAGTGCCTCTGACACAGAATCACTGCAACTGTATTTCAACCACATCATTCACAACCAAAGTGGAAAGATAAGGGATGTATGGATGAAGTGATTAAATATGAAAATTCCTGCCAGTTCGTATTTGGAAAAGGCATGTGCAGCAAGGTATTAGCATAATTACTATCTGCAAGTAATATACATACAGGGAAGAAAAATGTGATGTACAAGTAGTATCACATTATGGTTACTATTAAATTATACTACAGACAGATTTTCCTCTCTATCTGTCATTACACCTTTTGGACACACCTGGATATGTTTAAGAATAAGAGTTACTTTTCATTTTTTAAAAAAAAGTAAGTATTTTTTCTTATGAAAATGTAAAAATAATTCCATTGTTCTATCTCAAAACACCAAGCTAGCTCTGTACTATTAACTAAGCCAATTAACTGTTATACACTAAGCCCTGTGTATATCATGTAGAGCATTTGGCTTCCAGTTACATTTTAAGCCTGTAAACTGATCTTAGGGATTGCTTGACACCACAGTTCTTTTCAGTTTGGTCTTTCCCTCCCAGGTTACAACCTATGTTCTGTTGGACCATGCCAGTGCTCTAGCTGGAGTCTCTGGAGAGCTTCTCTTTTTCCAACAAGCACTGATTTACGTGACAAACACACTCCTTTTTCTCACAACCACTGGGATGGCTTTATCCTTGGCATTATTTTTTGTAATCCTACCTCTATAGAAGACTCAAGAGCCAGATGATCCCTGCTGGTGGTTAGATTTAGGAAGAAAGTGACGAGCTTTTTAGCGCAGATTTTTCTACCCAGTCAGTGGCTGTCTTTCTAGCTAAAAAATGCCCACAAGGGTGTGTTTTTCTATAGCCTCAAAAAGCTGGGATGGGCAGGACATGCAATCTGAGAGGGCTGTTTTAAATCTGTCTTCTGAGTCTCACTCAACCTCTGACCTCTCAGTATCTCTGCTGAGGAATTGGGAGTTCTTCTTCTAATCTGCTTTGGCAACACTCATCTGGCAGGCCCCTGGAGCAAACTTGAAATATCTTTTGGAGGTTCAGTTCATCATTTGATCTTTCTATGGTCTGGATTAGTCATTAACCTTGAATTATCCACTCTACCTACTTGCCTAAGACTCCCACATTTTCTAGGAAAAAAACTGTCTACAGCACTATGCACATAAACCCAGGGGAGATGAATGTCTGCAAATGAAGACTTGTAGCTAAGGATTTGGGAAAAAGTGCCATGAAGATAAAATGAGTCAAGGCTGAAGGATGGAACGGAGGAGTGCAATTAAAAGACCTGAGGCCACTTTCAGAGATCTGTAGCCTTTTATAACATAAAGCCATTACATGTTCTAGGGTAAATATTGCAGCCCATTAAATTTCACCTAGTTATATCTGTCTTGAGCCCCACAGAAGGCCGGTGCCTGCAAGCTGGTACTGTTCTGCTAACTAAACATCCATGACATATTCACACATGCACTCACTATCTACAGGGATTGCATTACTTTTGTTCCCTCCCCAATGCTACAGTGAAATTAATTTTCCTGCTTTCGCAGTAATAGCTTGGATGTGATCAAAGGCACATTTGCAATAACACAAATGTTTCTGTTTTTATTAAACCTGGTTCTTTAGAACTGGCTCTTAACTACAACTAGTTATGAGCCTGTACTACTGCTGAACAAAGTAACAGAGGAATTTACTACCAAACAAGACATAGCTGGTCTGAATAAGCACTTGTGACAGAAACTAATCTAAAGCACTGTAACGTGAGGCTTCTATTTCTAATAGATTTTATTGCATACCTTTTGGTTTAACGTACACTGTTGCACTAATGTACATGTAAGGGTAACTCCATGTCTAGTTAGCACATGTCTAGTTTTGTCTTTAACACCAGTTTGTGATGCAAAATCGTGTTGAAGTTGCTCAGTTTTCTGAGGCACCTGGGTGAAATTGTGGCTCTACTGATGTTAGGCAAAACTCAGACCAGCTTGCAGTGGGGCCAGGATTTCACACTGGATAATTTTAACAAGGACAATTGGAAAAGATTTCTGAGAATCAGTCACGTGGAATTGACAGTCAGATATTTTTTGCTTACAGCTATCAAACTAAGTTCATGTTTGAATATGCAGAAGCAAGAAAACACTGTTTACAAATGGACTCATGATTTCCATGGAACACGCACACTCTACTATTGTATCTTTCTCTCCCTACACACTTTGAAAACTCTTCACTGTATCTCTGTTATACTGGGGTCAAAATAATCAGGTGAATCTTGATTTTGGGAACAGGTTGTGCCACACCCGGTCACTAGAAGTTGGGGGTTTTTTTTGGAAAAAAGTACAAGGAATCTAGTAGAATAATACAGCTGCTGATGTCGAAAGTAGGACTCCAAGACTAACATTCCTGTCTGATTGCCTTTATAAACAGTGCTCAGTAATTTTCCAGTACAGTAGTCATTCTGCTAACGGACTTGCCAACTTTCACTCACACAGGTTTCTTTTTTTCTTTAGTGATTATCATTTTGACAGCTTTACTTTTTTTTAATTTCTCACCAATTATAAGATCAGCCACAAGACAATGTTTTATAATTTACAAGCACCTTGGGAAGTTGGTTTTTTTTTTTAAATGGAAGACATTGTATTCTCCCTCCTCCCTCCTCGAAAATGAGCAGATGGCTCAATTTTGGAGGACTCAGTGTGGTGTTGGTGTCCTTCTTGCTGGCAGCTGCCTGACTACACTAAGGCACAGAATATCAGCACTCTCAGAGCCCTTTTGCTGTGAGTTACCCCTACCCTGATCCACTGGTTTACCTTTGATAGGGCAACTGGTGTCCAGCTCCATTCCCTGCCTTTCAAGGTAGGCAGTGCCTTTTCCTCAGCTCACACCACAGGTTGCAAACAGTGTGAAGAGCATTACAGCAGGCAGCAGTAGGAGTGAATTTCACAATTAAATATTTTGCTAGATTATCCTGCTAATCCTTCTTTGTGGGTAAAGAGTGTGCTTGGCCTGAAGAGCCTCAAACCAAAGAAACACAGATCATTTAACATTTTAAAACAGGGCAATGTTCAACTATAAGGTTGTTGAGTCAAACATTATAATGGGAAAAACTGTGATGTAAGCCAGCCTGGGTGTTTACACCAAAGCTAAGAAACCTGTCTCATGACTCCATGTGAAAACTAATGCCAAATTAACTTCTGCTCTAACAAGTCATCTTCAATTATTTGATGTAAATGCATTCAGCAGTAGCTAACAAGCTCTCCTCATTCTACTCTCTCCCTGTTCCCAAGCCTTCTCTCCTTTTCCAGAATTGCTCCGCTGAGTTGAGTTGCTGGATTGGCTTGAAAATATCTTTTTGTCTTTCAGTAGTTAATTAATTACCGATTGCCTGTTGCTGCCTACAACCGGAATAAGTGTGATTTTGTCTCCTTCTAGTGGATGGTGACAACCAGAAGCGCCCACAACAGGACATCAGCTCACAGTCACAAAGGTGCCTCCTAGAAGTGTCTCGGGCTTTCTGTTCTGCAGCATTTGGCTTCTACTCCTGCAAGACCTGCCGGAGACCTGCTGCAGCTGCCCAGGGCCGGCAGCCCGGGCTGGTGTCCCCGAAGAGCAGCCACCAGAGCGCAGCATTGCCCCCTCGCTCAGCCGCCTGCAGCCACCGCGTCTTGCACAGTGTCCAGCACAGTCCTGGCAAATTCATTAAGCTCAAACTGATTCTAGAGATCCCAACTCCAGTTTTGGGAAGTACTTCAAAATGAGCTCTTACGTGGTGCCTCCTTGGATCAGAGGGTGCTAACATTGCTATTTATGCCAGATTTCCAGGCTAAAATGATTTGAAACCCTCCTTACGGCTGTTCCTTCTTTTCTTTTTTTTCATGTAACCAAATTCAAAACACACCAAAGGAGATGTTTCTTACTACAAGGAACAGATAAGGTTTTGAACTTGTTGCCATTGACCCTTGTGGATGATAAACATCTGTACAGGTTCCAAAAGAGTCTGACTGCATTAATGACAGAACATAATCATTTGGAACCATTAAATGTCTAGCTCAGTCCCTTCAGTTAACAGACACTCCCAATATGTCCCTCCAATTTAGTATAATTTCCATACAGCCCTGCAAGTAATTTGCTAACATTCCCAAGGAGATTTCCATCATACTGTTACCCCCTAAATTATACTATTTGCAAGACTTCTACCTCACAAAATAAATTCAAAACTGTTCTGCTCCCTATCTACCTGTGATGATAACACAAATAAACATGGTGCAAACAGGCCAGAATCAGGGAGACAAACTGATTTCTGTATTCTTGGACTGTTAAGCAGAGCATGGTCACAGGTGGAGTCTAAAGGGAGAGGTGGACTCTTAGGCAGCAAAGGTCATACAGATAAGCAGCATGAGCTTAAATCAGACCAGGAATCAAAGCAAAGGGCACTATCCACCATCACACACTGAGGCACCATGCTTTGAGCAGTCACTAGCCTTTCAGGCAGGTTGGAGAGGTGCTGAGCCAGCTGGGGCATTGGCTGAGTCTGATAACTGGCTTCATTTTTTCCCCAGCGGGCACCACTGTGGTGAGTGAGCCCTTGGAGAGCACAGTGTTGGATTCCAGTCCATGATGGAAAAGTGAAAGGAGGATAGAAGGAAGAAAGAAAGAAAGGATCCCTGTAGAATTCAGCATTCTCAGCAGCGCGCCAGTTTTTAGAGCAGACGAGGACATAGTGGTAAATGGATGCAACATAGGTTTCCTCCAGGCAAGACTTATTGGTTCTCTCTGATTAAAAGAACTGATTTTTCAGACAAAGGAAATGTGGTAGATTTAATCTATTTGATTATCAGTAAAGAAATCCTTTTGCTGAGCTGGAATGCTTACATACGTTGGATAAACCGGTGATATGCTGGGAAACATGGATATCAATGTGCAATTTGTATGGTAGGTGAGAGCTGGCCACAGTGTAGTGCTATAAAGGAATATCAGGCATGAAAGGAATTTAGGTTAGTTACCAGTGGACTTCCTGAAAGATCTGTCTTGCATTCAATCTAATGTAGTATGTTCATTCATGACCTTGGCACAAAAAGAAGAAAACTGCTGAAATATTGGCAAAAATGCTGACAATACAAAGTCTAGAAGCATTGTCAATGCAACAGAGGATTAGGATGTCATACAGAAAACTGAATAACCTTGACTACCGCAATAACAGAGAGGATGCAAATTAATAGCATACAGTGCAAGGTTGTGTGCTTAGGGACTAAACCCAAACATTTCTGTGTTAAAGTAAGATTCATATGTTGAAACAAATAAGGGGGAATACATCTAGCATGACTGTAAGCCACAACTATTATGCAGCCATGAAAAAAGCAAAGCATGTATCAGGAGAGTTACTGCCGATGAAGACAGGAGAATGTGAATGTGTAAGAGCTAGAATGGACTGAGACTGGAATTCTCCATACAATTCCTGTCACCTATGCACTCAAATTACGAATATAAATATTGAAAATTAGAGCACTAGTAAAGAAGGTGACCAAGGGAATGAAGAATTGATGCATGGTCTCTGACCCAATAGGAAGTTAAAGAAAAGTAATGGATTACCTCAGCAAAATGATGGAAGGACGAGATAACGCTGATTTGCTGTATCATATGGCACTTAGCCCAAGGCAAAGAACTGGGGAGGGAAAACACTGTGTAACCAAAGGAACAGAGCAGAGGCAAGAACAAATGACTGAAGAATGACAATGAATAATTAAGGCTGGAAGTAAAAGATCTTGACCCACATGAACAGCAAGGTCACAGGAGAGCCTTCCAGTGAGGGAAGGAGACTGTGGAGCTAAATCAGTTTACGGAAAGGAGTCTACGATATGCTGCTAGTAGTAGCAGAAAACTAAGCCTTGGACTCAGGAGATACTTTCAAGTCTTAAACAGTGAAAATAAGGGCTCAGGTCTCCTGTGGTTTTCTGTAGATGAAGGCAGGGATTTCTGGTTTTTATGCTGTTGTTAAGCATCTGTGTAGGAACACCACATATTTAGCAGGTCCCTGAAAGAACTCAACCTCTATTAATATCTATTACAGCAAAGAGGAGGAAAATTAACAGTGTTTGCATACAGGCCATTACAAGTCTAACAGTTGGGAAATTTCATGTGGTTTTGGTTCTTTTCCTGCATTAGAGGGGAGCAGTTTCATATTCATAGACCCAACCATGCATGCTGAAGTGTGTGGCCACTGGCCGACCTATGTTTTCAGTAATAACAGCTGATGTGATCTGTGATTTCTGAGTCTTGTGCCAACATGAGTGCTGGGTTTGCCTATATATTTGGGTTGGTGCTCAGTGTGCTGGAAACAACCCATACGCACCGCATGCAAGAATCCAGATTCCATCTGGTTACAGCAGGGTTTTGTAAAAAATATCTAAAGAGCTAGGCAAAGGATTAGAATAAAGAGGTGCTAATAGGGTGCAGTTGGGACAGGAAAGGAAGCTGTAAAGAATTTAATGGAAAAAGAGGGTCAAGGAACATAAAAAATAAAATAGGAAGAAAAAGAGGCATTTTTTTAAAAGGTGAAAGAGTAACAATAATAAAGAATGAAAGATTCTTTTACTTTTGCCAGTTTCAACAAAATCCTTAAGAAAATTCTCTTCTCTGACGTTTAATTTTAAAACATGTCAGTGTATCCAATCCTTTTTTCAATCATGCTTTGTTTTTTTCAGATGCTGGGTTGCAGAGTTCTAATCTTCTCCTTGGCCTCATGAAACTACTGTCCCCTGCCCCACGTTATTTGCCTCTCCCAAGAGGTGGCTCAAAGGGGTATCTAATTTGCAAAGCACTTTCGAATCGTGCTGGAAAAAAGGCACTGTTATTAGTATCATACCCTTTTCTCCTCCAGATCACTTTATATATGTATATATATGTATATACACATGTGGGTTATAATTGTTTTCTTTAATTTTTATTACAATCTCAACAGCAATAGCCTCATCCTCTTCCTCCATTTATACAACATGATTTCACCCCATCCCAAAGAGTTTGCAATCCAGATTATACATGGATTGAAAAAGGAAGTAAAGGAACAGTGTGGGATAGTGAATTAAAGTCACACAGCACATCCAAAAGAGAAACAGACCAAGTACCCTATGACCCAGTTTTGTGCTGGCCATAAGACCCTTCTCTAGAGAGAAATCCTCTGTAAGGTGATTCTCTTAAATTTTGAGTAAAAGTGTAAATGTAGCTCAAAACGCACAAAACAGAGCAGGTTTGCTACAGAAAGGAAAGCATTGTTTCTTCTTCTGACCTCAGGTAAAGGGTTTAGGTCTGAGTGGAAACGGGAAAGGACCTTATTGTAACAAGATGCTACAATAATTTTACTTGAAACCCTAAAACAAATTCAAGACTCATAAAAAAAAGCATTGACATGGTGAAAGAGAATGGTTTCTTTAAGATGTTCTTGGTCAGAGAATATGCTAAGCATGCATTTCTAATATCTGGGTGGGCAAACGCAAGTGGAAATTTAAATTCTACAGAGGCACAGAGAATGTGCTTCTGAAAATGTTTCCAGTTAAAAGCATGTTAAGTGTGAAAGTGTAGTCTACATGGAGGGAGTGAGGCAGTGTGGTCTATCAGATCATCAGCAAGGATTTTGTGGCCTTTCCGGGTACTAAGCACATTTGGTGTTTGCTGTCATTGCTCTGAAAAAAATGGACCAATGAGGGTGTCACTGTACCAGTGCTAATTGCTCCTGCAGAGAACTGTGTTGAATTGTGGCTATAAATTGCCTGGTAACTCCACACAAAAGAAAGGATACCCTGGAATAACATTAAGGGTTGGACCTGAATCCCCAAAGGAACACAGTCTGGATATAGGAACAGAGTATTCCTTTCCCAGGAGGTTTTGTGTGATTTAACCTAACCCACAGGCAACCCTGGGCAGGCAGCAATGTCATGGAGACAGCGTGCAACAAGGAGGAGACTTCAACAAGGGCTCTGGGTCACGGAGAAACCCACTGAGAAACAGCACTGTGGGTCTTATGGCTCTAATAGACCTGATGGCAAAGACCGCCCTTTGTTGCTCTCAGCTAGTAGAGGCAGAAGCTGTCCACTTCTTCCACAGCTTTGTATGCTGATTTTCCTCACCTCTACCACCTGGAACACCTCCGTGTACCTGCCTGGGCTCACTCCAGTCTCCTCCCAATGGCTTCACAAAAGGTCTAGGGATGAAATATTTCATGCCAGGGTAGAAACACAAGCAGATGTTCCCTGTTTCTGTCTTTCTGAAAGAATGATATGACGGAAATCCCAGCATCAATGAATTTAGGGAACTTCCTCATGGAAATGACAGTTGCTTCTTTGAAGTCATTAGGAGTCTGGCTCTCCTTACACACCTAGAAGCACGTGGGGTATCTCGTTACACCTTTCAGTACCCCTGAAAGTTGTATGGCCACAATATTGTACAGCAGCAATAACAGGCAGTGCAGACAGAAAATGAAACAGACTACCCTTATTGATGGATTACCTGACACTGGATTTCACTGCTTCAGGGCACTTTAATCAGAGTGCAGGTCTAATTAGAGGGAACCGTGCTGTTTCTCATTTTCTCTATTGTTTCTGCCAGCACAATTAGCTTTGTAGGTATGTTTCCCTGGCTTGTCTGATTATAAAAGATGCAACACCTAGCAGGTTGTTTTGAATACATTTTTTTAGATATTGTTGAGCTTTGTCCTAAATGGGTTTTATGTTCTATATACTATGAAAACTGGATATTTTGATAAACTTTACTGCAGACCAAGAGTGAACTTTTTTTTTAGTAAATAAATGGAACAAATTAATTTGCCTTCCTGTGTTTTGTCATTTTGGCCAGAAATATCTTTTTTTATACAATACAGATCAAAACTGATTCAGCAAAAAGTGCTTGCCAAATTAAAAAGAGTGCTATTTATTACTTTTAGAACTTATTACTATTAGATCTCTAATTATTGCTGCTGATGCAGAAAAGCTCCCTTACTGAGGAAAGCATCTGAAATGTGTTTCGTCATCATTTCTTGACTTCAGCAAGGTACAGCAAGATTCCAAACCTATGCAGCTGTTGCTAGACATGGCACAAACTTCACATGAGGAAGAGACACTCTTCACCTACAGACTCCCAGTCTGAACTATGCTAATACAGATCAGACATGCAACACAGCAGGTCAGCTACAGTGCTTAAAGGCTGGGAGCTGCCTGCGAGGTTTTTTTGTAGCACTGTTTCACAATTGATCAGATCCTACTCTGTGCTGATTAAAACCACCAAAACCACGTTTGGATATGCAGTCACTGCACTCTTGTCTAACTTTATAGTGCATGTTGCTCTGTCACCCAGGAGGCAGCCAAGGGGAAAAGAAAACCATCCTCAAACAATGCATGAGGGTGGCTTGCATGGAATCTGGCCTTAATGGCCATACATTAAATGGACTCTAAGGTAATGAAAATCTGACCTGCTCAACAAAAGGAAATTAATATTACAGCTGGTTACTATGGTTAACAGTGTTTCCCAATACTTTTAGACATTTTCACCAGGTTCACCAGATGGAGGCTTTGGAAATGGGCAATTTGTTAAGGAAAAGGATATTGGGTTTTATTATTTTTTAACTCCTTACCGTGACTGGCAGGGGTGTGTGTTACATTTCCTGACCTGGGGCTCAGGGCGATTCACTCGTTGGCAGTCACTGTCATTCACCAGTGTCATGGTCTTGTTAATAATTCGAGTACAAGACACAATGGTTTTCCGTTCACCTACAAGTCAAATAAAAAACAACTCTGAGTAAGGAAACCAGTGGCTAAGAACAAAACCATATCAACTCAACCAAAACTTAAAAGCTAGGAGCAACCTACTGTCTCTACAAGATGTAATGTACACAGACCTACCACCTCTGCACGCAATCTTATTTCCCACTTCTGTTTTACCTTTGTAGTGTTCTGGTTTTTTTTCAGAACAGCTACAAATCTTTCCCCAATAATTGTGAAATTGACTGCTATGCAGGAACAACACATTAGGCTTTCTCTTTCTAGTATTTAATGTGGAAACAATCTTGGAAACAATTTGCTTTCATTTCTGGTTCCTCTTCCACATGTAGCTGTGCCCTGTAATCACCTAGGACAGATGTGCCAACTATGTAAGCTGAAACTACACAACCATCCACCCCTCAGTGACTGTAATGACAGGACAGCTGCCTCTTGCTGCTCTCCATTCAGGAAGAGTCAGTTTGAAAAGGAGCGACCAGGGTTCAAGAGTGATAGACTGAGCTTGTTCATATTTCACAAAGTGGTGAAATTAAGCCACCAAAATAAGTTATTTCTCATCTCCTTGTTCTCCAGATGTACTACTTTAAAACCCCTGCCAGCAGGAGACATCTTAGGAGTAGTCAGCATTTCTCACACAAACTGTCTGTGCATCAGGACATTCAGGAATGGCAGCAGCGTGGCCCTCAGGTTTCAGCCTTCTGCTGTGTGACATCAGAAAAGCTGTGCCTCAGGGGGGCATGACAGAGCATGACAATGACCAGTTGTGACAAGGAAAATGCCATTCCCCCACCGTGTACTTTTTGCCTTACCACTAATTATTTTGGTTTCTTAAGATCCTCTTTTAACCCTGAGTCTGCATCAAATTGAGTTTATTCATGATCTGCAGCAGATAATAAAAAACAACTCAAATCCTGTTAATGAATTATGAAAGTCTGTATGGAAGGAAGAAGGCCCTTTTCAGCTTGGATAAGTAGTAAAAGCATCTAACAAGCAAAATATAAGAGGTGAATTGACATCCAAGCTACTACTGGTGGATGCCATGTTGCCAGGTACTGATTTAATTATGTGGCAGGCTAGAAACACAAATCGAAAGAGCCACAAACAAATTTCCTACTCACTCATGTGATGGTGTAATGGCTTTAAGAAATTACTGTTTAAATATATGAGTAAAAGTGTCCACTTTAAATGGAGTTCTATTTACAGGAAAAAAACAAATCCATGATTTCAGTACAGTGAGGGCAGTAAGCTTGACAACGTGAAGATGAGCACTCTTTCCTTCTGTCACATCATATGATAAATAATTGGGTGTTTTTTTTAATTGCTGGTGAAGAAAGACTGGCCAGAATGCATGGAAATGATGTTTTCTCAGGGAAATCCGACTTCTTCCAGCACTGAAAATTCAATGGACAGTGGCTGACAAACCATTCTCTGGTTTCACAGGCATCATTTTCCCCCAGGGTTTCAGCAAATCTGTCTCAGCACATCCTAGGGATCATCTGAAAAGTGTGATTTGCCATGTGTACTCCCAGAAAGTCTACCCCACATTAAAAGCGTCTGATGCAATCTTCAGGAATTGTCACAGCACCACCCCCCCTGTTTCATCCCTGGGGAACCAAGTGTCTTTCAGTGAACATGCCTGAACACCTGTGAAAACTCTGCTCCAAGAATGTGACGGAGGCTTGAGATATGGGGCTGCACACGGCGCCTTGAGTCATCTGTGGAGCACTAATCCAGGTGCAGTCCCAGCCTACGGGTAACGAGCCGACAAAGCAGTGTCCCTGCCAAAACGCTGGGTGAAAATTAACTGTGGGGATGTGGATGATAGCTGGGAGAGCTGGTGAGAATGAGCTCTCCTTTGAGTTCATTATGGCAACATCCATTCCCATGGCCAGTTTTCTTCATGCTTTGGCAACACTGCCTTCTGCAGGCACCTCTCTAATGCCTGGTGTCTGCAAACACCAAACAGCAAGTCCCACCAAGCTTCCAAATAGCCTTACCCCCTCCACACTGCACGCTGCATCCTTCCCATCCGCTGTGAGTCCAGATGTACAAAGAATCCTGTTGCTTTTCTGGCTCGCTTCTGTTTTCAGCAGTATAGTTTACAGGAATGGTGTATTCATAATGAATTCCATAATTCTGGTCATGAAATAACAGCACCTGGTTCGGCAGGAAAAGAAAGCCTGTTACAACACACTGTGTACTGGGAAAGCCACAGACTGCAGAGACAGTAATGCTGGAAATTCTGTCTCTGGCCAAAATTTCTGAAATATAAGCACCTCGTGAAAGGCAACAAAATCTTTATCTAGAAACCTGAAATTACAGTGGTATTGGTAAAACAAGGCATCTGCGGGAGCAACAACTGCTTATGATTTGTGACTATTCAAAACAGTCATGGAGATGTTTAAACCTGAAATATGGTGCATAACTTTGTTTAAACCTTAAATGTGATCAGCAGGCCACTAGCTATCTAAAGAGAAATATAAGACAACAGGAAGCATTACACCAGCAGTTTTCATGTAACAACTATTTTAATGAGCATCTAGAGTCAAAAAGTCACTCATCGTGTCTGTTCTACCCTTCTTTTCTAGAAAGCAAGTTGTCGGCAAGCCTTATGCAGAGACTCGGGCTTATGGCTGGGGACCACTGTAGAGAATGGGGAGCTCTGGGTTAACGCTGTGCTGTTTATGGATCACGGTCCTGGACAGCCTGCTCTACGCTACCCTGCCTGAGCAGGGCGGTTGGATGAGACAGCCTCCAGAGGTCCCTTTCAACTTCAACCATTCTGTGATTCTGTAAGCTGCAGAATTTACAGAAAGAGGAATAGGGAAAACTGCTTATTTTTTCACCACAGGCAGATGACAGTTCTGGTACTGTTTTGATTTACGTGTTGGGTTTCATTTAGCTCTCACTTCCACTGGCTTGGTCAGAAGTGAGTAGAAGATACCCCATGAAGTATGAGGTCCATGGAATCTGAGTTACCACACTATTAACAAATATGATAGAAGTACTACCGTAATGCTGATAGTATGGCTTTAGACTTACTTATACTTATTAACCCATAATCTCAGCGGCGTTAGGAGAACTCTGCTGGCTCTTGTCACCTACTGAAATAGGAGCAGCACCTTATCAAATGAGATATTTTAAGCAGGGCTATCATAAGTGAAGCAAGCAGCTGCCCAATTAAAAAAAGCAAATTTGCAAATGCTATTTTCACAAAAAAATAATTTTCCCATTCAAATTTGCAGAAATCACTCGTACTTAACCAGTAATCTCACTAAAGCTGTCACAAGCTCATTTAACCAAAAAAATAACATGTGCTGAAAGAAAAGGTCAGCTTGTAGCCACTGACATCCTGGAGGTCTGTGCAATGAACACCGTAGGGCTACACAAACTCAGCACCTATGAGTTGCTCTGCACAGGGCATAATCCTGGGCAGAAAAGTGTCTTCCAGAAGATGCGGGGAACAAAGATATGATTTTGCTTCAGCTACAGAGGGAGTCTTACTACTGGAACTGAATACCAAGCTTGAAACTAGCCAGCCATCATTGCAGTTTCAAAGATGATTATCTTTTTCTAAACACAAGTCAAAATACCAGGCAGTCAGGGGCAGAGAACTCAAGTTCTGCTCTGGCTTTCTTTTAAGTGCACAAGATACGAACAGCATGTTCTACAAAATTGATCAATCAGTCTTGTCTAAAGGATCTTTACACTCTGGGAGTGTTTGGTTGTCCTCCGCTGCCGAGAGGAGGTCTAGCACAGGCCTAGTTACACAAACATTAATTTCTCCAAGAAATATACTTACAGCAATTCACTTGAAGAAATGCCTCAAGTATTAAAAACCAGCTTCTAAAAAGAAATTCTTATTATCTCAATATGGGTGCAAGACTAGTGAATCTAAAGGCCCATATGAAACCAATTTCATGCAATTTCGTAGCCATATATAATTGGGTTGTGTGTGTATATGTGTGTATAATTGGTTTCAAATGCAGGTCACAATGGATTGACTGAAGCTTCTGGCTCTTTGTCAGTCCAGTGTATTCCACCACTGTTTGAACAACAGTTTTCTATTTAGAGGTTACTGGTAACCATCCTGCATTTCTTGCATTGAAAGAATGAAACCCACTACCCTGTATGAAGGAAAAGATTAATATCTGATTTGAAGAAAAGACTTCATGTCTGCTTTGTTTACGACTGGCAGTGATTTTAAGCCACATATTTTTTTAATGGTCTGGTAACTTTTAGTTTCCTCCTTTTTAATTATTTCTGGGAGGGAAGGTGAAGAAGGAAACCTCCTCATTGCTTTCGTTGCTTTTCATTGAGAGGAGGAAATTTCCTCCTCTTGTATCTGCTGAAAATGCCAGTCTGTAGCTGGAGAGGATACTCACAGAGACCTTCACAATCACTAGTTTTTTACATTAGTTACCTACTGCTTATTGAGAGGGAAATGACAATTTCTTTAAAAACAAAGCTCTGCTGATGCTGAAGTTCACAAAATTCTTCTACTAGTTTTTACTGCAGTGCATCTTAACCAAATAGTCCTCTGGAAGTTTCCAAGAGCTGGCAAAGGAACCCTGCGCAGCATCTTCACAAACGGTACCTGTGCAAGTCCTTTTTCTTACATGAGGTTAGGAAGACCTTGGCAGTACAAGACACTTTGTCAGAGTCCTGGTTTCAGGAGGAAGACTTGTGTTAAGGCCAAAGTCAAGCAGAAGCTGATTTTTCTGATGATGAAGGCTCCCGTATACACCTGTTTTGTGTGGCCAGACCTTGAATTACGTGGCTGAGTCAGGAAGGTGCTAGTGTGCCCAAACCTGCACTACAATTCCAATAATAACCTCTTTGAATTCAGCTTTACACCAGTCAGTACGTGAACCTGGTAAACTCACTCATCTGCCTGAGAAAGCAAAGACAAAACACCTCATGTTCCTATGCAGCATATTTTGACACAGAGAAAGTACTGATAAAGTGGAGTAGTATTACAAATTTTTGTGTCTGTGTGAAAAGTTGAAGCAACTTTTGAGCTTTTCAAACTGGGCCATGAAATGTTGCACAATGAGCAAAAGTTCAGGTGATGAAAAGGAAAGACTTCTGGTTTTTAGCAGTACTCGCAGATAGCCTTCAGTGAACAAACATGGCAAAAAGTCGCAAGGAAAAGAAATATCACACAAATATAACTGGATTAAAAAAGTTACAGGAAACAATGCATACATTAAAATACTCTATGTTTCTATGCAAACCTTGCTATAGAAACTGCAAAGCTTTCTGCAGACTTTCAACTAGTAACACACATATGAGACAGGCATTATTACAGCTGTCTTACAGATAGAAACATTAAGGTTACCACCAACATTAAGGGACTGGCCCATGAGTCACCCCATCACCCACTAGTGACAGGACTGAGACTACAATCCTGTTCCTCTCACCCTTGTGGACTTCTCATTCATGTTCTCATACAGCAGCCATACGACTGTTTATAAAATGACATGCTTGGTTAACAAAAGGACTATGCTGAACATTAGGAAAACTTTCAAGAACACTTTAAAATACATAAAATAGAAAAAACAACATAAAGAAACCAAGGTACATTTCTGTGTGTGACTAAGTCACTACAGAGGATAAAATTGACATCTATCATCTGTACATGCCAAAACTTCATCTCTTCTGTCAGAGAAATTGTGTATTTAAATACAGAATACATTCTGGCATAAACTGAGAAGATATTTTGGCAGATATCCTTTCATGTGTGTGAGTGGGTATGTCCATGAAATAAAGAAGGTGCCTGAAAACCTACATCCTCTAGAATAGACCTATCACATTGTCTGTGACACATTACAGTGGACTGACTTACTGGGACACTGCATGTTCTCCCAGAATAAGAGCATCATTTATTTTTAAGTAGGGAGCTGGGTTTTTCCAGCCCTTGCCATGCTGCAAAAGAATGTAAAGAGAAGCACTACAGCATACCTTTAAAAAACTCTGGTGAGGAAGCAAACAATCAAAATTTAACTTTCAGCTAGGATATAAGCCCTTTATGTTGCATCACTTAAGAAACACAAACAAAGGATATAAAGTTACCATCAAGTGCAGTGGTATTTTAGTTGGTCCTTTGGCAGAGATTTTCTCCCACAGACCCCTTCGCACGTACCGGACAGTAGTGCCTGCGATCTGAAACTCACCAGGAAGCTCAATTTTCCAGTCGCTGTTAATGGATCTCTTACTGGAATCTTTTAAAGCTGGAATGAATCAAACACCATGGAATGAAATGTAAGCAAATTTGTAATTACAATATAAACTATTAAGCTTCTTTCTCAGCCCACCTGAAGTACAAGATGCAGTAGCCTTGTAATGGACATGAGTTTAAAAGAAAAAAAGTATACTTCTAGCTGACTCGTCATAATGCTTCTAACTTGGACATATTCTGTATTTCAGTTGATGAAGGCATTTCTAGTTATATTAGAATTGCTATTAAGTAACAGTAATGTCATATAAACTGGTCTTGCTAAAGTTTTACTACCTAAAATTGTTACGTTATGCTTTCCAAATAAGCAATGTTCTCCATTTCAAAACTCTGAGGCTTCCTCTGTGCCATTCCACTGCCAGAAAATTTAAAGGGAAGAAAAAAAGAGTGTGCAGAAGGAGTTACAAAGGAACTAAAAAGAAGGAAATATAACTACCCACTGTCCTTGAAAAAATTGTACTAATTTAGGACTAAATTGTAGAAATCTTCCACAGTTTGACCTGTTTCAGGAGCATGTCCAAAACCTACACATACTTATGGCATATTGTTGAATTCAGTTACATATACAGCCCTGCTTTTGCAAAGGAAATCTTGCACAACTGAAATGTTTTTCAGCAAAAATAAATTTAACTTGGATTTGAAAATAATATTAAAATACTACAGCATTGTACTAATAAGAAAGAACCACAAAGCAGAAGTGACTGACTAGGAAAGTGCAAAACTTACTAGCCCATTTTCTTTAACCAAGCTAGGCAGAGTGCAGATTGTAAGCAGAGAGCATAATTAGAGAACAACCAGTTAGAGCCATAATTCTTCCTGGAATAATCTCAATATTATTTGTCAAAGGTTACATGAGAAACATGTAGGCATGCATGTAAAATGAACATGCCCGGAATATCTGGTACATTGAAAATTAACATGTAGATAACTTTAAAGATTTTTTTCAAATCGAACTATTTAGATTTTAATCTTAGAAAAATGTATGGTACCATAAATTTGGACAAATATACCAAATTGGCAGACATGATGTAAGAATCTAATACCACTGAATAGCTGCTTGGGTATAACCTGAAGATACTTCTGGTAAAACCCTTACATACTTGCAGTGTTATACTCTTACAGCTATTAAAACTGGTACTTGGGGTGAAACTATGAGAGCATCAGTGGCTGTAAACCGAAGCCTGGTTTGCAAGGCAAGATCTGTGTGCTGTTATGTAGACTGCCCAGCCTGAGACAGCTTAAAGTTTGGCAGCAGCTGGGTTCAGAGATTCTCATTCAGACAGTATATAAGGAAACCATTTCTAATCTTCTAGCGTTAACATAAAATTTATAGATCATTTATCTCTAAACTCTCCTGCCAAATGCAGCAAGACAACTCTGCATAATCTTTTTTTTTAGCTTCCAAGCAGAACCAGCTTTAGAAACCATATTTTCCTAAGCCCTCCTTGAGAAAAATATCAGTCAAATGTCTGTGTTGATACCCATATGCAGATTTTTCATTCAATTTACTGACTGAGCATCATTTGCAGCGTCTAACCTCTGGGGAAGTCTGAGGCAAGGGAAGGTCACAATGTCCTCTGCAGTTGTGCGTGCCTTTCTGAGGATCTGCATCCCAGGGAGTTACTGGAGAAAGGTGAAATAACTTTCTGTCCTGGACACAACCTTTCTGACAGCTCTCATGGTCCCATTAGAGGGTCCAAAATCAGGGTGAAGGGAAACTGCCAAGTATGGTTTCCCCAGGAGGAGTGGGAGGTATGTGGGGGAAGGTTTTTTTCTGAGGGAAGTCCTTTTTGGCACACAGACTAAAGGCATGATGATGTCCTGGTATTTGCATTCTACAGCAATACAACTCTGTTGGTGGCTTACTTTTCTTCCTGCTTTGTTCCTCAATCTACAAAGTACCTTCTGCAAACTTCAGACACAATTCTGCAGCAGGACTGCCTTCCTCTGCCAAAGCCTGGTGGCCTCCAGGCAGATCAAAGCAGCCATCACACCGGCCTCAAGGAACTGTGAACATGAATAATCAAAGCTGTGGATGAGATAAAACTATCTCCATGCAGTATGGCTGACTAGTAAAGATATCAGGGCATGTGCTCAAAACAGTGTATAAGAGCCTGAATGACTGTAACTGTGCTTCGGTTCCAGCTCATCATCAAAGAAAGATAGCTTGCTGATGAAAAACAAAATGTTTAATCTTTGTGGACCTCTTTTCTGGTTAAGGTTTGATTTTGATTGCTTCAGGCACTGCTCCCTTAGTGGCTGAGGAGACAGTGTTTGGAAACAGCCCCGTTTCCAAAAATGTTCCTTGAGGATTGCAGGAATTGCAGTAGCGACTCAGCAGAGTATTTTGGCCAAAGTGTTTTTGTCGCTGGTTGCCTTCATTGCATGCAAGTGCCCTATCAGTAGGGATCAACACTGCAGCTATAAAACCTCCATGTCTCTTAGACACAGAGTACTGCTCTTTCCCCAATGGCTTTTGTCACACGCAATTATTGCAGGCCTGGCTCTGCCTAGCTCCAGAGACGACAGTACTAAATTCAGTGGGGTGAACGGGGCCCTTTGCCCTTACCGAATGCCAGCAGTCCTCACTGATTTAAGCTAGCACCCACAGGATTTATTCTGCCTTGGACAGCTGGCTGCAGCCCTCCTGGGATCCTATGCCTCAAATCGGGTAGTGAAGCACAGCTCTTTCTCTTTTCCACACTGTGGGTGCATTCAGGCAGTAGCAAGAATCCACTGTTACATCTCAAAGCTTTTCCTGGCTCAAAGTTGTACAGTAGAAGAGTGAAAGGAAAAGGAACCCCAGCAACAACGCGTAACTTCTTTTCTTGTTGGCTGGAAGACAGGAACTGACCAATCTATTTCTAAACCTGGCATCTAGTCAGATCTTTATTTCCACCTTGGGTCCCTCCAGCTTGCTTCCCAGCCTGTGGATACAAACTGCCGAGGCATTTCCTGTTCAAGGTGGTTTTTAAACATTACAGCCAGGCAAGGCAGCCAGCGTGGGTTGCCTGTAGGTGGAGGGAAATTCTTCAGGCACTGCTCCCAGCACATGGAATAATGATTCCAAATTATGCTGGGCTCATTTCCAAAGTGCTGTACCCGGTTCTGAGTAGAAATAGGACCTGATTGGACTCAACTTTGTCAGTGTAATTGAAATAGAAAATCCTTCCATACTCAGACCTGGCTTTACAATGCATTATGGGGCCTATCAGAGTGATTGGATTTTGTTTTCTTGGTCATCTTTTTTTTGTCCTATTGGAACACTCCTGCTGCTATTCTTCAGCTTAGGTTAGCAAGACATTGGGTACTTTTTCTTTGTGTCCAGTGTTCCTTGAAAGAGAAAACTCTGGAAATCTTAGAGAGGTTCTCCTGGCTCCTGACCATGAACCAAATAGCTAAAAGCACTTAGAAGCTTTAAAATAGCCAGATTTTTATCTATCTTTATGTGATGCACACAGGGCCAAGTCCTGCTCCCAAATATACACAATACTAATCTTCACCACCCAGTGGGGAAATATCTGCTTTAGTCAAGGTTATGTAGTCATAATGAAGGGCAGTTGTTAGCTCCATGTAAGACTCGCAGTGCTGCAGCTATCTGCCAAAGCCTAAACCCCGGACAAATACCCTGTGCAAATCCCACCAAGACAAACAAAAAGGCTGGCTTCCAGAAGGCAGAGTATTTGCAAAACCCAAGGAAACACTGGCTTTCATTGTTCCACCAGTGCTTTGCTATGTCAAACATCTTACGTGTAGGCGTAATCCTCTCCCAGCAAGTTGGCTGCAGCATTAGTGGAAGTACTAGCAGTAGTGATACATGCTTCCTACCAAGAAGTGGCACAAGTGCCAATGCTTTTGACCTAAGGGCAGCTGAACAACATGATTTGCCCTCTTTTTTCCCCCTGAACTTGGAATGAAAGTCAGAAAACAAAAGCATCTTTCCTAGTGATACTGCTAACTTTGGTAGCACCTCAAGACAGAAAACCAATGGCACTACACCTGAAATCCTAAGACACAATCACGATGTAAATGTTTTCAGCAGCATCCTATAACTTAGTACTGGCTATTAATGTCTCCTTTTGGCTGTGGAGATGGAGGATTATAAGCAGAGGACATGGAAATCAGAAACCAAGGGTCCTAGTCCGAGCTTTGCTACTGACTCCCTGCATAGCCATGAGCAAAGTGCAACACATCAGTTTCCCCTTCTGCCAAACAGACAGCAACAAGCTTCATAATCATCTCAGAGTCCCTACCACAGGCTTTATCTATTTCTGGAAGCAATTCCATCTTTCAGAGTGCTTTTCTATCCTAAAATCTTGCAGTGTCTCCACTCTGAGAATGTCACTTTGAGAGAACCAGAACACGCACAAGTGATAACAGTACCTAATACTTCCCAGTCTAAAGGACAGGGAAGGACAGGCTAAGGAAGACGCATCTGTTCCAACCACTGCGATGAGAACATCAGCATGGAGAAGGGCTGAAACACTGATATGGAAGGACAGAAATCATGTGTTAATAAGCTCATCAACAGCAAGCAGAGTTTGGGTTTGACAGTGCAGGGACTTATAAGCTGCAACAGTTCACTGAACAAAGGAGGAAGTCTGGGATTTTCTCTTATCCTTTTGTTTTCCCACACAGCATAAAGAATTTAATTCACCCATTTATGCATGGTCATGCAGTTCTGAGCGTGCAAAGGATTTTTCAGTGTGCTAGGTGTTCTTTTGGGCCTTGGATGATTTTCCTTCAACTCCCTGCTTCCTGTGTGAATTCAGGACAATGAGGCATTAGCATTTCTGTGACTTGGAGTAGATGGGAGATAAAGCCCTTCATCTATTGCACAGTCATGACACAAAAAGAAACACCCCTAATGTTGGAGAGAAGAGCTAGAAGACCAGACTGACAGATGTATATCTGTCTGATATGGTTGCACTTTGCCAAAGTCCTTCCAAACTTCTATCTAAGTGATTAGTAACTGAACAACACATTTGTTGACAGACTTGGCCCTACAACCTCACATACAAATTTGACCCATCATCCGCATCTAAAACTTTGTTTCCAACAGGGAAAAGAGGAGGCAAAGCCTGTTTCCCTCAAAAGGAATGCAGAAGTACAAATAAGAAGAGGATTATACAAATTGTTTGGCCTGAGAAAATAGCGGTAAGTAGACTAGAGGCTGCAGCTAGCCCATGTCGGAGTGCAGGATTAGGTCTTGAGTACAGCATCAAGTGAAAACCTGCCACTGCAGGAAATGGCACAGGGAACCTCACGGTCAGTTTATTGAGGGATATCAGCCGCCCTGTCCTGCCCCTGCTTCACTCTGAGCTGGGTGCCCTCCTATCTGCATCTCTGTCATTCCTCTCTCTAAATGCACTGTTCTCTGTCCCACTCCTTCTCAAAGTGTTGTGTGCTCCTGGCAGCTATATTCAACCCAGTGCCAAGTTCTGTTCAGGAACCCTTCTGTCCATACAAAAGTATTCTCTGGTTCTGTCAGCTTGCACAGGGCCTGTAAATGTCCCATAGTATCACATCAAGCAAACATCATGAAACCAAGCCACAAGAGCAGAGAGAGACTGCAACAAGAATGAAATCAACAGCCACTTCCAGGCAACAACAAACTTATCATCTTACAGGTCATTTAGATGAGGGCCAAGGTGAGTTTTGAATGAAAACATTTTTTTCTTTTGTCTTTTTACCCAGAAAACTGTGAGCAGGTTTATCCTCAACCACCCTGATCCGCCGGGCACCTGCAGGGATCACAGCTGCTTCGATGTAACCTATGGCAACAAAAGAGCAGATGGATGAGAGCATGCCACAGCCGGCCAGAGGCATCAATCATTCAGTATCTCACTATGAAAAAATCAACTCCTGCACAGGTTGCGGAATGGGTAGGAAACACTTCAAATGAGATCCCTGCATTGGCAGCCAAGTTTTGCTGCTGTGACATGCACGGTTATGACTAACATTATTTCAGCCTGAGAAGAGGGAGAGAAATCCACGTGTGCTGCTTAATTGTGACTTAAGGCTTATGCTTGGACCTAAATAGATTTGCTCCCTTGAACTCACCCTGGCTCTCCTGTGGTCCTGACAGGGATGCATGCAGACTGTTCCTGAGCTGATGCAAAGCCTCACTGTCAGGAGCAACATTGCACATAACAGCACAGACATCTGTGATTTGAAATGAAGTTTCCAATAGATGTTCCTGCTTCCCCCTCCAAAAAAAACCCTGCCTAAGGCTGTGATCAGTATCAGAAAGGACTCACTTCCACAGAACATTTTGACAATGTTAAAACTGAACAGCAGGAATTAGTGGGACAACTAGGGGGAAAAGAAATTGTTTTCACTTAAACTTCAGCTTTATACAAAAAACCTGGAGAATATAATTGTAATGGTCTCCTTGCACTGGGCTGCTGAACAGAATTCTACAGTTCAGATTTAATGCAACAACAGAGCTGAAAGTCACCACTAAAAACTGCCAACAGACGCACATGCCAAATTAGACCATCTGAGCATCTGACATGGTGGGAAAGTTTTTACAGCAGCCCATCATATTTTTATAGAATTCTCTTGGTTTCTATCTTTCTGAAACTCTCTTGGCCTTTTCATGTTTCCTTCAACAACTAGAAATGTGACACAATTACACCACTTTTGACTAACAGAATAACAGTAAGAATAGTCAGGAGCTACAAGGAAACGTAGCCTATTTTCCCCCACCAAGGAGCCATGTGGAGCTACAGACTTGTTCCATGGGGTGGAAGTGGTGCCTTTAAACTATAAAGCTGAGGAACGTTAGGGCCCATGTCAAAGGTCTGGGAGCTAGGCAGAGTTTTTCCACTGGTTTTGTTGGGCTCTGAATCAAGCCCCTGTAAATGACACTAATCTCATCACAACCATGACTTGATCCCTTCTAATTGGCCACCTAGTTTACTTTGCAGTGTATAACTTGGCACCTCTTGTGGGTTATTGCTCTCCCCTTTCTTTCAGATGTTAAGCTGCTTATCCTGTCTGTTCCCTCATCCCCTCTTTTGTTTTAAAGGGCTGTGTGAAACTGTTCTGTGTCAGCCATGCCTTCATGGAAATTGTGGGACGTCTAGAGCAACAGGTTGGAGAAGTGTTGGCATAGGGAACAGTGACTCCTCTGGCATTCAGTTCGGGAGATATTTTAGGGACTAGTGCAGCTGTATGGCCATGCTTCTGCTATGCTGACACTGGGGGCCTCAAAGGATGCTGACAGCCTCATGCATCTGAGGACTAAGTGATTCTCTTACTACTATGACACAGAGCAAGACAGACAGGGATTTTGGGTCTCAGACTGTGGATTCATTTCTACCTGTCCCTTTGTTGCACTATGAATAAAGCTTGAGCTCTTGAGTTTTGAGAGGTGCATTGGATGGGTAGCTGATCTAGGCCAGACACACTCCCTTCTTCCCTGATCACTGTATCTGAATGACACTTTCCCTGTGACCCTTCTGTTCAGTTCTTTTTGCACTTTTTCCTCCTTACTTCTCCCTTACTCAGGACACTCAGAAACAGTCAGTCATTCCTTGCAGGTAAAACAGAAAAAGGGACAGCCAAGCTGCAAACCATGTCTGTGTACAGAAGCCAGAGCAGTGGCTTTTCCATCTGCTATTACAGAGTGGGTTTCACTGGGAAAAATCATTACTTCCAGGGTCAATTTTTTTAAGGCAATACTGAAATACGTTATGAAATCAAAGCAAACAGATGCTGGATTTTATTCTAGACGTTACCAGGAGCTGTTTTTTCATCAGCTGAGATACCAAATTACAGTCAAACCAGAGTGTATCAGGAATCAAACATCCTCACTGCACCCCATGCATCTGCATATAAACCCAATTGACAATTACCACCAAACACGAGCACACAGCAAAGGTGTGATTAATGACAGTCCATCATGGGGAAACAGGCCCTATGACACACCTCAACAGCCCTGTTAGGAAGCCAGTTTGGAACATGCCCAAGTTTCAGGTAATTAATGTACCTACTGAGGGATTATTTACTTATTTATTTTTAAAATCACATGCCAGATACAAATGCCCAGAGCTAAATCATGCAGGAGTGGGATACAAAGTTACACCGAATTTAGTGGAAAGCCAGTCCCTAACTTCAGTGAAGTTTGGATCCATCCCCTGACCTAGCAGCAGCCAGGAGTGTGTCACACTGCTTTAGAGGTGAGCGAGCTGTGGTGCTGTGCTTGAGGTTCAGCTAGTGCCATAAATACGCTCGCATTTCATCACTGTGCCATGAGAGAAACACCACGTGGAAAAATTGACTTTTATGTTACTTTTTACAATAGTAAATAGTGGAGTGTAAGCTATTAATAGCATATTAGTTCTGGAGACTGTTTAGTTTGGGTTTATACCAGATTTTTCTTCTCATGTAATTTCTAATCCTGATTGATGGCTTTAGGGGGTTGTATTCACAGCTCCCGAATAAGAAGAAACATATTGTGCTAACTCACTGAGATCGTGTGGCACAAACCTGACTGCTGACCTTCACTTTTCTGTTAGTGAACTGCGAATCATTTTGCAGTTGTATGAATCGGACCTGTCCTCTCAGAGATGAAGCAGAATTCTTGGGCATGTCCCACTGGGAGTGTCTTGACACTCTCATTCATTATTTCCAGCCATATTGTGTGAGTTAGTGGTCAAATCCTACTGCAAACACACTATGTATCATCCATGCAAATTTGCCACAGGTACAACAAAACTCAGATTGCTACCACCAGTCCAGTCTAGTCCTTAGAGCTAATGTGAGGCTTCTGGTCACAGACTATTCCTGATCTTTGCGATAAGTGCACCAGAAAACACCTCCTCTGTTTTCCAGGCACATTTTATTAAGCAAACTGTAACTGCAGATTGCCAGAAAGATTATCAAGTGTCAGCTAGTAAGATCAAAAAAAGTCTCAGAATTGGCCCCGAGTCAATGACTCTCAAAGATCTGTTAGGTCTTAGGATAATTGTCTGCAACACAGGGGTTTGCAAGGTTGGGCTTAAAGTTCTGCTTTAAATGAGGAACTGGTTAAAGACTGATGAGATTTGGCAACTATCAGGCAGTATTTCTAGTAATTTCACCCATAAATCAGCCTTTTAAGATGAAGCTTTGAAAGTACAACAGGAGAACTTCATTATTTGATAATTTATAGTGCTGGATGTAGTATACTCCACCTTGGGAACAGTTACTTTGGCACGCACCAATCTTTCTGGATAATCTGCATTACATCAGTGTCTCAGGAATGTAAGACTGTGATTGAAGCAAATCCTAGATACAAATTATATGGTGTAACTCGTATTAGGAGAGACACCAGAACAAAGAGGTGGCTTTGTCATCAAGGAGATTAATATGTGAACAGTGGCTACTGTATCTTCATTTAAATGCTGGAGAGATTTGCAAGAGGAAAGCAGCTCACACAGGAAAATCCATTGTTAGCCATTGTTATTACTACCAGAAAGAACAGAAAGTTTAGCATGAACTTCAGAATGTCACTGATCTACTATAAAACTATTCTTCTGGTTCACATTGCAATGAAAGACGGACTCCGAGGTAAAGGAAAAATTATCCCATGGCTGAAAGTACTGATCTCTGGGCACTGTACCTTCATATCTTAACCCTGTATACACATGAAAATTAGGTATGAGAAAGTCAACAGTGCTCATCACGTTACCAAACTTTCCAAAAGTGCTTTGAACAAAGATCTCAGGGTGGAAGCCAAGGAAATCAGAGTGCCCTGCCTACCTGCTGGTCATGGTCAGCACAGATTCTGTAACATTTTGGGGTACCAGCTGGACATCTCAGTTTCCAAGACCCTTCCCCATTTTGCACCTTTTGCTGAGTGCTAGTTGCTGCAGTCGAGTGGAAATACATCCAGTCAGTGGTAACTATGTGTCCATTTTCTAAATAGCTATGATTATTCTCACGTGCGATTAGCTCCAGAGTAATTCCTCCATCGGCACCTGTCCACTTCCAGCCATGGGATAGTTCATTTGGAAGAAAATCATTTCACTGGAGAGCCATGGATAGATTTCATAGCCTCCTACTATTGCTGTGAAGCTGGTTGCCGGGATATCTATCTTGCATGCTCTTCTTAAACCCTTACAAGAGATCCCAGTTAGCCCTAGGGTTCTGTCTTCTCATAATGTCGATGTACACTCTGCTGTCAAAAAAAAGAGTTTCTAGTGTTGGCTAAAGACACTCCTAGCCAGCACTACAGCACTACTGTTCAAATATCCGTTCTTTCTTTTAAATATATGCTGGACAAGTAGTGTACACAATAAAAAGCCTGCTTTTTCACTGTCTTAAAAAGAAAAATTGCTAGCAAAAATACACTTTACATTTCCCAAAATGATAGTTACAACAGCTGGCATATCTCACCTTATTACATTCTGCCATTAAAAAAAATCCAAATAACTGTGGTGCTTCTTTAGGATAACAAGCAAAGGGGCAGCATTAAAAATCTTAATATGGCTGAGAGAAATCAAGAGTGACGGATGCAGGTCTCACTCTCAACACAAGTTTCAGCATTACAGGCACAGCCTTGGAGTCTGGGCAGAAGTCAGTGATAAATCAGCTACCCAACAGATACGAGTCAAAGAGCTGTCCTTATTTCTAGGACCCCTGTATAGCGGCAGGGAGACAGAGATGGACTTCAGAACAAGTCTGTGTTTTTTTATGGAAAACTATTTTGTAGAAATAGGTACAGGGCGTGCTGCCAATCAAAAGTAAACCTCAGTCTAAAAAGTGCATTCAGTTGGCCTACTGAAGACAGCCAGCTGCACACAAGTGTACGTGTTGTTTAGCATCACAAATAAAGGTTTTCGACCTCCACAAAAGAGAAATGGAATCTATTTCCAGTTGGATCACCCTGGATAACAGGTGGCAAGATCTGAACTGCTGGACCTTCTATAACACACTGACTGTTCCACCATCATGCCCCTCCAGAGTGGCAGAACCTTACCTGTGACATTAAGGTTGGGAAAAAAAAAAAAAAAAGAAATAGGCCTGGTTCTTTTTACTTGGTTAATGAAATTTTGGCTTTCTTTCATGTAGATAGGTTTTCTGAAAGGAAAGGATCTCTACTTGCTATCTTTGACAAACCAAGCTAAATAGTAAAAGGACTTGAAGTTTATCCATGGCGTTTGATACCAATCTCCCCATCTAATCCAACCAAAAGAAGACAAAGAACCAACACCAAAGGATGTCACCAACACCCGCTGACACTGCAAACAGCATTCAAGTATCTTACATGAGAAACACTTGGGAACAGCCTTTGCTTTTGCCATCACACATGTGGAAACCTTCTTACAATGACTATTGGTTACTAAGAAACAGAAAGGATTTGGCATGGATTTAATTCAGTTAACACAGGGCTTGACAACATAATTTGTAATCACAGGACATATAGGGACCAATCCTGCAGTCAAGGGAGTCCCATGTGCAGAGCAGCTGAGGATCTGGCCCAAACGTTGCAGCTGCAAATCCCAAAACAGATACCACTCCAAAACAATCAATGTCTTGATGTTTGAAGTCTATTCTCTTCTGATATAATAAATCAGCATACTTGAGTCAGTGCGTTGGCCTTGACTTGGATCGCAGCAGGTTCGTGGGGATTTGCCACTGAC
Organism: Falco naumanni; assembly: GCF_017639655.2. Lineage (NCBI taxonomy): Eukaryota > Metazoa > Chordata > Aves > Falconiformes > Falconidae > Falco > Falco naumanni. The sequence goes on along the minus strand of NC_054060.1, from coordinate 7,186,499 downwards.
CTGTGCAATCATTTACATATCCAAACCCTGATTCTGTTACTGTAGTCATATTGTGTACTCTCCTTTGCCCAAACCTTTGTCACATTTTTATACATATTTACTTAAATGTCAATTTAAAGAAAAAAGGCCGGTTTTTTTCTTGAGTAACGTCATGTTCAATTGTGATACCTCAGAACCATTCCTGGAGAGATTCAGTAAGTTAACCTGAGGACCTGATTCTTCAAAACAGCAGTATATGAATAGAAATTGATGGGAGTAACACACAATGCATAAAATGTTTGCAGAATTGAGGCTGGGAATCATAAGTGAAAACAAGTAGTCTGTTTTCAGTGTCTAACATAAAAGAAATCCAAAAGCAGGAAAACATTAACAGTGAACAATTAAAAGACTGTAAATATTCTTTCCATTTCAGTAGGCTAGAATGCTCGTTAAAAGAGCATAATTTAAAAAAATGAAAAGCAAAGATTATTTTCAAACCAGAAGAAGACTGTCTGGCATACCGTGGATGTCACTTTTTAGAACTATTCCCACATAAAATGTATTTCCCTTTCAAATTAATAAATCAAAACTTATGATAAACGTTTATGAGATTATAATTGTAAAAACAAATTCTAGATTATGTGAGGTGGGTAAAGGTGGAAACAATGCACTGACAAAGCAATATTATGACAGGTTTGCACTTCTGAGATGATCAGCAAAGAATAAGGATCAATAAATGCTTGAACACTGACCATGATTCAGTCAGCCATCTCCTCTTATTAGGTTACAGGGTGCTGGGGGTGAAAGCCTCCTATAGTGTCCTGGCAGCCAGACAACCAGTTAAGGCTGAAACTGTTCTGTTCCTACAGCCTTGTAAAGTTACCACCCTCAAGTAGTCTAGTTGGAAACGGGTGCAACCTCCTGGCAGTGACCCAGAAATTTCTTATTTATCTGCACAAGATGTTTTGGAGTCTCATTGGAAAAGATAAAAGATAGTTACTCTTCAGGAGCAGTTAAGAAGTTCCTGCACAGCTATAAACTCTGCTGCAAGAATGGAGAACAGTTTTTTTCAATGGAAGTGAGAAACTTTTCCCACCGTTTGCATCTAATGCAAATGCCTTGACACAAGTAGGTAGAAAATATCTGGAACAAAAGAGTCAAAGGCAGTAATGCAGGAAATCATTCAACAGGTTGGCCTGGCAATACAACAGCATAAATGTGCTCCAGAAAGATGTGGGGCAGGTGGGAAATCCTACCTGCATCTCAGAGGAGTTGACAGATCACAGCTGGTTCCGCAGAGGAAGGTGGGGAGGAGAAGGGTGCAGCGGAAGAGGTCCACATACAAAATCAGAGCCTCAAACTTCAGTGCTGAGACCTTGATTAAAGGTCTAAGCTCTGGTGCTGTTTTAGTTAGACAGAATTTAAATCTGTGCTTAAAAGGAATCTTTGTATGCTTTGCTGAACTCTGTCCCGGAGTAGCATGTGTTAAATGAGTTTCTCCTTACAGAAATGGCAATTCTGTATTCACTGAATGTAAAATAATTTTTTTCTGGACAATTCCTTCCTCTTGGAGCAGCTTGCAAGTCCTGATTTGGCTTTCCCTCTCTTTGCCTGATTAGGATGTGTGATAAGTTTCTCAGAATTGCAATGCAGAAACTCTGGAACAAAGACTAATTCAGACACCAAGCTGTATATATATTAACGTTTAACAAGAGAGGGGAAAGTCTTAATTCTGACCAGAAGCTCTTGTATCCTATACTGGATACTATGGCTGGCAGGAAATCAGTAAAAATATTCAGAGGGGAGTGCTCTTTCATTTAGCTGAGATATCCTGATTCTAACATGAATCATCTGCAACATACATCATTCTGAGTTCTCAAAAAGCTCAAAGATGCTGTTGAAATCAGACTTCCCTCCTGCTGGAAAACATACTGTGATTTTGTCTCTTATTTAAAATCAACAGCATTAAAAATGAGAAACATGACTTCATTCTGAACTTCAGACAGGCAATGGCTGCTATCTGGGCAACTAAGAAGTAGAGAGAATATCATATTGGAATTGACTTGGGTTTTGTTTTGTGTTTCTTATTGTTTACTAGAGTAGATGGGTCCAATGCTATCCAAGAAGAGCTATTGCTACCACTCTAACTCTCCTCAAGCAGTTAAGAGAACCTCCACTCCACTCAAATGCTACTGAGGGTTACTCACCCATCCCCTTGGTGTGGTTGAAGTCGCCTTTCACCACTTTACAGGTTTTGCCATCACCACTGCAGATTCCACAGCGATCCTCTTTGGCAGCTGAGCCAATGATTCCATCGCAGCCAATTTTCTAATGACAACAACCAAAGGTCCCCATTATTTTGTTTGCAAACTTAAAGTATCTCTAGACATTGAGGTCAAGACTAAGATGGTCATCTGACTGAAAACCTGAACGGGAAGAGAACACTGTGAATCAAGGGAGCTCTCATTTGGAATGGCATTGAGTTGGTTATTCAGCAACTCCCTTCTCTAACACTAAGAGCATGACCTTTGATTCAGAAGATTTAACTGAAGAGAGTTTCAGAAACAATAGTTATTCCAGATATCATCATAGATTTCGTACCACCTTTAACCTCCTTCAAACACAACAGATTGAAACAACGTTTCATGTTTGTATAGCAACTTCCATCTGAGGACCTCAAGGACACCCCAGAGAAATGGACTGCTACTGTGATACTTAGTCTAGAGAGGAGAAAAATGCCATTTTCTTGAATGAAAATTAACCCATGTAACCAGAATCCCAGTCATAGCCCTTCACCACACAAAAACTCAAGAGTGCTGTCACAGGTTCCAGTGTGCTTCTCACTGAATGAGCTCTGCTTCAGATCAGGACCTTAACAGGGAACGTAACATTCAGTTCTGATTACACTTGTGCAATATCTGAAAAAAGACCTCATTAATCAGATGGCTTAAATACCTGCAGTACAAAAGTAGTTCATCGGAAGCAGGTCAGGTTCATATCTGGCCAATCTGTATGATAAGATTGTTTACACAACATGAAATTTTCCATAGGCTTGCACAGTATTAAGCTTAGATATTCAATTGTGAAAAAAAAATTAAAATCCAATGCACTCCCAAAATATAAATTTCTACCGAAATAAGAGTTGTCATTATGCAAGTTATTAGTGGAGACTCTACTATTAAAAATTAGTTAAAGATTTATTCTCTGTAGGAAAACAGTTTCTTGGCAAATGAGTTAGCAGGCCTGCCACTAATAAGACTTATTTGAATAAGGCTGTTACGTCTCTCCTTTCCTTGCCTTCTTAAATAAAGTCAGAGGAAAGTTGGAGAGATATCTTAGGGAACAATCAAAACAACAAACACTTTGGAAAACAGGGTAAGCAGGGAAATATTAATAGAACTTGGGCTGTTTATCTGAGACTGTCTGCGGGTAAGCAATGCAATTTGGACCTGAACTCCAACATTCCCCTTGTTTCAAAAGACACTGGCCACGGCCTAAGTCCAGATGTATTAGAGGGATCAAAGATTGCCAGCATTCAGACGTGTTCTGATGCAGTGTTTGTCTGGGTAAATCATTACAGACAGACACATGCTGAGAAAAAAATTATCATCCTGAACACATACAAGGGAAATGCTGCTCATTAACTAGAACAGCATGTAAGTTGGTGGACAAGAACTACAAGAAAAAAAACTTATAAATGGGAGTTAAAGGAAGATAGGAAGAGGACTCTGGAGTTTCTGGCCGTTGCAATTCTCAAGTTTAAACTTGACACCCATGCCCAACAAATAATTTTTGGATATTGAATGTGATTCTGCCCCCAAAACAGAAGGATGTCCCAGCAGTTCTCCTTCCAGGAAAATAAATATGATTTATTAATGGGGTTGCTGAAAGGCAGCTGGAAATATATGCCTGCCTGCCACCCTGCTGAGATACTGGAAAGGCTGCATTTAATTTAAGACTCTAGTGCTATCTTTTATTGTACTGCATTGTTATTAGCACTATGTGAGCACACAAATGAATAAAGGGAATATAATGAGTGTTGAACCACACTTATTCCCAATGCTACATGAGGAGTCTGTTGGGCTATAACGGAGGCAGGCAAAGAATGGGGAGTTAGCAATCACATGCTTTGCATTTATGCTGTAGTTTCCCAGATAATGTAAACCAGTGCAAGCCAGCAAAGCCTCTGAAAGAGTAAGTTCCCCCCTTTTTCTGACACTAGGTTTCAAGACAAGCCATTTCCTCCCACATCTACAAGGTCATTGACGTGCTTTGACTTGAGAGACCCTCTTTGAAGGCATGGAAAGAGCACCCACTGAATCCACAAATATACCTTCCAAAAATGTTGTGTTTTTTTACCTTTCATCTTCACCCTAACTTCCTGGGAGTGGAGGAACTGGGAATGGCCCTTGCAGCCTTCCCTTTAATGGCACTATCCCTCCCATCCACAGGGCAGGCTTTCCCTTCAATCCAGGGTTTGAGGATTAAAGCCCTCATCAGATTTGGGCCAGAAAATGGATTTTTACAAAGGAAAGTCTTTAAGAGAATAGAACAGTTTTCTTTCTTGGCTTCATCAAGAAAATTGCTGCATTCTTGTTACTTTATGGGAGAAAAATACCTTGGAAGCACTTTACTCTTGTCTGCATAAACATTAGAGCCCATTTCCCCCTCTCCAATCCTTTCAATAATTTCCAAACTAAAAGTGTATTTAATAACAGTACATAATGAAACAGCTTTTGTTAAGATTTGACAACAGATTCCAAAAGGTGCAAAGTAATTTAGAAATACATTACAGTGATTACCTCAGTCACTCAGATCCTTTGGAAACTCCCCACACTGAAAATATTGCCACTTTTAAAACAAGTGCAAAGGGGAAGAGACAGGGCTGGAAGGGTAAGGGGGCAAAACAGTGAGCATCACCCTTCCTGGGAGGAAAGTATCCACCAGCAGTCCTTGGACTGTTAATTGAGAGATATGTCCACCTTTCTCCAAGGTAAGAAAGTCCCTGAGATTCCAGCACTGGGGGCCAGAAGCTGCTGCCTGAGCCCCATCAGACCAGGGGGAAGATCTGTCGAGCCTGTACATCATCAGCTTCTCACTGACATTTTTCTGTATGCTTCAGATCAGGACCTTAACAGGGAATGTAACATGGATCTGAAGGAAACGTATGTATTATACTGTCAATTTTAAAATAGATATAGCTGTCCTAAACCTGCATAAAGCTTTCAAAAAAGTGAGGGCTTAATTTACTCTATGCAAAGGGAAAATGCAAGTTTAACTGCTCAAAAGTCAGGTTTTCATAATGCAGAAACAATCCCTTAAAACCCAAATAGTTCAAGGGAGTTATTTGATCTTTATCATCTCTAACTTGTTTTGTGCTGCTTCCTGTACAGGCCAGCATACCAACGAAGGTACAGTCTTTTTTTTTAATTAAGAAGCAGAAAGAGGAAGCTTTACATTCTGAAGAAAAGAAGACCTCATAAACACCATCTTGTATGTTTTCTGACCCAAGAGTTATCCTGCAGGTGAGCAGACTGAGTCCATGGACCAGCATGTCCAGTGATAGCTGGATAGTTTCAGTTCCATCAGTCTTGAATGGACTAGTGAGAAGGGAAGGAGTTTTGTTTTCTTACCAAGATGATCCTTTAAAGAGTGAGCAGAGCACTTGGAGTTTATCTGTGTTCAGAAGGAAGAACAAAAACTAAGAAGCCAGCCTGGTGTAACCACCATGTTTAGTAGTCTGTGGGAGCATTTGCCACTGTCAGCCCTGTTCTTCTACTCTTAGAGCTTCCCTGTACCATCCAACATGGAATTGGATAGTGATATCCATAACTTTGGCAAAGAGACTGATATTGCCACCATCCAGGAATTCCACCTCCTGCATGTACTAGCTGTTGAAAACCTGCAGTGCTATTAACATCAATTGGACAAAAAGGAACCAATTTTAACCAAAGACAGTCCCTTGCCCATATTAAAGCATCAGATTGCTGGCAAAAAACTTTAAAAGTCTTTTGGGGCTTCAAGTCCCCAGCACAGCCAGTCACAACTATACCCACAGGTTTCTTAATGATCTTCAACCCAGGCACTCTCCTACTCTGACATTCTGTTTTGGAACTACCCATTGACGTTTAAATTGGCAGGTAACAGCACATTTGCTGAGCCAAAGGCCTCACTTCACTATGTCTGAAATTCACTATGTCTGAGCTGTTATCTCAGTCCACCCTTCCTTCTCACCCTCCTCCTTCTTCTCTTTTTATAATTAAACATCTGAAAATACTGCTTGCTGGGTGGTATTTCCAGCTTCAGTCATTGCTGACTCCAGCATAGGAAAACTCCTCTTTTCTTCTGAATACACGTAATTTGGATTCTTCTGTGTTAACTGTTTTCTATATTGCTTGGATATTTTTAAATTATATTTTTATTTGTATTTTCAATGGCTGTGCAAGAACTCAATTGATACAGCCTGTGTGAGTATGTTTTGCTACATAAACACAATTATTTTTGTTATATACACCCACCCTGTGTAAGAAATGACATTGTAGGCTCACAAAACTATAATGCTTCCCATATGCCGAACTAACTAGCTGTCTCAATGGATCAAATACAAATATTGATGCAACATGTACCATTTTACAAATTAATCATGTACAGAGCATGCTGGTTATGACAGATTCATCTACCATGCCAATTTTTTGCCCATAATATCTAATGTCCGTTGATACCTCCAGGGATGGGCCACATGAAAAAGGAATGTACATATGTGAGCAACTGACATTCAGATCCGAGGGTAGGAGAATTCTTGTTTCTTTGTTTTAAACAGGACTGCTCTTGTGGAGGATTATGGGTCTCTGTCAGGGTTTGTACAAGAAGGTGAGCCTGCATCCCTAATCAAGCAGTTCATCTGTAAGTTACTTCTTTTTCTGTTCCACAACAAAATCTGTGTGATGAATAGAAGTCCACACAGAAGTTAGTTCAGCAAACATCCTCCTGTCATTTCCCAAGCCTTCAGATTTTATCTGAATCAGAACAGCTCTGCTGAAATAGGAGATATGCACTGCCTATTTAAAATTAGCATTATCTTATCTGCATTAGATATACAATTACACTTGCCCATGGACTTTGTGCTTAGATCCCTCAACAGTTAATGGGGATACTAGATACAATTATTCTTGATAACCATTATTTTACATATGGAGCATAAACATTATGCGTCAAAATTCCTGTGTTCTGGCAGCAGAACAGGCTATATGAGCAAACATGCAAATAATACAAAGCCTTTTCCTGTCCAGGGAACTCCTTTGCTTCTGTTCTTTAGTTGCTTTCTGTAGCTAACCCTTTCTGATCCTTCCAAACCAGCTTCATCTGAATTGAGACCTCTGACCTGATTCCACCTTGTCTCTGCCCTCATTTGTACAAGTGCCAAGAGGCTGCAGATAACAGAGGATTTTCTATCAAGTGCCCATTCTTTAAAAGAGGCATCTATCATATCAGTTCTGGATTTGAAAATAAAATATATTTATCAGTATATGATATATCTGTAGCCTCTCTTCCAGTCAATTCTTGGCTGCTTAAGCCACAAGCAAAATCTAAAGCCTCCAAGGTAGATAACATAATTAATTGTCTATTAAATGCTTTCTGTGGGTTAATGTAGAAGAAAAATAGTGGGGAAAAGCATGATTTTTTTTCATATCCCACTGTAAAGTGCACTATAAAGTATTAAGATATCAACAAACTTGGGTTTTGTCACTATGCCTTACTCACTGAAAGCTTTAATACTCTTTCTAGGACTCAGATTGCATTGCTACAGACACAGAAATTGAAAAAAAAAAAAAAAAAAAGCCGGCAATTATACAACAGGTTTCTGTAGTTCAAACAATCCTGGATTTTGTGCACATACACTAAATAATTTATCAAAGTACAGTGCTAAGCCAAGTATAGAGACAAGCTACCCAGTCTGGAACATCTTGTACCACAGTTTGTAATGCAAGAATATGAATAATACATGGAAAATACTCAAGTGAGGAGGCAAAGCCAGAACTGCATGCATCAATCAAATGCAAAAAGTGGGTACTGAGTATGCAGAAGACTGTTTGCCAGCAACAGGTCCAATAGACAACTGCAATTTATCCTCCGCCACCTGTGGCCCTCTCCTGACACTGCCTATCCAATCTGCAAGAGCTATTTTTGAAAATGTGTCCATTTTCAAATTTGTGCTCCCCTTTCATACTGTGTAACAACTGCTTTGGGGAGAAAGTCATTATATAATCTCTCTGTTTTGCCAGGATAGCCTAATATGTGGCTTGCCATCATTGAATGTACTGTGGATTCACCAGCACATTAAAGGTAGATGTGACATGACAAAACGTTCAAGAGAAAGCTGTAGATGGAGCCAAAATGTTTTCACCTCTTAAATTGTTAAATCACAGCAAAGATTGCCCTTGATCTCTAGCCCGGTTCCGCTACACAGGAGGTCTCTCTTTTCAAAGAGATCTTAGATTACATCCTGAAGTACAATCTGTAGTCCCCACTGGAAAGTTCTCATGCTATCATGAGTCTCAGACAAATCCTCCTTTGAGAAAAGCCAGCACAAAGTCATGTGCGTCATAACAGTCAGCTGAGCAGCTTGTCTTCTCCCCACACCACTGCTGTGTGACATCTGACACCTTTTGTAGCTCTACTTCTGCCAGCAGTTTTATATTAACATCAGCAGCATGGAGTGAAGAACTGTAATTTAGTAAATGCACTGCTTCCACTCACGAAACATACACCGAACAGTCTTGAGGAAGAACAAAACCATCAGGGAAACCTCTCTCTGAAAGCCACTTGTCACTTGAATAGAAATATGAGATGATAAAAGCAATCTGAACTGCAGGTTGCACCGTCCTATCTCATCTTCCCCACGACTGCAATTCCCATGCTACAGAAAGCAAACTGTGGAAGCAAGAAAGAGACAGAGCCTGCAAAGCCTTGATGAGCTCTCAACTTCCTTCTCCTCAGATCCATCAGACAACTCTCCTTCTCAAGCCTGCTAACAGATTTTCTGCCTCTGAAAAGTCCCAGGAGATAAGGAATTCCTCTTGCTAGAAGACTGTGTACATTTCAAGGAGAAAAAGTCAAAAATCTGAATACATGTTGAACAAAGCATCTATTTTGCCCACAAGTTGGTAAGGATAAGCACATTTGTCATTACTCTACAATGTTTCTTCTAAAGGTGTAACTTTGTAACACTTCAATTTTTGAGATCAACCCTGAAGCTTTTACAAACCTTTTATTTTGTCCTCCTTCTGGAAAACTTCTATCACTATCAAGAACGAAATTTCCAGCCTCAAAACCCACTCCAATAAACAAGGACAGGACAAAATCGAATTAAGACCTTATGATTTCAAAGGACTTCCTGAATGTCTTTCTCAAAGACCAGGAGAAAGATTATAATAAGTCTAGGCGACTTAGGAACCCCTATGCTAAATTTAGTGTTGACTTTGCTGTCTGGTGCTTCTATGTATAACCAAAGTATTAAGCAAGTTTACTCACTCCAGCTGCTTTAAGGTGTAAGTGATAAATACAGGGATACTGTTGCTTATGATGATTTTGTTTCAGGTATAGTGAAGCTGACACCAAAAGGCTTCATTCACACTGTATTGGAGCTCAGCTCATGGCTTTAAAATGAAATTGTAGTAAGTTCACAAAGTACAACTGAAGGAAAACTCTCCTCCCTTAGTGTCTAAATGCAGTTAGGGTATTTTGAGGCTTCAAATAAACTGTTCCTGTTTCCCTTCTCAAAACTCCGTTTTCCTTGCAAAACCAGGTTATTTTCTTTGCCATGTTCATCTACATTCATTCATCATGCAACAACGATGCATGAGTTTCATTTAGGAGCATCTCCTGCTGAAGGGAAAAGAGCTATTACATTTCCTGTGCTAGATGTTCACAGGCAACGGTTACTGCTAATTTGTCTGTTATACTGGCAATGTGTCATTCTTGCCTTTGAGAGCCTTTAACTAGAAGGATTACACAAGAAAATAAATAACAGTAACACCACCCTCTGATTTCAGCACTTCTTCTCTTCTCCAAGTCCCCTGCAATGCTTGTTGCCAGGCTTTGTCTATGCTGGGTAAAGAAATAAGGAGAAGAGTAATTAAATAAAGATGCCGACTAAATTGGTTTAATAGGCAGCTAGTTAGACAAGTATCTGCGGCAAATGGGGTACGCAGTCACATATGGCAATTCTCAGCACTGCACTGCATTGCATATAAGGCAGAAGAGTATTATAAATGAGTTCACAAAGCTTTCAAATCTGCTCGGCTTGAATTGATCATTTTGCATTTTCTCTCAGCCAGATGCAAATGGACTGAATGTTCTGCAGCTGTCATCACCTCTCTGCACAGTTAAAGGCTGTTGCCCCTGACTTAGACTGCAATTTGATTTTGATGATGTACCTCCAAAGCTCTGTGCTCATAAAGGTTTTCATTTGGAGGGGAGCTGGCTACTGCTCTTCACTGGAAGAAGAAAATGTACATTGCCATAACGTCTGATTTACCATTTGTGGCTGATCTGAATGTTTGGAACAGTAAAGCTGGCCAGCCCAGCATAATGGTCAATGGCACACAGCTGGAGGTACACAGCTGGCCTTACTATAAAAGTCTATTAATGGGTTTTTTAGGTTTTTTTCAGATATAGCTGAAAACAGGGAAAAACTAAGTAACTTGGGATGCACCAGAACCTGGCTCTATTCAAAGAACTTTCTATTAAAGAGTATATAAAGAATCAAACTCGTGCTGGCTCCCCAGCAACTTGCTGTTCAGATTCTTCATCTGAATAAATTAGAATGACTGAATTATGCCTCTTCAGCAGCATTTGGCAGGACACACTGGGAAGTGTCTCCTGCAGCAGTGCAAAATTCAATGCAGACAAAGGTTTTTCACTTATATTGTTGCATTGCTATTAGTAAAGCTGCATTATGTCCCCATAGCCTCTGTTATACCCAGGTGAATATCATGCTCATTTATCTCCCTGCCTGGAAGGCTCAAAGCAATAAAAATTGGTAGTTCCTAATCACTGCTCATAGAAATCAGAAACAATGACAAATTTGATGTGCCTTGTGCCCCCCAGGGCAAGCCAGTATACTTCCAATAACTTCACTGGAGATAAACAGTGTTGCTAGAAAGCTGTTCTGGTGGATACAACAGGCTGGTTAATACTGAAAAGAGGAACTCCAAGCACAGGATACAAATTTAGATGAGCATAAAACTTAGAGGAAGAACTGCCAGGGAGAATCCAGCACTGGCAAGGCTGCAGTAGCCAACTCAACTGTCTTTCACATCACTAACATGTGCAGCAAACTTTGAACACATGCTACATGATTAGGAGAGAGAAAAACCATAAGCACCGGTCCTGTCATAATGTCTGTGACAAATGACTTGAATCCAACTGCAACCCATTGCTAGGAGCACCCATTCCAAATGACCTCCTGTAATTTATGATCTTTAAATAAACATTTTCTTTTCTCCCTTGTCCCAGCCTTAAATGTCCAGTTAATATGGGTCTACACAACTCCACTCAATTTTTAAGGAATCTGAAACACCAGCTTTAAGAGACAGCCTCCCTAAGCATTCTATGTACTGCACTACAAGCTGTCTCACTGCCCAGCGAACCACAAAGAGCTGTATATCAAAGATTTCCCACACCTAATTTTGATTCCATATGTAATTTGCCTAGAGAGAAATAATCATCATTCCAATGGTTACAAGCCATCACATCTTCACTCCAGGTAAAGGGAATTACATCTGAAGACTCTCAAACAGAGTCATCTTCATTTCCATTCTTGACTTGTCTGACCAGAGACATCAGGAAACAAGCAAGTTCAGGGTCTGGCTGGTCCATTCGGTGACAACCAAGGGGACACTGATTATCCCACTGTGGTACAGCAGAAGGAATCCTATGCTACATTCTCTCTGGTTTGTTCTTTATGTAACCCAAGCAAGACAATGCAGATGAGAGGCAAAAGAAAACTGGCTTGGGCTGTGCTCTGGGCTGCGGGATCTGCTCCTTTAAACATATATTCTCTGTTGCATGGAACTTTAAAACCTAGTTTGTGGGAGGAAAGGAACCTTTTTCTTAATGTAAGGGAAACAGGCCTTTCAAACAGTTATTATGGGGACCAGCAGTAACTCACCTTGGTGACTATATAGTAATACCATCAACAAAAAGCACACAGGGAAGCTACTGGTTTGTGCAGCTGCACCAGCCAAGGAGCAACTAGTATTAAAACGTTTCCTCAGTATTTCTAGGCAGGAACCAGGTAGACCTGAAAAGCATCATGGTGCTGGCAATGTAATATTTGTAAAAGGCTAGTGACAATTTGGGATCCAGTTTGCAGCACCAGTGTTTTTTCAGTGATTCCTCTAATAGCCAAAATGGAGCAGTTAAGCAAGCCAGATTTCCACTCCCATCTCCTCCCCTCACAGAAGTAAGTCCCTTCCCACCCAAGCCATTTGATGACTACACACAAGCAAATGTCATCACTGAATGTTCCCAGCTGTTCAGTAATAATCTCATACCTTGGGCATTTATTATAATTCCTAGATCAAGACACAGGGCTGGGGAGCACTTGCAATGGGGTTGGGTCTTATAAAATAGGGTTGCCCTTTCACCTCACAGACAGCCTCCCAGCCACCCACACAGATGCCTGTTCTTCTAGGACATACACTGCTGCCCCAGACTATACATGACACCAGAAATAAGAGAAAGTTACACCACCTGGCACTTGCCATGTACACAGAGGTCCGTCTCATAAGGCCCGCATGGAGTACCATCAAGGACCCTGTCTGTCACCAGCACAGGGGAATCCTTCCCCAGTGGAGAGCAGAAGAGCTCACATGGTTTGTCTGGAAAAAGAAATACAAAAGCAACTGCCTTTAGGAACAGCACAAACAAGTGTTTGAGGAAATAGTGGTGCAGTCTCTACATGAGTGGATCTGGAAAGGTATCTGTTGATATTCTTATCTTTGAAGGAACACAAGCCTTTCAATTTAGGCCTGTCATTTTCCCACTGTAAAATATCAATATTCAAAGGGTTACATTGATGAGATTGTATCTGTCTCTGAACGGAAGATGTTTGTTACAGGGAACATTCAGCAGCCTGATATGAGTGACCAACTCACTGTGTGAGCATCTCAGGCAAAATTCAGGCTACAGCCAGTGGTTTTAGAAGAACAAGTTCTCCAGTCCATTTCTACTCTGGATGAACTGACTTCTTGCATCAGTTTGCCAGTAAGAACATTTGTATACATAAATTTAAAGCATTCTTGTATACCTATTACATACTGTTATCAGTTTAAACTTATATTTGTGGTCCTACAAACACTTCTGTGAGCAAACTATGCTACTAGAATATCTAGAGAAAGAACTCCCAAATTAATTTGAAAGATATCGGTAGAGAAAGATTGCATTTTTCACCCATGCTAAAGGTAATTTTTATAGTATATATTTAGACCTTACTTTGGAAAAGCTACTATTATATTTAGCTAGAGAAGAAGTTAAGAAAAAAAGCTTTTTCAAAGATTTGTATTATTAAGTGGCAGCATACAGCAGATGTCAGCATTTGCTGACTGCATTTGCCATACGTTTAAGTAACAGATATTTAGGCAATATAATGGTTTTCCTTTGGAGCTGACTCTGCTACTCACCGACTTCATCCAAGGGAGAACCTATAGACATCCAAATGGAAACATGTTTTGTTCTGCATAGTCAAGTACGTCCACTCATCAGACAGAAGAGAGAAGGCTTGCCAATACACTAAGCTAAGTGGCATAGGCCTTTCCTAAGTTTCCAGCGCAATCAACTCCCACCTCACTAACACATCTAAGTAGAGTTCAAGCACAGTGGAGATTAGCTCAAGGTTGGTTTGGATCTGTGTCTATTTAAATGCGTCTGATTGTGGTGCTTTGATATGCTGAAAAAAGCTACTGGAGAACTGCAGGGGTGCTCTAACATGCTTCGATAAACAGTGACATTGAGATGTGAAGCTCAGCTGCCCTCTGTCCATCTGTCTTGCTTGACAGAGGAACTACAGGCATATCCTGTGGATGTTCAAACTCCCTGCCTTGTGCCGGATGCAAAGCAAGTTCACAGAGGCTGGATTTTGATTTCACTTGCAGTCTGAACAGAGGAGCTGGGAAAGCTGTTGAAAGAACAGCTTGTGCAGAAAACCACTAGTCTGACTGCCTCTGCACAGACTCTCTTTCCGCAGCTGTGAGATCTGCAACAGGGCAGGAGAGGTTTCTAATTTGCATTCATGGAAACTGGGGCAAGATGGCTCAGGTGAGCGAGGCTTTGCTGTGTAGCAGGAACAATGTTGGCTATTATCTTTTAGCAATAGCTTGCTCAGTCTTCAAGTAGCCAAAAAATATCCTATTCCCATTCTGTGGCTGAATGAAGTTCCCACTGCAGTATGCTACTAATTCTGGCAGCACTGATCAGAGAATATCACTGAATCATCTAGGTTTTTTTTATTTTCTCTCCTATTTACAGGACTCTCAGCAACCCATAGCTCCTGATTGAAAATGGAGAAAGGAGTGAAACAGCTCACCCCTGGAAAAAACTAGGAGAGTTTTCTGTGATTGAAATTAGTCAGGAAAGTAGCTCTGCATTGTTTATTCACCCAGCAACACTATTTGGGGAGAGGGGCAGATGGGAACAACAAGCAAACCCAGCCTGTCTCCTGGGGCATCTGAAGGAATTGTACTCTTGGAGGTTCTGCTACAGGAACTGAAATGCTGACTGTACATGTACTGTAAATGCTGGAGTCAGACCTAGTTTGTCACTGCTAGCACAGGAAAGGGCTTATCCAATGTCTGGTCTTCTGGTATCAGTTGCAAAACCACCCTCCTCTGTTCAAGCATGTCTTTAGGATGACCAAATGAAACTAGCCTTGTCTGTTTTCCAGCAGAGTGCAGTGAAAGATATTTGTTCCTGCAGAAAGGACATTACTACGATCCTTTTTCATATCCCCCCCAACATCTGGTTGAATAGTAGATGAACAATAAGATCCAGCAAAGGAAGCATTAAAGGAATGTAAGTAGGATAGGCAATCATGCTGAAATGCCCAGAATTGACACATATTAAAAATGTCCCAGGGAATCCTTATTTTCAGTTCAAAATTAATTTGAACTTTCTAATGTTTAAACTCCCATTCCCAAATAGCTGCCTGTTCAGACTGGGAATCAAGTAAAGGCACTTCTCTCCCAGCATTACAAAAAGATGAGTGAAGAACTGAGATCTCTGCATCTTCTGTCAAGGTGGCTGAAAGAACAGCAGGGCAGCACAAAGAACAACTAGTTGTAATTAGTCTTCCAGCTGTAGCTAAGGGGAACATACTGTAGCCTTCTCACCAACAAATGGGAGTCTTGCAGATGAAATCAAGATGGGTTGAGATTAGCTGCAGTGAAAGAACAGCAAAGAATTACAGAAAAAGATGAAAAAATTTACCATCGACGATGACAGCTGTCAGGAGGCTTTTCTTCTTGTTGGTGTATCTGTCATGGGCCTGGCACTGTTGGTCCCTGAAGCTTGGCACACCTTTAGGGCAGGGTAAGTTCTCACACACAGTGTGTTCCACGCTGGCTCCTCGGCAGTTCTTCCCACCTGGCCCCGGGCTATCACGGAAAAGACAAACCAAGGTTAGCAGGAACAGCACAGCTTCTCACAGACACGCCTTTGCCTAACTTTCCCTGTCCAAGGCAACTCTTGAAATACCAGGAAGATTCAGATGTTCCTTCCTCTCAGATGTCCCCTGCTAGAGGGCAAATCCTGCTTTCAGTGGCTCTGACAGAAAATTATTCAAGCTAAATTCTGGATCTATAATTGGCTTATCATAACAGATGCTTAGATACTGAAGTACTTCAGAAGCATGTTCTTTTGTAGTATCCCATACACAGATCAATAAATAGGAGCTGCCTACTCATTGCATGCCTCAGATAAGAGGTAATCCAAAAGGCTATTATGCTATTCACCTCTGGGCACTAAGCAGCCTTCTTAGAAGATACAGTGTTCAACTGTTTGCATTCTGGTCACGAACCAAGGGATGTGACTAATTTTGCACTGCTGACCTAAATTTCTTCTTTGACTTCAACAGCAGCTCATTCCTGTCCTAACCTATTTTCAGATGGAGCAGGCAAATGACTGAGAAAGGTGGGACGGGGGGGAAGCACATAGTTTCAGTAAAGGCGCTTCTAACTGATGTTGACCTGTGACAGTTAGGCTTTGGAAGGTACACTGAGTATGATACCTAAAGTCTAAGTATTATTTAAATTTGCACAGTCAGGCAGTTCAGAAGACAATTTGTGGCTCCATTACAAATACCAATGTTAAGTATTTATATTCTTAATGGGGAACCTACAGGCACCAAGGTGACATGACTGTGCCCAGGATCACACTAAATACCCAAGGCAAAGGCAAGCAACCTGGAATGTTTCACCTTTCTCTTCTCACCATTTGCTTTGCCCCCTACCTTAAACACTCCTAACTACTGAGACACTGCAAATGTCTCTTTAGCACATGTCCTCTAAGGTTCTGCCTTCAGCAGTTTGAAACAAAACCACCATAGAAGTAGCTATAACCTGTACCTTACACAGGGTGTCCAGAAACAAATCTGTGCAGCAGATAATCTCCATCCGTGAAAAACATGCCATTTTACATATTTGTTTTTTAAACATGCAGGAAAGGCCACTAATCCAACATCAGGATTAAGCACCTGCAAAATCTATTTATTGTATTTATGATTCCCCAGAGAAGAAGGAAAACTCAAACTCTCAACAATAACCCTCATTTTCTTTGCAAAAAACCCAAGTAAGCAAAAGACCTAGCCATCCTAACAGATAATTTCTTTAGCTACTTGCTGATACTCTCCTGAATTTGTTACATACCTATCTCCCCAGCTGTAATCAGAAAAGATGGATAAAGTAATGTTCTTGCTTTTCTTTAACAGATGGCTATAAAAAGTAACTCCAGCCAAATTCCAGTTTTTAGCAGTATGGTAGTTCATTCCAAAAGCCTCTTTCCCCCTCCCTCCCAGAAGAGCAATGAACATCAGCATATATCAGTCAGCTAATTAGAAACCAAGGCCCTTGTATATCAGTTATTTGTGTCAGTGGTCCTAGCAAGAGTTGCAAGTTACATGCTGGCTATAGGACAGGGCGTTTTATTTCCTAGCTGTGCTGGACTCAATGAATTCAGCATTTGATGCAACAGAAACATTCAACTCTGCATGGAAGAACTTTATGCCAATTTTCAGTCTAGATCAAATTTTTACAGTAGCTCCATTAATCCCAGAAACAGTGTTTTGGGTTTTTTTTTAATGGAAATGATTATCTCCAATGACACTGTAACACCACAGAGTCACCAGAATAACAGCGTAAACAAACGTCTGTTTGTGCTGCCAACACCTCTTTTCTGCCGTGGACACATGCAAGGCAGCAGATGCGCTGAGACTGATGCAGAAATCTGCTGGGAGGATTGTGTCTGCTGCCTTAGGCTGTATGAGACAGACACTCCGTCCAGATGACTGCGAGCACGACACAGCCTTCCTCCCACATGAACCCTGCGCTCACATAAAGACATCAGACACATGAACTTTGGTTTCAGCACCACTTCTTTGGCTACAGCAAAAGAGATGTAGCCATTGAATGTAAGTGACTGCATGTTTGTGCGTACATGCACAGGAGAAAAAAATCAAATAAAGCAAGCAGTCAGAATATCCAAAGAGTAACAGAGTGCTCTCCCAAGAGCGGGGTGTCAATCTGATGGCCGTGGAACAGAAGACACAGTAGGACTGTTATTTACTGTGCTCATCAGCAGCTGTTTTGGCTTTAATCTTAAGATGTCCTTAACTTGTGAGGGACTTTCTATTACTTTGCCAATGCAGACTGGAAGCAAGCAGCTCTCACTATTGGTAATAATGGTCATTGGCAATATTAAAGTAATAGCCAAATCCATTAGAAGACAGAGACTTCCTGAGCACCCATCACTCCCAGTCAGTGGGAGCTGCAGGAACATAGTGCCATTTGGCCTGTACTCTTCTGCTTGGCCCATCAGCATCCTGACCTGTCTTCCCCTTCTAATTAAGGAGTAAAATGAACTGCGTCCTCCTGATGCAGTTTCTTCCAAAATTAAAGAGTTGGATGCACTCATCAGCCACAAAGTAACAGAGCATCCTACAGACATGGGGGATGCTTCTACTCCCAGTAATCCAACAAAAAATAATATACCCAAGAAGACCTTCCCACCTCAGCTCCCCTCTGCCCAACAGCATCATGCTTTATTTGGCAGTGTGGTGCTAGACTAACTAGTAAAACACTCATAAAATATACAGTGTCTGTTCAAGGGGTTCAAGAACAAGCAGATAAACAGGTATGGACAGGCAGTTAGAGAAATGGACAAGACAGCTCTGCCTGTTGATTATGTTCTGCTCTGTTACTGTTTGGATAGGGAATGCAGAATTACTGACAGTAATCTTTAACTGACTTCTGTAATAGTATTTAAGTATTACAGGCCTCTTGGCAGGTTTAAACATGATACTGATGGTTTTCATCATGCAAGACGAAGAAAAATGACAGTCACTGCCTCTGGTCTCCCACAAATAGTTACCTAGGACTTATTCATATACCTTTCTTTCCCTGCTTCACTCCATTTAGTGGCCTCATCCTTGTGTCCCTTCCACCTTTCCAAAGCTGAGGTCAAGAAATTTGGCACCACCTCTATCAGATTCTCTTCAAGAACCTGAAGGGAAAGACCCCTGTAATCTCGGTCCCAAGCCCTGTATAATATGGGCTCCAGCACTGTCCGGGATTTCCAATAAACAGTGTAATTCAAGCCCACCCTGACATATGTCTGAAACAGTGACTGTGTGAGACGTCCTGGTAGACAACTTCATGCCCATCTTCCACTGTATTTATGCTAAGAGAATCCATCCACTAATGGAACTGAAGCAATCAAAGCCCATTTATACTACCGTGACCCTTTTACAGGACAAGAGGGGACTGGAGAAGGGGTAGAGATCTCATTCTGATGTTCTGTTTAAGCCAGTGGTTTTCTCCTCAATCACACCGTAAAACAATAATCCAAAGACTAGGTAAGAACACAAGGCAGTACAACTCAAAAGTCCTCATGTGCAAACTGGCTCACGCCACACTGCCTTGCAACCATTTGGAGGCAATGCATGCAAATACTCAGAGAAATTGCAGAGACGAAAAACCAAATTGAACAGTGAAGTAACTGATTTAAAAATACTGATAGTCCCACAGGCTCAAAAGTCAGCTGGCAGGAGTAGAGATTCCAGTTTAAAAAAAAAAAATCCCAAGACCAAATATATATAAAATAAAAGATAAATCCCCTAGCCAGTATTTTTGGACAGTGAATAAACCAGCTGCAGAAGTGGGCTGATGCCAGGAATTTGAAGCAAAAGAAGATCACGTGTGTATCCCCAGCCAAAAATGTATATAAGCAAGAGAATTTTAAAATCAGTGTGCAATCTTGGAGGGAGCATTTCCTGTAATTTAAAGAACAATGATGAATGGATTTAGGTTTGGTCAGCACTATGGTTAAAAAGACTTTCTGTAGCTGACAGCAAAGAAACCAGCTCAGTCCCTTGTTCAGGAAAATGAGCTGGTAAAAATCAAGCCTGGACATTACAGACATGCAATTGCAGTTCAGCGTTATTTAAGGAGAGGAATAAACAAAAATATCCCTTTCACATGAGTACAAACTCAGCAGCAGCCAGTGCGTACCTATCCATCATCTAGGCATGTCTTCAAAGTTACTGTATTGCTAGCCAGAATTTCAGTCCCTATTTAAAAAGAAAAGTTTCCTGTGCTTTGTCTGTGGAAAAAATCTTAAAATATGAATAGAGATGCACAACTTGGAGGGGTGCTCTCAAGACTGTAAGCATCCTCACTCATCTCAGAAGTTGTAATGCGCACAAACAGGGGCAGTCAGTTAAATGGCTACCATGGTAATCTGTTCAGGCCTCCCATAAGAAGAAAAAATTTCCAGATGTGCCTCAATTGACCTGAGGGATGAAGTATGGCACATGGGAGACAGCAACACTTACATTTCTTCCTAAATCAGAAAAAAATCCAAGTCCAAAGAGAGAACATAGGTCTATTTGTAGTCACTGTGCAGGAGCTAAACAGTACCCACTGCACTTTGTGTGTGCGAAAACCTTCCTTTTCATACGCAGCACATCCTGATGTACAGAATATCTCAAGGTGCTTTACCAACACAGTTACGTGACACTATGACCACTGTCAACACTCTTATCACTTCCCAAGCCCAGAGCCAGCACTCCCTGCAAAACTGATCTCCAAGACATACTGGCTCAGTTTGGTCTGTAGATCCACCTCAGCCCCTCCTCATTCACTGCAGTGCTGGACAGGAAAAAACGGCATCTTTTTTTCTGCCAAACTGCACATTTTTAATTCAGTTGTATCTATGTTTGGATCATTGCAATGGGCTGCTTCCAATGGTAACCCTTCAAGCCACTTCCACAGAACCTACTTCACTCCGAGTCATTCCAGGATATTGGCCTGCTCCTTGCCACTCATGAACAAGGAATCTTGTGGGCTCTGCTGCCCATTTCTTCCCTGTACTCTTCCAGTAAGGCTTGTCTAAGTGCTACATACAAAAAGAAATCAGGATGATGTAAAGACTTACGGGGGATTGTCACATTTCCGCTGTCTGAATCGCACTCCTGTGCCACATGTCCGGCTGCACATGCTCCACTGACTCCACATGCTCCAGTCTCCATCAACATGTTCAGGGATGGGAGTTTTACTGACACACTCCCCAGCACGGCACCACTGAAATGCAATTGCGTTAGCCCAGGGTGGAAAGAAGTCCTGATATTGCAAACATTCCTGCATGTGTGGACTTAAAAGGATGTCTGAGATTACAATAACCCCATGTTTGAGTTTCTAGAGACTCAAGGCTTCAGTGAGATGGAGGTGGGAGGAGGGGAAAGAGAGGACGTGAAACACAAATTTAAGTGTCACCCTCAATGAACCCCTGAAGGGATTTCTGTCATTAAAAGAAGCAATTACAGAATTGAGCCCCTTGCTTTATAAAGCAGACAACAATCTAAGTGCTAAGACTTAAAGCCACACTCTTCACAGAAACCGAGTCCAAGAAAGTACACCCCAAAGCAATGTCTTAATCAGCAGTATTCCCAGTATGTACAAAATAATTGAGGTATTTTGCACCTAACTTGGCCAAAGCCCCAAACAACCTTTGATTCTAATAGGTTGTGCTGGCTCCTGACCAGGCAGCAAACTTGGCCTATTCTCCTGCTCTGTCCAGGATATGATAAAGTAAGCACTGCTAAGCAGTCTTATGAAAGTATCACCAGGACTCCTGTAGTTAGACAAACATATATCTCAAAATCTTTTGTCTCCATTTCCTTGTCGTGCTTTCCAGGACTCGTCTTTTCTTGTCATTGTTTACCTTTATTTGCAAGCAAAGAAAAGATCTCTAATCTTTCATTTTAGCAATGAACTTTTTATTTTTTCTTAATTAATCTTACCTCCCTAACCATACAACATACAAAAAATACTAGAATCCAAAATCAGTAAGTGAGGGGCTGGCTGTTACCAAAGCAGTCAAGTTCCTTTGTAGCCTAATAGGTTATCAGCTGCACTGGGCTAATCAACCACATATGTTAATGAACCACATACCATTTACCACAGCCCATCTCAGAGGGTAAATGTTCACTTAAGTCAACTTCTGTTAGCACAGCAGGTCACAGCTGGGAGGCAGCAGCTGAGCCTCAGTAACTCTCACCCTTATGGTATTGAAGCCAGTTACTGGAATGGTGATTTTCACTGGAGGGAGATCCACTAATTTGAGAGTTTATTTTGTATTTCTTGTAACAGTTTTTTACATCAACCTGGATTCTGGAAACTCCATATATGCCTTAGTCATCTCAGTATATACATACAGCACAGGAAATTATACTTCAAAAATAACTGAATATAACTTAATTTGAGCTCAATGCATTTTGAGCTACTTGGAGAAACCATGAAGTTTTTAAGTAGCCTCTTTTTCTTTCCCCATCTTCCTCCACTCCCCAAATGTCAGCCTAAATGCTCTCCACACTTTCAAACTCCAATATAGCCAAGAACACTACTACCTTATCTTACACTGAAAAAACATCTCACTCATGAAACACCACTGGCAGCAATGAACAGAAGTGACAGGAGTGAGCTACTACCCAACATGACTGCCAGGGTACTCAGCCTGTGCACTTAGCAGTGAGGCACGGGGGTTTCCTGCAGTGTTTGTAGAATGCCTAGACCACAAGAACTTTTCTACTGAGGTCTCCAAAGGCTACTGAAATACACGTAACATAAAATCAGAAAGACTTAACCCAATCCAGCTGTTAATTTGAGCGGTTTCTGTAACAGAATCAGTAGAAAATATGGGTTTATGTTAAATACTGAACATCTTGGAAGCATTATTTGACAGACAATGCTGGAAAAAACAAAGTGATTGCTACTGAGCATTTTGATTACCTTGTCTGCGCCGCATTCAGTGCCATCCAGAGGGGGGTCCAACTTTGTTTTACAGGATGTATCTCCTTCCACCAGGCACCAGAGCCCAGCACACATCAAATGCTGTAACCATAAAGCAAAGAGGTGCAGTTACTACTTTTGGAGATGCCAGCTGTCATTACAGGATACACTTCAAAGCTCAGGCAGTCTTCCTCAAGTGAATCCAGAGCCATCTAGTTGGTTTGGGAGCAATTATTTTTTAAGGATAGATTGGCATTAAGTGGCAGGGCTGGAAACATGAAACACATAGATGGATAAAACCCACCCAAAACAAGAAGTGCATTATTTAAACAGATTTCTTTTCACAAGAATAAATCCGGTCCCTTAAAAAAGAATCATGTATGGGAGGCCAAGATGAGTGCTTCGGAACCATGCCACATGCTTAGATGTCCAAGCTGCTTAATTACTTGTATTTTTTAGAAAGATACTCAAGTAACACACAGTCAGCCCTGCTGCACCTGGTGGTAGCTGTCATCAGCTAGCAATGCCCATTAGGAGAAGATGACCTTAAGGCAGAATGAGAAAGAGGAAAGGATTTCATGGTGTGCCATGCAGCGTAGGAGGAACTTGGTGACCGGGAGGAGCAAAGTTAGTAAAAGTTTGGTGGTGGGAAGTAGCTGCTAGACAGAGAGAGTCCAATGTGCTAAAGAAGGTGAAAAGTGAGGTCGGAAGGCAAGAGCAGGAAGAGGTACAGCACAACTCACTACCAGACTTGAAACACGTTCTGGCTATCGTTACTCAACATTGCTGCTCTGCTCAGCCAGCATGTGTTGCAGGGATATTAATGCTGACCACACTTGCATGATCTGTCAGATTAATAAGTTTTCAGAATTTGAGCAAAAGAACCAGGAAAAGGGGCCTTTACATTGTTAACATTTTCCACAGCATCCACCGTGCTTTGCATTCCATGGAAGTGGATGATTTCAATACAAAGCTACAGAACCGAGTACCAAAAAAAGAAAAAGAAGAGTTACATTTCTTTCCACTATTGTTCACATTTCAATGTAATGGTAAAAAGATGAGAAGCCTGACTCTAGTGCCAGCTGGTCTTGTCAAGATTTATTGCACCTCATTAAATAGTTGAGTCAACATGCTTCAACCTTATGGTTCTTTCACGATGTAGTGTAAGAGACTGTGGGTGCATGTGTGTTTTGTGTACATGCATGTTGGTATGTCTATATAAAATAGATCTGTACAGCAGAGGGTGCAGATGAAATAAATCCCAATACCAAGAGTGATGATGTAGAACATACTGAAACAGAATAGTTATCGCAGCAGTATCTGCATCCTGTTTTATTTCCACGTTTCTTTCTGGAAAGAGGATTTTGCACTATTTAAACCAAAAGAACATTCACAAAAACTAGAAGCAGACGGCAAAATCCAGCAACATCTGTATTAACCACAACACAGAAAATCATTGTCAAAAAACCAAACAACAGTAAA
This sequence comes from Falco naumanni, assembly GCF_017639655.2. Taxonomy (NCBI): domain Eukaryota; kingdom Metazoa; phylum Chordata; class Aves; order Falconiformes; family Falconidae; genus Falco; species Falco naumanni. The sequence continues at coordinate 7,162,479 of NC_054060.1, read as the reverse complement.
TACACCAGGGAAGCCTAAATCAATTAATTTCCAAGACATTTCCCCCGAACTAATAGAGCATATGGGAAAATATCAGACTTCAGTAATTTTGACTAAATTACTGTGACTAATTAGTGGTTTACCCACAGCTCTGAAAGCACTTAAGCACCAATTAGCCATAAGGACATCACACAGTATTTTACAGATAGGTATACTGAGGCAGAAGAATTGACAAGCCAGAGATTTCAGAGTTTACTGAGAAATCAGTTGTTCCACACCGCAACTCCCAGATTCTCAAAACCCTGCCTTCCTCAGAGAGGATTAAAATAAAAAAGTGCATCAATTAACTGTCCACAAGTGTTACAGAAAGAACACCAGTCTAGGCAATAAACAGTTTAACCTGAAAAAGCTTTTCCCCAAAATGCCAAACTTGCTTGTCTTCCTAGTTGTAAAGCTACAGCATCCTTGCATCTGGTTTAACTCAGCAGGATCTAAAGGTGATGGGTTATTCTTTATACTATGGCTGTACACATATGAATGAATGATTTAATAGGCTTCCAAAACAGTTAAGATATGTTAAAAGCATAGAGTCATGTTAAGTTAGGTCAGAGACGTAAGTAGAAGCTATCATAGGAGGTTCTAGTCACAGTGGCAGGACGTGCTACATGTAGCTGCAGGACACAATTAAATGCAGTGCATGAACATGATAGACTGGCTAAACTGTCACAGCTTCTTTGCCATTAAAAGTAATTGTATTGGTGATCTGTAAATGTTGTTACTGTTAAGCCGAGTTCAGAAATTCATTGACAATCTGGTCTCTCTCTTCTCCCTTGATGATTGTGGACAGTGATCTTGTGAAAGAACCACCAGCAATGTCTCCTTTCAAATTGTGGTTGGGGAATACTGACAGGTAAAATGAAGGGAAGCTCCAGAGAGGAAGGGTGCAGATAGCAAAGCATTTCTACTTTTCCAGGCTTCAGCCCCTCTCTTACATATAACCACAAAGCTTCAGAGCAGAATGTGATGAGAAACCCTCCAGCCTGATCTCTTGAATGACCCAGATGGAAATTTTGCCCTGTGGTTCCGGAAGGAAACCCGCTGCTTCTGCTTTCTGTCAGAAAGCCATCCTGGCTGAAGATGTAACGGAATTCACTACAGCCCTAAAGAAGTTGTTCTAGACACATAGGAGCAGCATTGCTGAATATCTGTGCATTATGCAAGGCCAGTATTTTTTAAGCTTCAGCTTCAAGCCCCTGGATCGTAAGCTGCATGTAAATTAGTCAGGGTTAAATTGTCCTCTTTGATGTAAAACTGGGAGGAGGAAGAGGGGGTTGGAAACAGGAAGTCATAAAAATGAAGCAGCTTTTTGTACAATTTTGGTTGCCAACCAGAATTCCTCCATAGCCCACAAGAACATGGAAGGTGATGAAGCCAGCTAACAGGCCCAGGTATGACGCATGGCCTGGGGAAGCAATGGACACAGATAACCTCAAACAGGTGTGTCTGCACCAGCAGAACTACAGAACTGAGCCCAGCCCATGGGTACAGTGGGTGCAAATATTCACATACGCGTGTGTATGTGTGTATATATATGTATATGTTTGCATATATGTATGTATACACACACACACACGTGCACACACACATATTTATAGGAAGACAAATAAAGAAAAAAACTTCTTTAGCAACACCAACCTTTCTGAAATTTCCCATCTTTGCAGTATGGAAAACATAGGATTTTTATAGTATCCCTGTGTTTGATTCAGAATACTAAATGCAAAGCATATTTCAGGAAACAGTTACAGAAAAAATCTGGTAACTGCGCTTCAGAACTCTGTGTTCTAGTGCCATACCACTACAAAGCTGAAACACTCGTTAGTGCAGTCCCCTGTATTTAATACAGCATTCAGATACCCCAGCAAAGATTAAACCATCATCTTTGGTATTGTATGTTCCCAAGATGTTTTATCATGTTAATAGCTCATTTCAAAAGAGATCATATATCCTCCTCAGCTACAATAGAAACCCAAACAAAACCCCCCATTAAACAGTCCTATAGCTAACCAGTCGCAGTGACTGACTTTTTAATAGTTAAACAGCCAGCTTTGTGGGGAAATAACAAAGTGAGAAATGGCAGGACTTGAAAGGAAGTTGCCTGTATCTGAGTGGCAGTTCAGAGCTTACTCTGATACAGAAGAAGCCATCAAAAGAGCTGTGTTACTGCTAATTGTAAACTCAGCAACCAGCTTGTAGACAGCAGGTCTCTGCCTGCAAAATCTTCCCTTCAGCCTTCAAAAAGTACCAGTTAGGATTCTCCGATGATAGATATTTTTCACTAGGAAAATATTGATTTGTTGAAACTGTCTGTGGGGAAAGGTCATCTTTGGATCAGCTCCCAGTCTGAGATATTTCCAAGGGCAAAGCAAAATTACAAAAATTGAGATGTTTTGAAAAGTAATACTTCGATTAAAAAATAATTTTCCTTTTTTTTTTTAATTGAAATGCTTGTTCAACTGAACTCTTAAAGAATTTATACAGAGAGAAAATAAAGTCAAAAAATCAAAATAAAAATGGAATTTTTATAAAGGTGCACATTTTAGATTCCAAATAACTCCTGGAAGATAGGAAAAGCTGTCTGCACAGTTGTTAGAAACCTGTCCTGAGAGAGGTCACAGCCCGGAAACTCCCAGGCTAGGAGATATCTGCTCAGCAGGTGAACGATGCTTCCGATTACAGGCATTATAATGGCATCTATCTGAGAAAGAGGCCTTACTGTGCCAGGTGTTTTCTCTTCCTCAAAGAACTTGCAATCTAAACAGACTCCTGGGAGCTTGGAGATAAAGGAAGCTTTATTGCTCTGTTACAGGTGGGAAGATGAGAAACAGAAAGGGATTAAGTGTATTGCTGAAAGCCTGCTGGGACACAAGTGAAAACACTGCTCAGAGCTCTGCAGTCCTCTGCTCAGTGTCACAGTCCAGGCTCACACTGCCTGCCCTAGTTAAACTTCAGGGTAAAACCAGAAACAACTCCTGGGATACTCCCAGGGACATGTCTGGCTACGGGTCTTCCCACCTTTCACAGCTTTTCATACTTTTTCACAAGACATACTGTTTCTGAAGACAGTGTTTACCTTACTTGTAACTCCATCCCCCACGTGTGCCAGCACAGACTCACAGCGTGTGAAGCACTATGAGCACTCACACGCAGCTCTAGGGAAGTCATCTATTTTAGTTTCTTTAACTCAGTGCTGCAGCTGGAAATGAGGAGAAGCCAGAATTAATTCAGCCAGCTCTTTGCCCACAGGCAGTAAGTCTAGAGACTGCTAGTTTCTGGGTTAGCTATTGCATCACCACCGTTACTGAAATCAGCATGACTCTGCCCAATGACCTCATATGGTCTCAGTGAGAAGAAAGGGCTCACAATACCCCCCTGACTCAGAGCCTCATATTATTACCTACAAGGGGGAGCTTCCAAATCTCCAAAGCATAAAGGAAATCCAATTAATAAAGATGTCCTTCCCACCAGTGAACTACTCTACAGAAGCTAGTTCATTCCCTACACATTCACTCCCTCACCTTGGATTCATTCGAAAAAAGAAACACCACTTATTTTTCTTGAGAATGAACTTCTTCCTGCTGCCTATTGCCCACTGCAAAGAGTAACCTCTTATTTCTAGCAGCAGAATTAATTCACCATGAAACCAATTTTTCTGTCAAAATGAGGCAATTATGAAGGACTTAGAAAGAGTAAATATCCTTAAGGAAGAGGAGCAAGAGACCACATAACACACAGGCATGCTTATAAATACGCTGGCTTTCAATGAAGTATCAGATCTCTCTTATTTTGCCAAGGTTATGGCTTGGCATATAGCTAACTGTGAGAGAAAACATGCGTATAAACAGAATCCTAATTAACACCTATTAAGTACAATAAACACACAATTTACACTCATTTTCCTGTTCAAAATACCATGTATGTGTTCTTGAAGGCTCACAGCATGCTTCCGAGGAGGAATCCTTTACACAACAAGGTGAGAAAAAGAATGTCCCCAATTTCTACACTGCCACTGTCTTTAATTCTGGGTGCATAAACAACTGACAATCTACAATGGATCACAAAGGAGACAAACACTGTTGTTTGCCACTGCTATTGACGGAGCTTCTTGCTGTTGAAAACTAAATGAAAAGTGCCCAAAATCATAATCCTGTAAAACTGGAAGGCACTGCTGAGAAGGAGGCATATGCTGCCCCAATCAAGATAACTGTGAAGCCGGATATCAATGGCCAGATGCTGACCTTTCTCTAGAGCTGATATTCCAAAGAACAAGTGGCAGGTCCAATAGTAGAAGTATCTGTCTATCTGTCCAATGACAGACCAAAAAGTCTTCCAAAAAGTCAAGGGAAGGCTTGAGAAAGAATCACCAGGACTACCCTAGAATATTTGGGCAATGGTTCATATTCACTAATGTCGCATTTTAACAGAACTGGGCAACAGTCCTACAAATTCATATTGTGCAATTTTATTCATTTATGACAGAGAAGAATAGATCTCTTTACTGTTTGACAGAAAGTATCTCAGCCTGTATTATAAAAAAGTAACCATATATCTTCTTAGATGTAACTAGAAAAGGTTTCTTAAAAAATGTTTCCCTAATTTCACTACTTGGTGATCAACTTGTTTCTTCAGAACATACAGAAACAGAAACATGTATGTATTATGTTTTTTAGATGAACAGGACCAATAACCTCCCTGCCTGGAGCCAGCAAACAAATCTAGAGTTTATTCCCCTTTATATTAGTTTTTTCATCAATGTAATGGCATTAACTCAATGAACGACCTCTTCATCAATACTTGTGTGAGTAGAAAGTCACCAGCATCAGATACAAGTGTATAAAATCAAAAAGATTGTTTTAACTTTTGCAGAAATGGCCCCTGACACTTAAAGAACTCTTAGGGAAATGGTCCTTGAGAGTTACCTGCTTTCCAGTGCTACTCTTTTCCTAGTAGAACAGTACAAAAAACTCAGTATAGTCATTTCCAAGATTTGTTAATGTTCTGTATCAGAGAAAACAAAACAAACTGAACCCAGCAAACATAAAGTGTGTCACACTGGGTTTGGTTCTCTGAGCTAGGTGGCTTGACATGCATTACTCCAGCTACCAGCACATGGATCCCATATGAAACATACCCTTATATATATGGAGTGATATCAAGAGCTTTTCTAATCCACAATTAAAAAATAAGAATTTTTCCTCTTCATCTTTCAGGGAGAAAGACAAAATATGTCAGCTTCCAAAACAGTAACTTACCATGACACACTGCTTGCCACAGATGGATTTGGATGTCTAAGGTCTGAATAAAATTAACTGGTTACAATCTTCAGTCAAACAGCCTTTCTAACAGCAGATGAAAGCCAAAGGATTAGAAAAATCCAGAGCTCTCATGTTTTGACAATGTCAGTAAAAGCAAAACCAGGCTATTCAAGAGCTGCCCAAAATGCACTTACAGACAGGAAGATGAGCCCTGACCTCTCTAGAGCAGATGCTGCAGGGATCTTTTGCCAAGTGTGCCATCATCTCTCCTAGTAAAACTGCTCCTAGGGCTCTATGAAAGGCTCTGTGGGATAGATGGTAGGCGACAGAGAAATGTAAAAATTCTTCTTCTGAGAGGGGTTTGGCTTACTGCAAGCTCTTCACCCTTTCCTGTGAGAAAGTTAAACTGGAATGAATTACTTTTATACTGGAAACGTGCAATGGAGTATCTGGAGATTATTCCAATCCGGGGAAGATATAAGAAACCAGTATTTTGAGAAGTGAAGAGTTGTTTGGGATGCCTGACTTGGAAATACTTCAAGGAGGGCAACCTTTCAAAGCTGGTAGAAGCTCAGGGCTTCTGGAAAACTATGCAGCTTTCCTGAGACTCAAAACCAGATGCTAAAAACCAGACACATTGAAATCTATTACTTCATTTGAAAATGTAGGGCATGATTGAACCTCCTGAACAAGCATCAGGATGAAATAAAAGCTGAGAAAAGCAGCAATGACATGGACACTGCAAGAAATGCAAATGTGAAGGGCCAGTAATGAAGCTGGGCACACGGAGTTCAAAAAACAAGAATGGATCCAGCCAGACAAGCAGTGGAAGACTCCAATACTGCCAGAGAAGACACAAGTGAGTAGAAAACAAAAGAAACCCTTCTAATTTAATTGTACATTGGGAAGCAAACAATGAAACGGAAAAACATCGTCTCTAGTTCTAGCAGTTTCTGGTGCTCTCAATACAAACTAAATGCCTTCTCCACTATCTTAAATATTTCTTTGCAAAGCACTAGTTCTACTTCATTTTTTCACATATCTGGAATTAAAGTAATAGTCAAAAGAAAGAGATTGGGAAGACAGCATTAATGAGACCACAAACTAACTTTATGACAAAGCAGCCTATGCTAAATACTAATCTTTTCAGTTTCTTCAAACCTGGAAGAAGAAAGAGACATGTGGTACAAGGCACTGGAACAGAGTTACACCTTTGAATTGAACGTTAGAAATTTTGTACTTGGACTTATTACCAATTTGTACCTCAGAACACTTAGAAGAGCTGTAGCTAATCACCTATGTCACAACCACGGCAGTTACATTAGCATCGTGCTGTACGTGCCATGTGTTATACAGTTCTGCTCGGTGGTTCATACTAAACGTATCCCACCAAGAGAAGGTCTATGACTTCACAGTATCATGGTGTAATCTAGCTCAGGAGAAGATATCTGTCCACGATGAAGGTAGGGCAAGAGCTTCAGGCTAGTTTCATAATCAACCTGATCACTCCTATCTAATGTGTCTGCAACTCTGAGCCTAAAATTCTGACCTTGCACTTCCATCTCATATTGTCTTCACTGAGAGTAATGCTCATTCAGTAACTCCCACTGAACAACTCAAGCCTTAACACCTGATTGTAGGATATGAAAAGTATTGATTTTTTTTTTTTAAACACAGGCAGTGTTGTTCATTAAAAATATATATATATATAAATAAGGGGAAATAAAAGACTGAAATCACGGATCATGTTTCTTGGCCATGGGAAGAAAGAAGAAAGGGACAGTAAAATAAATATAGATATGTACACACACTGTTCAGATGTGGTTGTGAAGATTATGGGAGTTTTCTCTTGAAGTGTTTTGCAGATGGGAAGTTCCCAGAAGGCCAACGGGAGAGGTCTGAATGCCCTTCAAACTTGTTATACACTATTTTCAGGCTAATACTCAATTGTATTTTGGCTAATTTCGTTAGTACAGACTTCAGCTGTAGATGCCACATCACAAGGCTACACTAATTCTTTCTCCCTCCCCTTGTGTCTTAATAAGAAACGTAGAATTGCCAAGCTCAAGTGCTTGATTCTTAATAGGCACTCTGTATTATTTTAAAGAGTTTATTATTTTTATATTCTTAAATTTCCACACTGTATTTTTATAATTTTATTTTGGTTCCCCTCTCTCTTTTTATTTTTCTTTAAACCACTGCACCAGAATGTGTTTTGACCATCTTCCAAACTGAAACACGTACAAAAATTTCTGAAGCATTCCAATAATTGTAAACTGGGCTGTGCTGCCCAGGCAGGAACTCTGCTTCTCTCTCATTCTTTCTCTCCCTTAAACAAAAAGTATTTCCACTGAAAATAAAGAGAAAAAGGTCTTTTTGCAACATACAGAAGCAGTGAAATAGGACACTTCAGTTTCATATGAAACAGGCAACACAAAATTAGTCTGAATCTTAACAACCTACATTAGGAAAACTATAAAATATAGCATGGCAATTAAGTAAATTGTTACCTTTACTTCTAAAAAAGAAAATCTTCTCATTTTATTTTAGAATTGCCAGGCTTCTACCCTGCAAGCCTCAAGAAAACCAGACCCATCCTCTTCCAGATTATTATTATCATTATGATGATGATGATTATTATTATATTTACATAGAAGCTAAAGTATATAATGGAAAATTATGTAGACAAAGTCCCTGGTTGTATGGAAAATGACAATGCAACCTATTATTTCCAGGATAAACCACCTCACAATCTAACTACCATGTTCTTGTAAATATTCTATACATAACTAAATAATAGGGCTTACTATTATTGTCTGGATCTTGCAAATGACACTGCAAGGAAAAAACAGAGATCCATTGATTCCCATGCACAGAGTCCAAGAGTCCACTCTATCAGTGTCTTTGCTGAAGACCACAGAGAGACCCACAGCTGCTTAATTATATTCACCACCATACCATCAAATATGAAAACCGAAGGGATGCACAAAATCCATTTGATTATTACAATTGTTGCTCTCCCTTTGCTTTTCGTTCCTCTCCTTTTCCATTTTAGCCCAGAAATAGAGCCAGTTTCCCTTGGCTTACAATCAGCTTTGCCCTCTTGTTCTGTGCTTCTGCTCTGTAGCTTGTGGATCCCGGGAGATACCTATATTTGTTAAAAAACAACCTGAACTTAAGAAGAAAACAGTAGAGCCAATTCTAGCTGTTTTAATTTTTCTAAAACCAGTGTAATGTCAAAATACACATTGTTAGTTACATCTGAGTTGACAGTGACCCTATTTCAGAAAAAATCTCTTTGTAGCAAGATGCTAATCTCTTTCCACGTGCCATTTTAGCCTAAGCACAGCTTTGACTCAATATAATTCTGAAAGATAATGGTTATGTAAAAACCCACAAAAATGTGTTAATAATAAATAAGCCAAAAGGCATGGAAAACAAAAAGCCAAACACTGGATACAAGCAACAGAATTCACATTTTTTCCATAAAGATAATTTCAGTGCAAAAGCCTCTGTTCATAGGCATGCCAGTCTGTAAAATAAACCCAGGGTTGTGATTAAACAAACCACTTCTTTTCACGTGAAGTTATGAACAATGCAATTTTACGTATTTCTGGTGGAGAAACACGATATCTGCTCTGTGAGATACTCACCGTAAAATGTGCTATTCCTCTTACTGACAGTACTGCTAAATAAAGGGGACAGCAAAGAGTTAAAGTCTGCTCTCTGCAGAAGCCTTTGTTGCTTGAGTAGAGTGAAGCTTTTTGCGTCCCCTTGCATAGGGGTCAAATGAATCCACAATACTTGATTCATAGTGCAGCGTGGATCTGAAGAACAGAGGTCAGACAAGTTGAATTTCCTGCAATTTGCACAACCTAGCCTGTTAACCCTGGGCTCATACCAATATTTAGCAACCCAAATCCCAAAAGATCTCTGTGTTGGGGGTACACTGATAATGCACTGTACCGTGTCAAAGATGCATTGCTGTTTAGTTTTTTCTGCAATTCGTATCATGATTTTGCTGAGCTTGAGGATGACACAGTCATCAATTCAACTTCTGTTATTTCTCCCTTAAAATAAAGATCACTGTGCATACTCTTAGGTGGGCCAGAAGCTCTTCTAGCATTGCAAGGGACATGACTGTATAGCCTTCCACCTAAAAACAGCATGTCTGGTATAGCAGAAGCACATTTGTATGTCCTACTAGATAAGCATTCTTACTGATCAGACATTTGCAATGGGAAAGATTAACAGAAAGCACCATGTGAAAGCACTTTTCATCCCTTTGCATATGACCAGAGAAAACTACTTAATTTAGATGTGAAGGGTGAACTACTGAAGGTTCTCGAGATATTAATTATCACAAGGACATCACCTCACTTGAGAACTGCCCAGCTTCTATTTTCTTATTCCGTTCCTCAGACCAAAACTAATTCTTCCACAGAGCCATGAAAACATTTACTTTCCTGATGATGAGCAAGGATTCACCCATCTAATACTCAGGTTAAAGTTAGTCCAAAACCAGCCACCTGGATGTATCTCAAATCAATAAAAGTATAAGCAGAGCATGCACCAGAATGGATTTGCATTCCCTCAAGGGGCTGGCTGGTAATCTTGCCAGTTATTATTCATACAGTATCATAATAGAAACAGTGCTTTTCAAATAAATGGAAATTGATTGTTCCCTGCCTAACAAGCCTCCAGCCTAAAAGCACGATTCCACAGCTCCTTGAACGAGTGACATGCACTAGTAAATCTTACCTAACGTTGATGTTACAGAACCAGATCCTAAATTATACACCTTGGAGGTCATAGATTATAACAATAGACTATTATTAAGCTGGTTATCATATACTCATGCTGTTAACTAGTTCATTTTTTAAATTTTAGTATAGGAAAATGTAAACACAGTGTCCAAGCAAATTAAAAACTAACATCAAGATGTACAGTATATGTAAAACTGAGCCTACCTCACAGGTTTTCATTTTTATTCTACAAATCTGGGGAAGAGATGCAGGATACCTGGTTTGGCAAAGCTGTAATTCTGGGAGTTGCTGTCTTGTACTAGGACAACTGAGTTATCATTAAAAAAAAACACGAAAAAAATTTGGAGATGCAATCTGAAATATCTAGATAAAGTTGAATATTCATGGACTAGATATCTAGTTGGAGCAGTGTCTGAGGTCCGGACACTGCCAAGCATTTAGGTACCTGATTTCTCTGTGAAGGCAAAGATTACATTCCTCTAAAAATTTGGGCTTTGATGCCTTTAAGGGAAAGAGCTTACTGCACAGAAAGTTTCTGCAGTTTCTCAAAAATTTTGAAATTTTGGATTCATCTAATCTCTGAAATTTGCTCTATAACTGAATTGCATGGCATTTTTGAATATAGTTCTTCTAGTTTGCCTGATATAATTATGAAGCTCAACTATCTCCAGTGAAATGTTATAATGTAACTCTTTTATTAAATAAGAAAATAGACAGTAGACGCATGTAATCATAAAAAGATTGAGCAGGCTCATTTCCTGAAGTTTATTTCCTTTTTGTAACAAATATTTACTGTCAAATGTTTATTACTTTTACATTTGAATTTTTTTAATACTTTATTGAATTAAAAATACCACATTACTATTGGCTAAAAGAGGAGACAGCTGTATTTGCCAATAATTTCTACAGCTAATGCCAATGACTAGTGCCAATTTTTTTTTGTTCATATTTTTGTAGACAGCTTTGAGACTTACAATACAAGCATTCTGCAGAAGAGGCATGAGAAACACAAAGGTGAAAAAAACACAAACTTCGAAGGTTTAAAACTTAAAGCTGATCATTTCCTTTAAAGAATTTAATTTCATTGCCTTCAAATGCCACTTCACAGTAGCAGAACAGGATGTAAATATTTACTTAAATTAATGGTGTGCGACATAATTGACCCAAAGCTTCACAGTGTGAATGCTAGCTTTTGACACATATCTGTAACAGAAAAATACTTCTAAGTAAGTAATTGCAAATTGCTTTTAATCTGCTGAAGTTCTACAAGGCTTTTCATTAGAAAGTACTAAAGTCCTCACAAAATACGCTTTCCTTTGGGAGATGCTGAAGGAGTGATGGAGGAAAAGAGCACAGTTTTCACTGTGTTCTAAAGATGTCAAATAATAAGACTGGTGAAAAATCTTGGGAGACAAAAACACCTGCTCTCTGTATCTTACAGAGAAGAACAGTGCCTGTTGGCTTACTATTCTGGCAAGCAACTTGTCCCTGAAGCGATTCCAGACTGGACATGCAATTTCTGCATGAGAAATGCTGACCACCTACCACTAGGCTGACATTCTCATTAGGCACCGGACTATCCAGAAACAGAATGTTTTTTATCACAACAAGGGAAATAGCAAATATCTATTCCAACAGCAGTCAAGCTGGGTGACACCCACACAAGTGGAAGAACTTGAATCATCCTGGGTAGATCTGGGGTTTTCTTTACAGACCTATATTCTAATACTTTGCTTCCAGTACAGTAGTCCTGGTGGTCTGCATTTTCTTGATGGAGCTGGAAAATACAGCCTACCCAGATTCTTTTCTTTTTGTTTTACATTAGCTAGTTTCCAAATCCAAAATAAATAAAACAGCAAATGTGAAACTAAGAGCATGTTCCCAGGACTTGCATGTGTTCAACAGTTTTATTAATTTGGCACTTAGAAACCTCAGTTATCATTGATTATTATTTTCTTTGTTAACACCGATTTAAGAGTCCAAGATTGTTCAGAATGGGAATAAGTGACAACTAAAAATACAAAGAGCTAGTTAATGACAGCAAGAAACCTGGCTGCTCCATGCCTGTCTATATAGGACAGAATGCTGCCAGCTGGTGCTGGTGACAGGACACAGTGCTTCATGACTTTCTTCTGGATATCTCCAAGGCCACACTAGAAGTAAGCATTTCTCCAGTCCCTATCTAAAGCGGGATGCAGGAAAGCTCTGGTCAGGATGAAGACATCTAATTATGAGCAAGACCTTAGGAAAAGTGTAGCTGTCTAAATTCCAGAGGACAGGTCAGCCAGCCTCATCTCAAATATGACCTACTTCTAGAGACACCAAAAATCAATGTTTTCACTTTGCCAACCAACCATGTGGCATAGGCCATTTTGCAGCCAAATCCTGACTATACATCATGTTGCTTAGCAAACACGCAGTAAGTGGCCTAATTCTGCACAAATCTCTATATTGGCTTCATCAAACAAGAAGTTATTAATATTTCCTTGGCACAGAGTCAGCTCCTAAGAACACTGTAGCAGTCTGAAGGTGATGTCTACTGAAAGATCCAGACAGTCATCTAAGCTGACTGTGGAAGTAGGCAAGCACTCTTGTGAGAAGACTTTCACCTCAGCTGAACTTCCAGCAAAACGATCTCTACTGAGTACTTCAGCAAAACAGTGTCAAAAAGCAACAAAGTACCAACAAAAGCTTTTCTGGGCCTGTTCTAGGAGATTAACAAGACTCAGTGCAGGGGAAGGAGGACGACCACATAAGAATGTGTTGTTGACACGAAGGTCAATGGGAGTTTGACTACTGATTTTATATCAGCTGTCCCATTAGGTACAGAGTCCTTTTCTTCCCCAGTGTCTGACAGCTTTGTTTTCACTTCCCACCTTGGTTCCAGGTCCACCCCACGACCTCTTACCTCCATATTCTTACAGAATGTAGCATTGGTCCCAAAAAGTATCTGGCACTGTTCATCGGCACTGTAGTGCATTCCAGGTAGCTTGTGAGGGAGCCGCACGGCGTATTGGCTTCGGGGGTCTGTTACCAGCAAACAGGTGCTGACCTTGGACCTGGGGAGTATAAGAATTAAATATGCTTTTAAGGGAAAGCGCCTTTGAACTGGAGTGTTACATCACTGCTGTAGAGAAGCTGTTGTCCTCTCTTTAACAGGGAATCTGATGACCTCATGTGAAACAGCCTTCTACCCTGTCTCACCTGAATCCCCTTAGCTGAATTTTAAGCCCTTGACTTCTTTTCTTATCCATCACAGACATAAAGGAAAGATATTTCCCTTTACCTTCACAACACTCTTTTATGAATCGGAATATCAATTTGTCATCTCTCCTCTATCAGGGACCAGAGTGAGTTCAGAGGCAACTTCTTTTTCAACTTCATGCCTTTAATGTAACAGTACATATCCTGTTTTCTTTCAGTATTTTCCTTTCTCTCCCACCTCTAATCCCCAGAGTGGGCAATTTTCCATGCTGAATCTACTTCTAGCAACAAAAGCACTGGCCACTGTGTCAGACACTTTGTCACAGAGCTGCACTGTAGGTTTAAGACCACAATTACTGAGTTCAGACAATTCAGTGCTTGCTGTAGTACATGAAAGTTAACAAGCAGCAGGACAGAAATCCTTCCTGAACTGCTGAATGTGATGAACTGAAATACGGATGCAGTGGGAAAGAAGTTTATAGTAAAGTGTTTAAGACCAACACTAACTGAGGAGTGAGAAAACACACCAGAATCACCTCCAGGTAAAGTAAAGTTTCCACAAAATAAAAGCTATTTATTAACAAGAATGACAGTAAAAGCCACAGCACAAAGCTGGCAGCATCCTTCAGCAGAGATTTTTTCAGGCCATCTGCACATAGATTTCTGTCATTGCAAACATGAAGGGTATTTTTTGTAAAATGAAGGTGATCTGGGATTGTTTTTAAGAAGCTATCAGTACATTGACAACTGCACATAATTCTTCTGCCTCTCTGCAAACCTGTTCCAAAGTGGCTCCTGTAATGGAGACAGATTCAAACTTTCACACCCTAATGACACATGCACACATTTTTTAAGGAAAATTATTTAGACTTTCACTTTCATACAACACATTGGATTCTTGCCTGATAGGATTTTTGATAATCAGTACAATCCTTACTTTAGGAAGTTTTCAAGGTCATCGCGGCTGCATGAAGACCAGGAAAGGTCACTTGGGTTCCTGCCCTTCACCCATTCTCCAGACATAATATGAGACCTCCCTGCACAGGGTTGATGATCATCATCATGGCTCATTCCCATGCTGTTTGATTAAAACAAAACAAGACAAAAAAAGCTATCAAGTTATGATGTGGGTTTCTCATTTCCCATTGGACTTAGTAATGACACCCTTAGCAATTAAAAAGACAAAAACAGGCTGTACATATAGCACAGAATCATTCACTTACTGTTCCGGGCAGTTTATTTTCAGGAACAAAATATAGGTTCCTTTCATTTATCCCACTGACTTAATTTCACAAATGTTCTAGCATTTATGTTTGAAACATTTAAATGTGCTTCTTATGGAAGCTTTCCTACCAGGAAATATAACTATTAAAGGGTTCATGAGAAGTGAACCTGGAGAAGCGATGTAGCACAGCCGAAGGATATCTGCTAGAATATGAAAGCTAATATTTATTGAAAATTTTGTACTGCTTTCCCAAATATGGTTATTTATATAAGGATATGGTCCTTATAATCAAACTGAGAGAACAGTCACCAAATTGATAACAGAGATGGGCCGATTTTGTTGTGTCAGTGTGAATTTGGAACAACTCTACTGCTAGGAAAAACATTTCTCAAAATTTGTTGTATTGTACAATCTCTCTCTCATCTTAACTTTGAAGCTGATCCTACTCTCAGCAGTGGGTTGGATCAGGTGACCTCCAGTGGCCCTTCCAACCTAGACTAGTCTATGGCTCTGTAACAGCAATGCTGAGATAGGAGCCTGAGGCAGAATCAAGCCCTCATTTCTGCAAGCACTGTCCAAACAAGCACTGAGACTGTCCCATGCCAGTCTCAGCAAGAACAGAATGTGACCTGCTCAGCAAAAAACCCCATCTAAACAAACAGCAGGTTGTGTAGTATAAACATACATGGAGGAATTCAAACACATTCAGTGAGGATTTCAAAAAACATTCAGAAATAGGAAAGTATTACTTTAACCTCCATTCAACTTCCCACTCAGGACCTTCCTATCATTAGTGGAGTCTGCCATCGTGCTGCTACAGTAAATCACTATTCAGGATAAAACTCTGTTGCCACTATATGAAGGCAAGACTCCTCTGCTGGAGGTAAACCTTTGTGAACACCCTTCATGGTGGCAAAGAAGGGATTAAATCATGTGACCAGGTTCACCTGCTACATCAGTGAAATGTCAGAAGACCTTGACTGGCAGTCGTACACATGGCCCCACCATACCATGCTGCCTGGCAGCAAAAGTGAGTTAAGGGTTTTCCATCCTACATTGAAATTATCATTAAAACCATATTTAAAAATCATATGGAATAATAACATTTTGAAACATTAACATTCTTTCAATTCCAACATGAAAACGGAAAATGGCTTTCAGACAAAAGGTGCCTGGTATGGCCAGTGTCACTTTCTAGCAAAATATCAGTCACCAGTTTGGAGCTGAAAGCACAGATTAATAGGAATTAACTAGGTCTCCAGCTGGCTGGACTAAGCAAGCCAGGAGCAGTCCCTTTAAATATGGTGTTGGACTCTTTAATCCATGCTGTTTCTCTACAAATAAGAGGCTCCTGTTTGCTTTCTGACTATGCTCTTGGCTTTGCTTCTCTCCTGTTTCGGGACTCAACTGTTCAAAACCTAAACACGACATACATTTCTAGTTGCAATGAACCAAAACCAGCTTCAGCAGTTTGATAATTATGGCTTAGATTAAACCACCATCTATGCTATTTTTAGCTTAAAGTGAAGATTATATGGTGGAGTCTATTATTTTAGGTTTATCTCCAGTGACATTATTATTTCTAGCAAAACTACATTTAACGTAATTTTTAGACTCAGAAGTTCATAGTTATTCTTGTTTTTAAACCTTTGCGGGTTTTGAACACAGCAGAAACATTAACATCAAGCACATTTTGTTTGATGCACGCAGGAATAATTTAACAGTCTATTAGTAACTCTAACTTCAAAACAGTAAAGAGTGAAATTCCTGCTCCACTGAAGTGAATGGGAGTTTTGCCACTGACTTCAATGGAGCCTGGATTTCACTCCAAATATTTTACCCATGTTGTTTCTACACACAGAGAAAACTTCACATGCTAGGAAGAAAGTTCCAGCAGTATTCCTCCAATGCAAATAAGCCCGTCTAAAGTTCTCATTCCTAAAAGTTAGGAAAGGAAGAGCTACGTACCATGAAGCAAGGTATGTAACCTTGCTGGAAATCTTCCAGAGGAAAGTTTGCCCAGAAATGCCAGTTTAGAAGGCTTGTGGGCATGCAACAATCATGTTAACTTTTCTAATGGAAACAAGGCAGGTTTCCAAGGTTTCTTTCAGCTTGCCTGCCCTGTGACTGCCACAATGCTAAGAATCAAAGTTGGGTCCTTTGGGTTTCTGCTCTGTCAGGGCTTCTATGAGATGGGACTTGGCAGCCCTCCCGTTCTGGCAGCTTCCTGAACAGCCTCCTGGTCGGCACTTCAGCTGTTCCACTTAAGAAGGGTGAAAACAAACCATCTTCCTGAGTTTCCAAGTGTTTTAGGCTCCCTGATTTTATCTCTTCCAGAAAAGGCTAGTGTTTGGTCCAGAGCTGTTAATTAAGAAATGCTTTAGCTTTCTGATTAATGTCATTTATTCTTTGTTAAATTTGTTGAAAGTGGGTTTTTTTGTTGGCAAACAAGGGCAATGTTACTAATTAGTACATTCCTGCCTTTACCTTTATTTTAAACCTGACCTAATGAAAGATATCTGCCTAGGAGAAATGCTGAGGCTAACTTTCATTACTTAGCTTTGACTTTGCAGGGGTGTTTGAGGCATGTAGAATGTATTCTTTATAAAGACAGTCAGAACTCACATCTCAGAGTTATTTACAGGCTTCTTCCAAAATCCATTCAATTCTTACATGTGTGAAAACTGACACCTTTTGGAATCATTCCTGATTTCTTAGCAGAAATTCTTTAAAAAGTTAAGCATAAAGGAATTGAGCCTGAGCTATTGGTATAAAGCAAAGGAGCTCTGCTAAGTCAAAAGAACTATACCGGTTTATATTAGCTTGGGATCTGGCCTCAAGGTACATAGGCAACCTCTACTGGCCTCTCTGTGATGAGTTTCTGGTAGAATGAAACCAGTAACACCTTTGGAGCCTGTTTTAATTGGCAGTGCAGAACTTTTCCCAGCATCTACTTTACCTTACAATGACTCACTTGAGGAAAGGATTAAATAACCTGCAGGACTAAGGCATACCCTAGCATGCTAACACAGTCTTTTCTGAAGTTCAAGGGTCTCCAGCTACATCAAAGGGATCAGTTTTTCCTAAACACATAGTAAATGTAATGCCATGCTGATTCTTTTCACTAATGAATAGTCCCCGTCCTTTTAACAGAAATAAATCGGACAGAGCATTATGTGTTTGTACTAAACAGCAGTGCAAGTGCTGATTCAGTATTTTTCATTTTCTTTGTGATCATCTAATCTTACCTGCTATTCAGGAGTTCACATGGAATTAGAAGCAGATAATCAGTCCCTTGAAATATTTTGCCTTAGGAAGGAGTTCTATTCTTACATGAACAGATCTTGAAAAAAGAGCCCGTAAGAATGGCTTTTAGATTAGAAATAGGAATGTCAAAATGGCACTACGTTACTGTAGGTAGTTAGGGCTTGGCGGCCAGAAGATGTCGCGCTGTAAGGAAATATAGAGCCCCTCTCCAGATAGCCAATAGCGTTTAGCTTATGACGTAAGCAGACGGAAGTGACGTTGTAAACCCAAGCTATATAGTGCCACGCCACTTATCAATAAACACCATTTGCCATCCATCACGTTGGTGTCTGTGAGCTGATGGCCCGAGCGGCCTGGGGTTGGTCGCTGTGCCGTTCCTGAACCAGGTTGCCACGCCTCCGAAGGCAACACGTTACCCTGCAAATCCACTGCCCCCTGTGCTCTCTGAGTCATAACTGTCCATTTTATCAGGAGCAACAAACACATGCTCCGTGTTACCCTTTACACTGCAAAGCCAGCAGAGCCATTACAGATGAGTAAGGCTCGATTTCCCTTTACGCTGTTACTACCACAGTCACTAGCTCCATTCTAAACAGGGTAAATTTCAGCCTTCAGTTCATCACATTCTCCTCCTGAAGACAGTGAGATTCCACAAAGGCAAGTAAGAGCAGCTTAAGATTGTCAGCTCTTAAACTCCTTTCATTCTATGTTTATTCGGAGTAAGCACAATGGGACTCTGGTTTCACACTCCAGCTTCTTTTCTAAAATAAATAATGCATTGGTTATCAGTCAAAGACACTAAGGCATCACCAAAAGAGTCCTGCAGCATATTCATTGTTGCTTATCATACATGAGTCCAGAAACAAGCTGCCTGACCAGTTTGATTTCTGACTGTTAACATAATCACAGCAAGACAAATTTTATGAGGATTCACAGGGAGGCAGCAACAACAGATCTCTTTGATGCTGTTTTTTGTAGAATGGAACTTTAAAGTAGCATTGATATGAATAAAAAGTAGTATGCAGTCTCTCAAAGCCCTGGCCTCTCCGAAGTCTGTGCTCCTTTCCAGGACACTATTCTCCGTCAGAGTCTACGCAGCAATCAGAACTGGGTAAGGATGCCAGAATTACACTCTGGGCCTGAGCTGGCCAGTTTCTTGTGTAACCCTTTTTAGCATTTTTTGCTAAATTATGCAATTAACAGCCATTTGTTTTCCCACAGCAATGCTAAATAAATGCACTTGCTTTGTTTGTTTCAGTCATTAGTGGAGCTTCTCCCCTAGACAGTTAATGCAACTAAACTGCTCTGTTTACCCTTGGTGCGTTTTCCAGTGTTTCCTGTTATTCTTTAAAAGCCCGAGCCAAAGTGCACCAAAGCCTGTGGAAAGGCTCCTACTGCCTTCAGTGCAGTGTGCATTGCACCTCCAAGTTCTCAAGGTCATGTACACAAATCTTCATAGAACCACTGATGATTCTCAATAGGTTTCCTATTAAAAGCCCCAAATCCAAGTTAAAGGATAGTGCCAAGAGCTGAGGGAAACTGATTTAGGAGATGCTTTAAATTTTTTCAATAGCTGCAACTTTGCGGCTGGTAATAGACCACTTGAGAAATCCTCAGAATTATTATCACCCACTCCCGCTCTGATGAGGAGAGATTATGAAGTAGGGGCAAGAGGCAAGTTTGATAGAAAATACCATCAGCAGTAAAAGAAGAGCTTTTCTTCAGAAAAAGGCAGAAAGAGGGTAGCAAGTGTAAGAAAGAGTTATGAAGAAGGAAAGCCTGAAAAAAACACACCCAGAAGTGGAAACACCATGAGCTGCTACAATCCCTCCATTTCAAATAAACCCTTCAGCCGGCTGTTATTAGGAGTTTCTCCATAACATCCCTGTGAAAGCCAAACCATTCCATTTGTCTGCAAATAATTCAGGGTGAGTCAGATGCTGGTTTACTTTAGAAACAAGTGACAGTGAGGACTAGCAATGCTACCCAAGGCAACCTGGCTGTCACCCCAGCTGCCTATTAAACTTCTGCATGACACACAATTGATTGCTCTCCACACAACTGGCACTAGCCTCAAAGACACCATTTCTCCAAAGGACAGTGAGGCTGTCCAGCTACCAAGAAGGAAATGATGACAGTGGTCTGTCTCTCACTTCTACAGAGAAGGACATCAAAGGGAGACCCTTTCTCTTCCTGAAGAACCAACCCACAAATGGCTGCAACTGTGGAAGCTCAGCAAGACTTTAAAAAGGATGAGCTCCTTTAGGGCCACTTGCCTGCAGAACAATGTGGACTCAAAGAACTGAGCAAAGGGCACTACAGTAATGTCACAAAAACAGAGGGGGACAGGAGAAGGTAGCAGTATCTCTTGCTCCAAGTGTAAAGCTCAGTGGGGCCACTAAGGTTTTTACATTCCTGACTGATCTTTGTTTGCTGGAAAACATGTTTTTTCTACCTGTGTTTGTAACAGATGCCTTAGCTTGCAGCTGTTCTCTAAAAGGCTTTGTTTCTGCAAGGCAACAGTGAATTGCTAAGAGCTATACACAGTACCAGGAATTGCATTTTCACAGAAGTATATGAAAACAGTCATTCCTTGTGACCTAGCTTGCCATGACTCACCCAGAGGTAATCTAGTATGAACTGCAAAGCCAGGATTTAGCACAAGATCTCTTTCTAAACCCCACTGGAGAAATATAAATGCAAAGAGATGGCGGACTGGGCAACATCCTTGCGTAGAGTGAGAGGGAAGGAAGAAGGGGAGCTGTAATTTATCTGCTCTGGCACTTCAGTGTGGGCAGGATGACAGTGCCCCATGGAAAGCCTGCTATTTAGACATGCTGTGGGCACAAATGTCATCTGTTTATCCATATGAAGGACATAACTGAAGGACAAAATTTCTCCCCCTTCCCACTTCCTATTGGGTCTCAATGAATGGTTGAGAAAGGAATCCTGTCTCTATAGTTCATCCAATCTCAATCACAGAGGAAGATGCTGGTGTGGAAGGAGGTTATACAGGGTGCATGGCTGACAGCTGAGAACATTAAACATGGCCATAAAACTCAAATCACTATAGGTCACTAAGCAGAGAACATACATCAACAGTTCTCAGCAGCTACTGACTTGGGCTGGATTTGAACCAGCAACTTAGAATCGGGAGACAGTATATCACACAATCAAGCCTGTGAGCCGTCCAGTCCCAAATCGAGTTCAATGTTAGGAATTTTTATTAACATTTGAAATTGAAGCTGCATCACTGGAAAGATGCCTACTTCTGAACTGGTTCAACATGTTTAACATTTCAATATAAAATGCTGATATCTTGCAAGTTACGAGGTTTCCAACTAGTTGAGAATAAAGGCATAACGGAGGCAGAAGTTAAATGGGGTTGCTCATTAGAGCTGGAAATTTAATAGGAGCTGCAGTGCAAAATGAGGACAGTAAGTTTAAGAGTGATTTAGGAAGGTGATGCATTTGCAAAGCAACCGAAGAGAGGCAGAGACAGCCAGAAGGGTCGGAAGGCAGTCCAAGTGAGGCTTGGATGGAGGGCAAACTAACAAATGCTGAGGAAACACTGAGGTGAGCTGAGCTGGGGAGGAGGCAACGAAACAGCTTGCGTAACATTCTTACAAAAACAATGGTCACTAAGACTGTTCGCTTAATGGAAAACAGGCTTTTTCACCTTGCGCTTTTCAAACATGTAAATGCAGTTGCTTAAATATAACTTGACTCTTTCAGAAGCTGTCAGGAGGTACTTTGGGAAGCTGTGATGAAGACAGGGAGAAGACCCTATTTAAAGCATTTGAAGAAATAAAAGATGGTCATTGTGTACATAACATTATCCAGAACAGGGGTGTTCAGCATGGGTGCGAAGTATTGTTGTTTTTTTTTATCAGGAGAGATGACATTTAAAGGGAGCCATGACTACTGGACTCTTGTTTTCATAACCAAGTCTATGTCACTCTCCAATAATGAAGTAACCAGATATTTTATATGGTTATCTACTCATCAAACAGCCACGAAGTCAACAACAGCGAGTGAGAACACATGAACGCCTATGGTGAATAACAGTGTGGAAAGCTGTGGTTTATTCAGCTGCATGACAGATCCAGCTCTTTATGATATGGTTTTCATTTAAAAAGAATTAGTTCTTTTGCCGTGGAATCTGGAAGGAAGCAAGTATGAGTCTGTGCCGCAAGGGACAGATAGCACACGTGAGAGACTGGCATGGCGGGAATAGGCAGTGTGGCCTTTTACTCACTCAAACATTTCGTCTAAAAGTTTGCTGCTCGCGTGATCCTAGATACCTGTAACAGAGCTGGCTAAACCCCACTGACATCACAGAATCATAGACTCTTTTAGGTTGGAAAAGACCTTTAAGATCATTGAGTCCAACTGTTTAACCCAGCACTGCCAAGTCCACCATTAAACCATGTCCTTAAACACCGCATCTACACATCTTTTAA
Source organism: Falco naumanni (assembly GCF_017639655.2). NCBI lineage: Eukaryota > Metazoa > Chordata > Aves > Falconiformes > Falconidae > Falco > Falco naumanni. The sequence goes on along the minus strand of NC_054060.1, from coordinate 7,140,263 downwards.
ATACCTCCAGGGACAGTGACTCAACTGCCTCCCTGAGCAGCCTGTTCCAATGCTTGACAACGCTTTCGGTGAAGAATTTTTTCCTAATATCCAATTTAAATCTCCCCTGGCGCAACTTGAAGTCATTTCCTCTTTTTTCTATTGCTTGTTACTTGGGAGAAGAGACCAACACTAACCTCACTACAACCTCCTTTCAGGTACTGTGACAGTCCTTTTATATGACTTGATCAAAGCTAGGCCAAGGCCATGAAGAGCAGGGTGAATCATCTTACGATCTTCTCCCCAGCAATGATATCACATGCTCACACTATTGACTACTTTTTCCAGCAGACATTTCCTCATGCGATTCTCTTTCCCAAATCCTTGCCTCTTTTGCAGAGTGGCTGATTCACAGCAGAGCAGGCATTGCTTGACACATTGCAAGATATTTAGTAAGATGAAAGAAGCCAGGTGCGATGCAACCAAACATGATGGTCTGTCTCCACTGTATCTAATTTGTAGGATGTGGTCCCAGGATAGCAACCTTTTCTGGAAACAGCTTCAGTGTTTCTGGTAAGAATCAGCAGGTCCTGAGACTGCAAGGGGGGTGGTGTACCTTGTGGCAGAAAAAGGAGTGCTCCACCAAATACAAAGTCCTAGAAAAATCTAAACATGATCAATATATGTACAAATAAACTTTGCAGAAACTCTGCAATGAAGAGGTAGCATTACCTCAGGAAAACACCCTTCCTCCTTCTGATCTTAATGCTCACACCTTTCCAAGTCCCATGTAGTATCTGATGCAAATATTTAAACATGAGAGCTGTCAACCCCTAGCTCCAGCAATACACATTCAGATTCAGAAAGGACTGGGATTACACAGCATAGTGTAAACTATTCAGTACCAACTCAGCACCGGCGGGGTCCTGTCCTGTTTAGAATCCTGTCTAACTAAGTTACAACGCTCAGTTATCAGGGATGAGTGTGTAATGGCTGCAACAGCCCACCCCCCCACTGCACAAGGACTCAAAAGTGGCCACAGCAGTCCACTCATTGTGCTGATGCAGCAGGGGCTCACCTGAGCCTACACGTGCAATGGAGATTTGGGAAAGGCTCATGCAATGAAACCAGTCACATGACTACTGCCCAACATCACATGGGAATGACTGTCCAGGACTAAAAATGCTCTTTCTCTGTCCTCACACCCTCCCAAAGGATCAGGAGCTCAGCACAGTTATGCTTATGGTAACAATTTCACTATCTTTCGTGATCAGAGCACACAATGGCTTCCATTCCAGCCTTTGTTTTTTTGGCTCTGTGGGCCTCAACATCACACAAATGTAGATTCCTGGCCCCTTCGCATCCCTAGAGCACTACCCTATCTCCACATCATCCAACCAGATGCTCAGCACTTCTAAACCCTTTCACATGCTTTGATACATGCCAGCAACAACGCAGAGACAACAGGTTTCTGACACAGCAGTATTGGTAAGAGCGAAGGCTTGCTTTAATAGTCCAATCCCTGTGGAAAAGGTGAACACAGATATATCAAAAACCACTCATTGTAAAACATGCATCAGTGACCCTTTACAGGGAATCACTTCTCTCAAGCTATCAATGAAGAGACACTGGCTGCCTGTCATGGTCACAGCTGAGCTGTGACCCTAAAGCAAGAATAAAGTTACCTGAGGGCCAAAGGGTAACATCT